>NC_133751.1:140330983-140634687 GCF_036562045.2 Rhinolophus sinicus | reverse complement strand
TCAAATTGATTTATTTATGGTTCTTCTTTTGGGTATCAATTAGTTGGTTGCCATGGCAACCATGACGGTGATTCCCAGTTCCTCACCATGTTTTCTACAGTGAAGAGAACACTTATCTCTCTCTGTGAACTGGTAGTGATGATGGAGGTGGTGTATGTTATCACCATTAGGGGACTATCCCGTGGTGTGCTTTTCACCTCTCTTTTTGTGCCCTTCAAAAACAGGTTTAGGTTGCACAGGGAGTTCTGTGCTCTTTCCTGACCAAATAGATAAACTCCCAAAGCAGTGGGCTCTCAACAGTTTCTCATCTCCCAGTCAGTTTTAAACAAAGGCAGAAGCAAATGTGCCTGCTGACTTTGCCCAGGGTCAAAGGAACATAAGGAGGAGAGTATGACATCCCTCCTCAGTAGTGGCTTTTCTCACATGTATCCTTTATACATGTCTGTCCTCGTTGCTTATCAATTAAATATTGTAATTGTGCCTGTTGCAAGCATGAAAATACTTGCAGTATTGATTGATTGAGCATATGACCCATGAACTACAACAACACTGTGAACTTAGTGAATTTCTCCATGATAATTATGGTTAAAATGCTTAAGTGCTACCAGGTGTGTTAAAAATCCAGATGTTGGCCGAGGCAGTCGGCACAGCACAGACAGAGGCCCCTGGGTCTATGATGAGTTGCATATTTTCTGTCAGTTTCACTTAAATTTTTTTTTTTGAGAGGGTGAGAGCTGGTAAATATGCATTTGCATTTGAATTTGGCAAATTACTCTTGTTTAAAATACATGGGTATAAGCCTCCTAGCCTACCGCTTACTGAGACGTGCCTGCATCGCTGCAACAGGCTGCTAACTGGTCTCTCTGGTCCCCGTCCTGCTCCCTTGCAACTTAGTCTCTGCACTAAAGCCAGAGAGATCACTTAAAAATGCACATTATGATGATCTTTCGGTGGCTTGTCGTTATCCTCAGGCTAATATCTGAGCTTCCTCATGTGTAATGCCTGGCTTCTGCTTCCATCTGAGCCTCGGTGTGAGTGTAAGTGCAACCTCACCCATCTTCATGCTGCTTTGAAGCTACAATGCTGTCTCTCCCTTGGCATTTCCACGACCTATTTCTCTGCCCAGAGCAATCACCCCCACCCAGCCTGTTCTCCTGGCTTAATGGGAGTGTATTAGGCTGCGTCATTGTCCCCTGACCCTGACATCTAGGTTAGGGGCCCTTCCTATGACTCCTACAACAGCATAGGATCCGTCGGCCTCCTGTGCAGCTATGGTCGTTGCATTTTCAGTAGATTCCCCTGCCTAGAAGAAGTTCCTCAAGGACAGGCACCAAGACAACTTTGTTTATAGCTGTATTTCCAATACCAGTTTCAGTGCCTGGCACATTTTTGTGGCCAATTCAATGACTTACCTACTGGATGACTATTTGGCAGAAAGCGGTTAGAAACACAGAGGTTAAAAACAAACAAGATACTGCTCCTGGTTAGGAGAATATGATGTGAGACACACGCCTGTCAGGTAATGTAGTGTAGAATGGGAAAGCACAACAGAGTGCTCTGGGAATTCAGAGAAGGGAGAAAGTACAACTGCGGGCAATAGGAAGGGCTTCCAGGCAAAGGAGATTTTCACATTGGGCTTTGGACACCTTAAACCATTTTGAATGGAGAGGGAATGCATTTGAGGACACAGGAAATGGAAGGAAGGCAGGGAGCTAGGGGTCGCAGCAGTATTTGGAGAGAAAAGGCACATAGTTCAGTCTGACTGGAATTTGGGGTAGGTGAATGGATTATTGGAGTATGTGCTGGAAAAGCAGGTCGCGCCAGGCTGTAGGGGCCAAGAAAGCCGGCTCACAAAGAAGAACATGGACGGCAAGCAGAGTTGATGATGCTTATTTTAAAAGATAAACAGGCAGATTATAAGAATTTGGTCCTAATTCATTGTACTGTGTCCTTCACCATCACTTTTAAGGACACATGTGGGTAAAAGTGCCATTCTTGTTATTTTAATAGGAAGATTTAAAAGATGTTTATTATGGATCTGATGGAAAACATGAAGTTGAGTGTTTCTGCTGGAGTCCTGTCTTATGTATTGCTGACCCTTGGTGATTTTAAATAACATCCAAAATACTCTCTAGAATGAGGTGGGATATAAGCAAATAAAATATTTCAGATTATGCAAATACTGAATAATAAAAGGTGAGCATAGCTAGAAAGCTTGTGTTGCTGGTTTTTATGGTCAGTCCTTGTCAGTGCAGTTATTGAGCTCTTCTGTCTTATTGTACTACAGCCAGCTTCTTACTAGACGGCAGCTATGAGTTTGAAACTCTTGATCTGAAGACAGATGCAGGGCAGAGAGTTTGGATAACGTCCAGAGAAAAGCAATAAACACGATTAAAAGCTTGAAAACTAGGACCTCAGAGGGCTATTAAAAGAAGTTGAAAATCTTAATTGGTAGCAAAAGAATGGCTTCGGTGTTTTGAATCACAGTGTAGGTGCTTTTATCTTCCTCTTCATAGAGGGTACATAGAGGAGAAGTGGGTTTAACTTGCAGCGAGCAAATTCATATTCGACCAAACAGGAAAAAAAAATCCCACAAATATTTACATTGGTTTAACACAGGTACAGACTGAAGCTGTGGATTACTCATGTAGATAGAATAGAGTAGTGGTTACCAGGGGCTGGAGTGTGGGGAAAATGTTGGTCAAAAGGCACAAACTTCCAGTTGTAAGATGAATACATTCTGGGAATCTAATGTATAGCGTGGTGATTATAATTAATAATACTGTATTACACACTTGAAAATTGCTAAGAGAATAGATCTTTTACATTCTCACCACACACACAAAAAAAGAAATGGTAATTATTTGCTGTGATGGAGACATTAGCTAAAGCTATGCTGGTTAATATTTTGTAGTATATAAATGTATCAAATCAACAAGCTGTGTACCTTAAACTTACACAATGTTATGTGTCAAATATATTTCAATAAAACTGGGGAGGGTGTGGAAAGAATAGAGTAGATACCTGTCTGGGATGTTTTAGGCAAAATAATGAAGAATTCCTGCATTTCCATTAATTCTTTTATCAGGGTATGCTGTTATTGTTTAATAACATAAATCTTTAGTATTAGAATTTCAGTTCTCTGGAAGCAGATGCGGAGGCAGCTAGAAGTATAAAATATTTATTGGGGAATAAACATATGAATGGGAATTAGAGGAAGCAAGATTGGGCTGGGGGTGCTGTCAGTCAGTCATGCCAACCTAGCAAAGCCTCTGGCAGCTAAACAGGAGCTTGGGAGCACAGCTTGCCCATTGAAGGGATGCCACATTGTGTGGAAATGGGGGGTCCTTGTATCCCTGCTTTGGTCAGTCATTGGCTAGAGGCTGCTGCGAGAAAAACATGCTCTTGGCTACCATTGTCTGGCTCAGTCATTGGCTCGGGGTCACCCCACAAATGTTGTGACCTCAGCTGGAAAGTAGAAACAGGCAGAATCTGAAGGACTAACAGCTGGGGGCTGTGAGCCAACCGCACTCCTTGCAGCTGGGCAACGAGTCCTTTCTGGAAGGGGCATCTGCATGGCACATCTCTGTGTTGGACACATTTCTCTTTGACTGCAATTAAATACATGTCAAATGGCCAGATTTCTATGTGCACATGCAATCTACAGGTTATCATTGAAATCTTCACTTTTTTTTTTGAGTTATATGAAGTAACCAAACACATGTAAGTATGGTTTCTGATATTTACCTAATGAAAGACCACAGTAGGCATTCAAGATCAGACATTTTACCCATATTATTTATAACCTTCACAGCAACCTTGCAAGACAGGGATTATGATCCAATTTTTCAGTTGAAGCTGTAGTTTACGTTATTTAGATTTCTTTTCTAGGTCCTACAACTAGTAAGCGGCAGAGCTGAGATGTTAGATGTCTGTATTGTTCTAGAGGCACTCTGCAGTATATCAGGGTGACTGATGCAAAATATTACAAGAAAGAATATGATTCCCCAGCTTGTATTTTGTCAAAATAATTCAATTCTTATGTACTCTGGTCTAGATTTTGGGGATGTTTGATATAGTCTTTATTGTATGAAAATAAACTATTATGACTTTGGCATACATTCAACAGCATGAGATTAACTTTTGAGTGGATTCTTCATAATGCTTGGGTAGTTGTTTCCTGTATGTGAGTACATGTTAACTCACCACATTTGCTAAGAGAGTTACGTATGACTCCTTTCCATAGGACCTTGGAGTTTATAGATTCCCTTTTTATTTCTAGCTTTATATACCATTCATCTAATCTATTTTAAAAAATATAATAATATCACAGTCAAAATATAAAGCTCAGTAAGACTATGACATCAACTGTAAAGAATTTCTGAATATAAAAAATAATCCTCCCACCTATATCATTTTCAGTATTTTATACACAAGAACATGTGGTAAGTATTTCAGTAATAATACTTCTTTAATTTTTTAACTAATTTTGCTCTTTTAATTAGGTTTTAATTTGATTTCACTCTCTTATTTAGAGGTCATTTGAATCAGCTACATAATCAAACATTGACTTCTGAGGCTGAAAAAGTGATATTACATCTTATTTAGATATTTACTGATGGGTAAATTCAGCACTATGGCACTTCATCGGCTCACACTTAGTTCACTCAGATTTCGTAAGAATTAGCCTCAAACCAGACTAAAATCTGGTTAAAGAAATAAACTAATCATGTGAGCAAGTTGAGGGGAATAGGCTATTAATTTTTTAAGAGAACAAATGTTTCTGAAGAACTTTAACATGTTGAGTTGCTTTGCTAATGATGCAACTAAACAGCTGCCATTTTTTATTATGATGGACAGACCATCTGTGAGATGGACTAGAAAATATATGTATTGATCTCTATCCTGATTTCTGGCATAGAGCTCCTAAAACCCTTGTAATTTCTTAAGCAATGAGAACAATGCTAGGAGCAACTAGTGTGCTAATATTTGGTCTTTGACCCTTTACTCCTGAAACAGGGCTCCTGATTCCTTTGGGATTTCCTGGGTGATAGAATTTTGTTCTAATGAGACGACTCTGGGTGGCTCCTGGGTGGTGGCTGGCCATCAGAAAGACCAAGCCCTGAGCAGAAGCTTGGGATTTTCAGCCCCACACCCCATTCTCCAGAACAGGGACAGGGGCTGGACATGGAGTTAATAGTTGATCACCCCTATGTGAGAAATCCTCCATAAAAATCCCAATAATATGGAATTTGGAGAGCTTCCAGGTTGGTGAACACATCCGTATACCAGGAGGGTGACACACCCCAACTCCACGAGGACAGAAGTTCCTGTACTTGGGTTCTTCCCAGCCCTTGCCCTGTGTCTCCTCATCTGGATGTTCATATGCTTCGTTATAGCCTTTAATAAACTGGTAAATGTAAGTAAGAGTTTCCCTGAGTCCTGTGAGCTGTTGTAGGAAATAATCAAACCCAGTGGAAATGTGTCACAGGAACCTCTGATTTGTAGCGAAGTTGGACAGAAGTTGTGGATAACCTGAGGATCAACCACTTAGGTTGGCATCTGAAGTGGGGGGAAGTCTCATGGGCCTGAGCCCTTAACAAGTGGGACCTGATGCTATGTCTCTAGGTAGTGTCAGAACCGAGCTAAATTGTAGGACACCCAGCTGATGTCACAGAGCTGCTTCATGTGGAAAAAACTCCCACACTTCTGGTGCCAGAAGTGTTATGAGTGTGTAGTGATGTGAGAGTAAAGGAGAAACGCAGGAGGAAGGGTTGAGTTTTTCTCAATTCACTATCTGTCTAGTTTAATTCCACCTCAGGACATGGAATTCTACAACATTTTTTTTCCTGAAACAGTTTCCAAAAACCACTATAGTGTGTGTGCGTGTGTGTGTGTGTCTGTGTTTGAATGCATGTGTAGGCGATCCAGTATACTGTTACATTGATTTTTCCTCATCCCTGGAGCCAATGAGAACTAGAGGTGAAGCCTGCACTACACTTTCTTGGTGTATCAATTATAGTTAACGTACTCTGTCACCTCATTCTTGGGTTGAATAGTGGTTCCAATAAGATAAGGTAGCCCTAATAACCATAAATGTGACCTTATTTGGAGACAAAGTCAGTGCAGATATTATTACAAGTCAAGAATCTTGAGATGAGATCATCCTGGTTTTAGGATGGGCCTTCAATCAAATGACTGGTGTCTTACAAGAGAAAGGACAGGGAGATTTGTGACAGAGAGGAGGCCCCAGTGAAGACAGAGGCAGAGATTGGAGGGATGTGTCTACACGCCAGGGAAATGCAAAGATTGTCAACAGCCACCAAGAAGCTAGGAGAGTGGTCTGGAATGGATTCTCCCTCAGAGTCTTCAGAAGGAAACAACCTTCTGAAGGAAACAACCTGCTGACACCCTAACTTTGAACTTTTGGCCCCAGAACTGTGAGGAATTAAACTTCTGTTGTTTTAAGCTACCAAGTTTGTGGAAACTTATTTCAGTAGCCCCAGGATGCTTGTATGTCCTCTCACTCTAACTCTCTATTCTGAGTTTAGTGAATTAGATCAGAGACCATGAGATATGAGGGCCAACACTTACTTGTGAAGTCATTGTCCCATATGTTTCTCTTTGCTCCCCAAACTTCAAATACTTTCCTACTAAAAAATATAGGAAATGAGAAATTAGGATGTCTTCTGTCTGAAGGGAGGCATTTTGAGAATTCCCTTTTGTAAGAAAAGTTCAATTGTGTATTTAACATTGCTTTCTGTATTCATTCATTCATTCATTCATTCATTCATTCATTCATTCATGCCTGCATTCATTCTTTCATAGTGAGCAATCACCTCAGTAATGCCATCAGTGAATTTCAGAGTACAAACAGTAATGCTGTCTCGGAAGTTCAGAGTGCAAGCACAGGAATTACCAAATAAGCACAGGAATTATTAAATAAGCACAGGAATTACTAAAAAAGAGAGTCTTTATCTCTCATTTCCTGGGCTCTGGAGGCTACATTAAGCTTTGGCAGCTCTTGAATCTCCACCTGTTGCCACAGAAATGGTAGGACTGCCCAGTCCAGGAGCATCTTTCTCCCAGAGAGTGTTCTGAATACTTTGATGTGGCCTCTCTGCTATTTAGGCTGTGACCTCACAAATAATTTTGACTAATTTGACTGAGAAAATACAAGTGTTGTGGCTGGAAA
The DNA here is from genome assembly GCF_036562045.2 of Rhinolophus sinicus. Lineage (NCBI taxonomy): Eukaryota > Metazoa > Chordata > Mammalia > Chiroptera > Rhinolophidae > Rhinolophus > Rhinolophus sinicus. The sequence goes on along the minus strand of NC_133751.1, from coordinate 140,627,492 downwards.
ACAACAACAAAAAAACCAAAACCAAAACAAGAGTATGTATCACCTGGATGGTAAAATACAAGTTTTACAGGGGCTTCAGGTACTTTCAAGGAAAAGCTTGAAGAATTACAGAGTAAAGATCAGCACACCCTGAGGGACTGGTGGAAACTGTTAGTGTTAGGATAGGAATCATCAACGCTCAGACTGTATAGGTATAGCCTTAAAAAAAAAAAAAAAAAAAAAAAAATCCAAAAGATTTGTCATAATCTGAGGGGACTTGAAGGGAAGGGAAAGGTGACTCCCTATGTGGATGTGTGGCCAGGTGATCCTGTGAGCTGCCCACTCTCTGATCCACTCACTCACCACTTTCGCTCTTACTGTCTTCCTTCCTCCCTGTGCTTCGGCCGTCTTGGTCTCCTAGATTCCTTTGAACGCAGCAGCAGGCTCCCACCTCAGAGCCTTTACACCTGCCTGAAATGATTCCTTCCCCAGATGCCCACTGTCCATGCACAAAAGTCACAAATACCTTGTGAGGCCTTCCTTGACCACTGTATTTAACACAACAACCTCACATCCACTCTCCCAACCTTATTTCCTCACGTCCTTCCCAGCTTTATTTATTTCCATAGCACTTTTCACCACATGACATACTTCATACAGTATTTTTCTAATTTTTTATATTTATTGTCTGTCTCTCCCACTAGACGGTTAGAGCAAGGATTTTGTCTTGTTTTATTCCTTGCTGTATAGACCAGTGATCTAATGAAATATTAATTCAGGATTATAAATTAATGTTAAAACCATTTAGTAAATGGTTGATGGTGAATGGAACCCTTGTATAGTGACAAAGTAACACTGCACAGGTTACTTTCAGGCTGCAAAGGGAAAACTGTTACTATTAAATAGGGAAGTCAAACTGTCACACCCTAATCCAGTTGTTAATCTTAGTATCATTAATGGTGGGTCAAGCAGATATTAGGTGTTTTCTTAGGTAATGCAAAATGAAGTTTGTAACATCACTTATGATATTATTTAGATAAATACACTTGAATCTAGAGAGCCTTTACCATGTTTCCCGAAAATAAGACCTACCCTGAAAATAAGCCCCAGTTAAGATCGTCAGCCAGACGGATGCATTTAGTACGTTATGACGATGTTCCAGAAGAAGATGACATGACTGTATTTGAATAAATGTAAATTGTTGTACATGAACAATTAAGACATCCCCTGAAAATATGCCCTAATGCGTCTTTTGGAGCAAAAATTAATATAAGATCCGGTCTTATTTTCGGGGAAACATGGTAGATATAGCTCTCAGTTTATGAAGTAAGGAACAAGCTAGAATTCATCACAAAGAAGGCTCTAGAGAAATTTAGAGGTGGTATGTCCTCTAAGATAACAGTTAAGAGTTATTAAAATGAAGGGTCTGTTCCAAATGAAAGAGACAGAAGGAATAAAACAACGAGATGTAATGTATAGGCTTGGATTGGATGTGATTTGTGAAAAACAAGTCTTAAAAGGGGTATTTAGGTCCATGAAGAGAACCTAAGTTCTAATATTAGGTGAGATGAACATTTTCTGAAGTAAAGATGGTGAATGTGAACTGGAAAAAGTAGCTTTTGAAAGTATATATAAAGTATGATCTCATTTTGGTAAAAAAAATACAATGTTTTACTGTTCAGTAAAACAAATAGTTATAAACAGTATGTACAGTATGATATTAAAGAGAAATACACATGTGCAGATTAAAAAAAATCAGCCTCTTAGCTCATAGATTTCTTTGAATTTTTATTTCTGGATTGGAGGAAGGAAAATTGCCCTAGGGGTGCAAGTGAGAGAGGAGAGGGCTATACAGAAACCATACGATTCATAATTCAAAATATAAGCCTGCCACACACATGAAGGCAAACTGTTTGTTACAATCAGTTTGAATAGCTGTAGGCACAGCATGTTTTATAATTGCATGCCTTTAATTACTCAAAATTCATGGATTTGTTTAATTCAAATTGACCTTCCTCCTAATTGATTTAGAGAATTTTATTAAATCATATCAAACCTAGCCCCATTATGTAAGGGTTTCAAAATTTAAAAACATCTCCTTTAATCCTCTTTTTTTTAAAAAAAGAAAAAATTTAAGTACGTATACCTTGGAAATCAGAATCTCTGGAGTACTATCAGCACTCCTCAGCATACCTACATGGTCCCAAGGTCAAAAGGCATCTTGGGAGGGTCCAGTGCAAGCCCAGGTCACCCACTACCTGTGACCAGCCAGGGACTACCTGGTGGGAGCTACAAAGTGATCCACAATTGGTCACTCCCTGTACTGTACTTGGAAGCGCATGGGAGAGGCCACACTATGAACTGAGGATGGCTGCCACCTGTACTGGGTCTGGGCAAAAAGCCAGGACACTCTGAGGCTTGCTGCCACCTGCCAACTTCTGTAAGTTTCAGCCACTGTAAAGTTTCCTGTGGTAGAGGAGTTGGATGACGCAGGGTTTCAGTGAGTCAGCAGGTGGAGCAGTGGAGCTCATCAGGCCAATCAGATTCAGATTTGACCTGTGGGGGTGGGCTTAACACAGGAAAGATGGCGCCTGCTTGCCCGGTGCTTGGGAGCAGACCCCCACACAGGGAAAATGGGGACTGTCCCTCCAGTCCTTGCCTCAAAATTATACAACTCAGTCTTTCCCCATGCTTCCGACACCCCTGGAATCACCAACCCTCTACTGGAGCCCAAGGTGAGTGCCTGTATGGACTCTTTAAGAGGACGTCTGGGTTTCCCACAGCCTTCTGACCCTTCTGGATGGTTGGAATCCCGTTTTTCACAGCCAGATGTTGTGGGGGCACCTCTTCCCTGCACCAGTCCTGGGGAGCCTGGTGTGGGGCTGTGTCCCTTACTCCTCCATGGTTAACTTCTGTGGCCAATGTATCCCTGCCAAATTTCATCCACCATATGGAGTTTTAGGGCTGGCCTATTTCGCATCTCAGCCCCTCCTACCAGGAGGGGCTTCTTTATATCCTTAGTTCTAAAATATCTGTTCAGCTAGACTTCAGATGGTTCTCCAGGTCGATTGTTGTACAATTTAGTTGTAATTTTGACGTGCTCATGGAAGGAAACAGGCACAGTGTTTACCGACTCTGCCATCTTGGATCTCCTCCACATTTAGGTTTTTAATCTTGGAATATTTTTACTGTTTATATAGTATAAAGTAGTATAACATAGAAAATGAAATGGATATCTTATTTTCCAATCACCACTAATTTATTAGTCCATCCTTTCTCCATTGTAATTACTCCTCTGACATATATCAAGTATCCACACCAGTGCCTGTGCTCCAATTCCATTAATATATTTGTCTATCACACTCTCTCATTATGCTGACTTATGAGTGGGATCATTTTTCTGTATTACACTGTCTAATTAGTTGGTACTGGTACATAGACAGTTACTCATTTTTGTATGATGAGCTTGTATTAACCAATCTTGCTGAACTCTTTCTTTAATGGTTTTTTACTGACTTGAATCAAGGAAGCCTAGATCCTACTCTCAATTTCATCACTAACAAGTTCTGTGACCTTGGGAAGGTTACTACTATCACTAAATTTCAGTGTTCACTTTGGAAAGAGGCAGGCCATAATATCTAACTAACAAGGTTGGGTTGTTGTGAAGGTTCAATGAGAAAGTGAATGTGACAGCCTAACACAAAGTAGAGACCCTCAAACTGATAGTTCATTAAAAAAAAAATTATTGTTTGACAAAGTTTGACAAGTAGTAGGTGCATAATAAAGATTAAGTAAATTAAATTACACACACACACACACACACACACACACTTTGAAGACCCTTCTTGCTATCTGCAGTTCCAGATTACACTAGGGCATTTTTTAAATTATGAAGTCACAAGTTTCATTTGTTTTCTCCTTTTGAATTAGAACATACTACCCCTTTTATTAAAGAAATCCAAAACATTAGGTTAGGGGTAACTATTCTGGGGAGATAACCACTAGGAAAACACAAAGTTATCTCTTGGTTTCAGGTAATATATATGTGCTTTACATGATTCATTATAGATATTAAATCTGTCAGAGAAAAAATGGCCATTACAATTGTGTGACTTTAAAGTATTTTCCAAAAGAGCCATATCTGTCATCAGTTATGAAAGCTGACCAAATGCGCATGATGACAGACAGACAGCTGGTTCTCATTCATATAAAGTTCCTCTCAAGCAAAAGGAATGTTAAGGCAATCTGGCCTCATATTATGTTGATTCCAAAGTAATTACATTTGTTATTTCCAGGCAATGCAGTAAATCTAGCTGTGGCAAGTAGGTGGATATTTCACAGAAGTAATTTCGGAGACCATTAAATATGATCACGTGTTGCATTGAAGCCTCTTCTGCCTCAAGACAATGTCCGGTCCAGGTGTGGGGGAGGGGAGAGAGTGGGAAACAAACATATTTCCTTTAACAGATAGGAAAACCATGTTTTTCTTCATGCAGATGTAAAATTTATAAGAAACAAAAGAGTCCAGTTAAGGCATGTGGGGGTCAAAGGAATGCCAAATTGCCCCTGTACAAGAGATTTGCTATCTTTCTGTTCTCAGTCCAAAAGCTGCCTAGTCCAGCTGCTTTTCAGGCAGTCATGTACCTCCCCCAGACACACCTGCTATCCCAGCACTTTACTCTGCTGTGGGGTAGGCTGGCCATTAATTGTCTACAGTATAAGGGTTGATGACCCTTATGATTTCATTATAGTTAGAAATTCTGTGGAGCTTTCTGTCATTCACATAAAGGCCAAATGCTTTTAGAATCCTTTAATAAACCGATTGCCTAAAGGGTAAATTCAGGAAGGAATCTAATATAGACGCTAAGTGATGATTTTGCTGTCTAAAAGTCTCTGTTCAAAATGGACATCATTCTTCTTTTAGCCTGTGATCTGATCTCCCATTAATACCAGCTTCCTAACATTTTATCACAATGCAAGAGTAAAGAAAGCCAAAAAGAATTTGACTTGAAAGGGCCTCTCCTGAAACACAGATTTGCCTAAGAATAAAATTAAGACTTGTGGACGCTAACATTTTTTTCCAGTAGACCTCAGAGATTTAACTATCAATTGCTTTATGCATTTTAAAGAGTTGGGGATTAAAATATTAGGAATGCTTGAGAGGATAACTGCCTGGAGGCCCTAGGAAAAGATGGCCTCTGGGAGACCTTCCCAGCTCTGCACCACTCTTTGACAGAGCACACAAAATGGATCCATGTGTAGCAGAGGAAGCCATGGCTCTTGATCCATTAAGGGTAGGTTGGTTTCAGCTGACAAAGTAATCCAACCCAGTGGTGGAGATTTTCACTTCAAATCTCTTAGGAGAAATTGGGCCCTTCTCTTTGGTGCTATAACATCTTGGTTTAACTTGGCCAGTGTTTGTCCGTTGTTTAGTTGATAGCGCATTGGATTTCATTCTGGGAACCTGAAATCAGAACTGACCTAAACATATGAGGAGGGAAAGAGGGAATGAGAATTGCCAGTCAAATGGAAATACATATATAGCTTAGTTTTCTTTCTTCCCCCAGATTCATTTACTTCATCTGCATGTTATAATTTCAAAAGTGGGCCAGAGACAGCTTATTAAGGGAAGTGGGTTTTCCCCCCTTATTTTGGGGAGCATTTGAAATTCTAAAACATTCACTAAGTAAAATAAGGTTTTAAAAAGTGTGATTCATTATGTAAATGGAGAGAAATAAATGTATACATATCTGTATACAGGACACGCAATGTATTATACACGCATGCAAGATAATGTATGTATTTATTGCCTGTAGCAGATCCAGAATACAGGTCATGTGGAAGGTTCTGGGAAAAGCAGATTAGAGGAGTCTGCACAAAATGGCATGCAATGGTGGGTGACAACCAGTTCCCACATGTTTCTTAGTTGATTCATTTCTTTCTTCGGCTTCATAGGAAGATGTCACAAACATCTCAGTCTGCAGTCAGGGTGCTAACATCCTGCCCTATGAAGCCCACATTCCCAGCTGTGCCTAGACTGGATTCTACATGTTCACATGCCCAACCTGGGGAACATACACTCATTGTCTGTGGCAGGAGCATCAACTGCTTGGGAATCCAGAATCTCACGTTAGTTTTCCCACTAACTACCTGTGTGAACTTGGAGACTTCCTCCTAGCCCCCAGCTTCTTCATTTACTTGGCACGTGATAGATTTGCAATACATTTTCATTAATTCATTAATGAATTAATTTGAGTTTGACTAAGATCTTGGAGACTTACAGCTCCCCTGCCCCATTCAACAATTCTGTTACCATTTTCACAGAGATCAACAGATTTTTAGGGTCTTGGCTAACAAGATGGTATATCAACTGCCAAACTTAGCTTTTTCTAGATATGCCAAGATAGATGCAGTTGAATATTAGTATGAAATCTTGAAATTACTAGTTCCAGCCTTGGGGCTTTGAACTTACGTAGTAATAATAAGAACTACTTGTTATTACACATATGGCAACTTTGCACATTTTTCAAAATGATTTAAATGATGCACCTTTTTCCCCAGGGTGTTGTAGACTTCCTCCAAGCACCTGGCGTGGGGAGCACAGCACAACTTAGATTTCAGACCCATAACATGATATTGACCATGTTAACCATTCTTAAATACAATTCATTGGCAATAAGTATATTTACAATTTTGGGCAACCTGATATCACCACTATCCACTTCCAGAATATCTTCAACAGCCCCCAGAAAATCTGTACCCACTAACCCTGGCTCCTCATCCCCACCTCCCCTCAGCCCGTGGTAGCCTCTATTCCACTTTCTGTCTCTATGCATTTGCTGTAATAGGTACCTTATACAGGTGGAATCATACAATATATATCCTTTTGTGTCTGGCTTATTTCATTTAGTACGGTGTTTTCACAGTTCATCTATGTCGTAGCATGTGTCAGAATTTCAACCATTGATGAACATTTGGATTGTTTCTAACTTTGTCTATTGTGAATAATGCTGCTGTGAACATTGGCATTCAAAAATCTGTTTTAGACCTTGTTTTCAATTCTTTTGGGTACATACTTAGAAGCAGAATTGCTGGATCAGATGGTAATTTTATGTTTAACTTTTTGAGGAGCCACCAAACTCTTCCCACACTTACCACTCCATTTAACATACGCTTATGTGGTGGAAAGTTCGCGAACTTAATGGTCTGACCCCGTATAACCACCAGCAATGCATGAATGCTCTAATATCTTTGCATTCTCGCTAACACATTATTTTCTGCTTTTTTTTTTATTAACCAGCCTAATGGGTTAGAAGTGGTATCTCATTGTAGTTTTGATTTGCATTTTCCTAAAGACGTTGAACATTTTTTTCTCATGTGTTTATTGGCCATTTGTATAACTTCATTGGAGAAATGTCTATTCAACTCCTTTGCTCATTTTGTCCTCGTTTTTTTTCTTCTTTTTTTTGTTGACTTATAGGAGTTTTTATATATTCTAGATATCAATCCCTTATCAGATAAATGATTTGTAAATATTTTCTCCCATTGTATGAGTTGCCTTTTCGCTCTGTGGATAGTGCCTTTGTGCACAAACATTTTTAAATTTTGATGAAGTCCCACTTATAACTAATTTTAATATCTGAGTCAATGGCGATTTTCACCCACCACATGTCTCTTTGTGGGATGGTGCAGCAGCTATCTTGTAGGGAGAATAGGAGCTCCACACTGTGGAAAGCTGGCACTGGTGTCCTCATGTGATTATTACCAGTGTATGGCAAAGCCTTGTAATTCAAGTATCCCCGTAAGTGGATTTTTGGGTCATATTGTTTATATTATGTATATATTTTTATTTATGTATTTTTACTTATATATTTACTAAATTGACCTTCATAATTATGGAACAAATGACCAATCAAATATCTTGCACAGAAAATTTGAATGCAAGATAAAACTAATAATGCAAGCTGAAGGTAATAATAAGAGCATGGCAGATACTTCTACTCCTAATAGTTGCTCTTTGTCCGCCACATTAAGTGGATCTGACAAGAAGTCATTAAAAATTCACAAATATCAATGCAACTACTTTAAAATATGGATTTCCCTCTACTACAGTTAACAACATAGCAAACTCTAAGTATATATTGTGTTAGGATATTAGCCAATGATAGTATGGAGGTATGAAAATTTGTAAGACTTTTAAAAACATTTATGTTTATCACATCATTTTAAAAGTTTTAAAAATTATTGTATCATAGTGTATTTTTAGAATAGAGTATGTTCACATAAATACGTAAATTAATATAAAACCAACACTTATTGAAGATGCTTCATCTATTTTTTTTTTTTTTATTGAAAGGGGGTATTTCTAAAAGTTTGGAGACTGTTGGTTTCTATAAAAAGAAGTAAACTTACAGACATATTTTATCAGCTTTGTCAGGTATGAAACTGGCACAGTTGTACACTTAGAGTTTCTTCTCCTTTTAAAAATGTAACATTGACTCGACTCCAGTCTGTTTGGCAAAAGTTCACTGAATGATCACTGCAAAGGCATGAAAGGATTAGCACTTTTGGCTTCATCATTTATGTAACAACAAGAGTACTTTTTTTGGGTCTGTGTTTGGACAGAGTTTGTGTATGTGTAGTTGAGTAATCCTTGGGACAAAACAGTTATAACGCCAGGAGACTGATTGGATGCCACAAGAAAATACCATGAAAACCATTCTGGACCTAAGTTGTGTTAACAGAGAAGATAATTTTTTCAACAGCAGAACTGTGGATAATCAATCACATTGTATCTGGGCTTCTCATTGTACTGTTCTATTATCCAAGCTTAGAGATTTGCTAGGGTCCTTGTTTACCCAGACATTCTCCCACCGTGCCCCTTCTGCCCATTTCACTGCTCATTAACACATCCATTGAGTGAACCAGGGCAGGGATGGGAATTTTATGGTTTTATTCCCTTGTTGTTTACATCGGCATGACATTTTGGGGTTATACGTAAATTTTCTCTATCCATGTGGATTTTGACTTCACAGCTATGGATAATCAACTGCCAATCAAAACATCTTAAAACCAAGACAGCTTTTCTAGTCATTCTTTAGATGGCCATAGCTGTAAATCCATTTATAAGTAAACCTGAAAATTTGATGTGATTTTGAAAACAAACTTATGTGCTTCTTTGAAACTAGAATGGCAGCAAAGCTGGGCTAGACACTGAAAAATATTTTTCACATGAGAATTTTTCACATGAAAATATTTCACATAATTTTTGCCTGAAATTAATAGAGAAGATAGCTTTCAGTTTGTAGTTACTCACTCCAGCTAAAATCCGTAAGTTGGGCTAGGTTTATAGAATCATGGCATTAGAAGGAACTTAAAGAATACCATACCTCTCTGAAATTGTTATTTGAAATCTAAAGTAAAAATCTTCCTTTTCCAAAGGGAGTGTTAACTCTCTTAACCCAGCATTGCCCTCTACAGTATCCTGAGAGACTTCCTTTTTCTCTATTTCACATGACTATGTCTTCTTGACTGTTTGGGGTGATGGGGAACTGTCTATATCAGAAAGTGGATTATAAGCACCTTGAATTGTTCAAGTCCAGAGTTGATCTTCAGGTGGCTAATTTCTTCCCTTATCACATCCATTAGCATCTTGACTCTCTCATTCTTTCGTCCCAAAGAACTGGTTCTTTCGCTTTACTGGACATTTAGGTTTATGATCCTTCCACTTTTCTGTCACTCTGCAAGCCATCTTTGGTTTCATATAAATCTCTGCTTGGCAATGATTTCATAGTCCATGACCTCAGCTTCTGCCTTAACCACTGCTTCAACTTCCCTAGGCCCTTTACTGAGCTTATCCTTAAATTTTCCCTTGTTCAGTCCTTGGCCCCATTAATGATTAAACCCCTGCTAACAGAGAAACCTGTTCAGTCATAGGCTCAAATAAGACAGGACTCTTCTGTTCAACGTGCAACATAGCCCTTTGCTTACATCTCTGGAGACCCCCTATAATTGTCTGATATCTTTGTCAACTTGCAACATTGTCCCAAGATGCAACCTCAAAACGTGAGGCATCTGGACTTTCAGTTTCCACTTGGTGATGTAGAGAGCTGGATAGAGTATTACTTCCACCCTTGCAACAGAAATACAGCCAGGCACATTTCAAGTTCACTACTTTTATTGAACTCAACCGAGAGCCAAGGTTTCAGGGCAACACATCAGTATGACATCGAGAAATAGAGCTGTTCCTGTTGGGTGAGATAGGATGCAAGCACTTGCTTACCCCAGGGTGCATACAGTTAGATGCTAGTAAGAAGAATTTAACTGGATTAGTTAATGAATTGTGGAGGCTGAGTGTGGGCTGGCAAGAGAGTGTAGAGTCCTGTGGGCTGCACATAAGCAGGAGTTCACACTCTCTTGCAGACTTTTTCTCCAAGTACCCCATCAAGGGCTCACAGAGAAGACTGATAAGAGTCCTGAGAAGTGTCCCTCATGGTGCAATCCTCAGAGCTAGGAAGAGCAGCCTCTCTAGAAGGGACATAACCCTTCTCCCTGATATCCCCTATAGAACAAAAGCCTTAACTCAGAGGGAACAAGGAAGAGAAAGTCACCAAACACTATTGTCCTGGTGAAATTCCATTGCAGCTGAGGAAAGGGAACAGAAAAAAACCTCTATGGTATATGTGCTGGGCCAAGACATAACGCGTGAAGGGCATGAACACTGAGAAAGCCACACCCCTAAACCCAGGCACTGCTCCACTCAATCATTAAGCCAAGAAACATTGAATAACAGGAAATGTTGGAATACTTCTGGGAGAGTTTCAAAGGCATGGAGACAGACTGGCTTTGAGATGTAGTGCAAAGGGAAAAACCTAAAGTGGAGTGGAGGAGACATTGAGAAAAATTCTCTGGTGTACCAGCTTCCACCCCAAATTCAAAATATTACTAGAGGGATTGGAAGCTTGTGATGCACTGAAGATAAGTGTAGCAACAGCAAACCTAAAGCCTAGCCCAGGTCCTGACCAGACAACTCAGTTCCCCGCACTAAAGGCCTAATAGCTAGCTCCAGTCATAAAAACTTACTTACCGGAGTCCTTACTCTCTTCAGTAAAATGTCTGGTTTCAACAACAACAACAACAATTAAAAATTTTTCTTGAAGGAAAAGGTAAGCAAAGATAACATACTGCCAAGAAACAAAGCAATCATCAGGACCATACTCAGATATGACACATGTTATATCTGAGGCTATTTTAACTCCTGAGAGTTAATGTGTTAAAGGCTTCATGACACAGGGATTGAGAAACTTTTTCTCTAAAGGGCTGATAGTAAATATTTTAGGCTTTTGGGGTCACATATGATCTCTGTTAAGTCTTCTTCACTAAAATAAAATGAAATAAAATAAAATAAAATAAAACACTTTGAAAAATATAAAGACCATGCTAAGTATATAGGCCAGATAAAAACAGGCCACTGACTAGCTGTTGCCTAGAGGCCATAGTTTTGTGATTCCTACTCAAACAGAGAAGGTGAACAACATGCCAGATCAGATGGGGTAATTTAGCAGAGAAATGGAAATTAAGAAAAAAATCAAATGAAATGCTAAAAATTAAAGAAAAACAAAAACCAACCCAGAGTCACAGAGGGCAGAATGCCTTTAGTAGGCTCATCAGCAGTCCTGAGAAGCCAAGGAAAGAATCAATAAACTGAAAGTAGGTCTGTAGAAATCACCAAAAGCGGAATACACAGAGAAAAAAGAGTAAACAAAATAAAGCATAACACAAATAAGCAAAAACCAACCCCTGGATACCCCTCTAGGAGCCAAGATATGTGAGATAATATCAAACAGTCTAACGTATGTGTGATTGGAATCCCTAAAACAGAAGAGACAGAGAACAAGGCAGGAAAAATATTCAAAGAAATAATGGCCAAAATTTTTCCAAATTTAGTAATAGATATGAAACAGATACAAGAAGCTCAGAAAACACCAAGCACTACAAATTAAACAAACAAACAAACAAACAAACAAACCAAGCAAAAACAAAACCCAAGGCTAGACTCAAACTGCTGAAAAAGTGAGGGATGATACCCACCGCAGTCTATTGATGATTTTGGGGAAGAGGATATAGTATCTGCCCAAACTGCGTAGTGGAAAGGGAGCAGTGGAGTTTTGACCAGTGAAGGCAGTAGCACATTTAAATAAAATATGTAACTAAGCCATCTTGAAATTTTTTCACAGTAGTTTGCCTACGTATCGGTAGGTCTCCTAACAGAAGAACTATAGTTCTTATCTATCTAAATCCAAAAATTATGGCCAGACTTGGACGAAGAGTGATTACATGTCAGAAATGGTGACACAGTACAAATGATGATGGAGATCCAGGATAAACAGCTACACATGACATCGGTTCCCACACCCTGCCTCTAATCCTGTTTAACTTAAAATAGAAAGAGAGAGAGAAAAGAAGGCTTGAGCAGAACCCCAGAGCTAGGATGTAAATCTTCCACAGTCATAACCAAACAGAGTTTTTCTGTTTCCTGTTTACAAGGCAGACACTGAGTGAGGAATCTGGGTTTCCAAAGACAGCAGTGTCCTTAATGAATGTCTAATGTACCTTCGACATAGACCAGACTCTGAGCTGCTCTTACTTTCCTGGTGGAGAGCTGAGCCTGTGCTGTTGTCAGTCAGAATTTCTCTCAGATGGCTCGCAAACATGGATAACCCAGACTCTGGGACAAGTGAACAGTCTGCCCTCTCTGACCTGATACCCTGCGTGATGCTACTGCCTCTAACACTGCACGGTCTCCAACCCAGACAAACCATCACACTGTCGATGACCATTTTACTTGTTAGTGTTCATCTCCCCTTCACGTTTCTCAAAGTGGCCATTCTAATCTTACAATATCACTCAATTTTATGACTCCACGACATTCCATTCACTTCACTCTTAATGGACAACCATGCTTCCTATTTCACAGAAAACAGACAATCACTGCTCAGATGATAAGTCATATGCATTGCATCTCTTATGTACAAGGTAGTGTTTTTATTACTTTTACAAATGGTCTCATTAATGTTAACATCCCCCTTATGTAAACTTATGATTCCCTCCTTTCAAGAAGACATGAAGCCTTAGAGAGGGTTCAAACTTAGATCTAAGGAACCACTGAGCCTCTGCTCTTTTTATTACTTGATGCTTCCTCTAGAAAACAAAACATATCAAAACAAAAATTAATCCAAATCCAGCCTTCTTTCTGACCTGCTCTAGATATCTTTTAATAAAGAGAAAAAACTTAAAATTTAGAAATCCTTTGACAAGGTAAAAGCGGAATAGAAATTGCATTCAGGTGTACCTGATATGGATGTGTTTCTGCAAGCAGATTTTAATGAGGGTGGAAATGTGAGGGTGAGGGGCAGGATGGGGAGAGAATGGGATGGGGGTGAGCTTATAGGTAGGCCGCAACAGGGAAAAAGAGAAAACTTGGGGGAACAAAATGCAAAACTTGATGCTTCACCACTTTATATAGTATTGGCTCTGTCTGTCACTAATTGAGTGTGCAAGACTATTGAGGGAAGAAGAAAGAAAGAACAATCACATTGCCTTTAAAGAAAGAGCAATGGCAGGAAAATTAAGAGAATGACCAAGTTAAAGGTAATATATTAGAGACTGTCTTAGCTTTTCTGAATGTGGCCTGTCATCTCAACTAGTACGTTTGCCCAAGTATTAGATGAGATTTTATTGTAGCGACAAAACCAACCATTCATTTGTGGATTGTGATAGCCCAGGGGGATGTCCTCAGCTTTTAGATGTCAACTGGACCAAATTTAAGGACGACACTGTTTGGTTTCCAGAGAGAGCATTCCCCTCTCCCTTTTTTTAGCTTGATGAATTGTGGAACCATTCATCTTCTAGAGGTTCAAGTAAGAAAAAAATACATTTAAATGAACGCTTGGCGTTTGGTTCAGCAAACTAATATGACCTGGAGTCATTTTTAAAACCTTATGTTTTCACAGCAGAAGTGGCGTGTTTCTGTGGACCAGACCCAGGTCCAATTTCTCATTTAACTCTTGACTTAAATTGAATAAGTCCCTAGTGGAGGTCAACTACTCAGCTGTGTGTCTCCTGGACTGGATCTCCAGGATCTAAATGTTCTCAGTTAATGAGATGCCTTCTTAATATTGCTTATAAATTCACTAATACTTTTCTGAGAGTCTATATATAAAATTTGTGTTAAGTGTGTATTCTCCCATAGAATAACTTGAGTAGCTATTTTCTCATTAAGGCAAACTGTTACCTAATGTATTACAGTAGAAGTTGTATTCCAGAAGGTTACTCCTGGTCATTGGAAATCTTAGGGTTTTTTTTTTTTTTTTCATATTTAATTTTATATAAACCAATTGCTTAATTATAAGCATATTTATAGATTGTTCCACTGTGTATAGCCCTAATTAAAAATGTATAAAATCAATTGTTAATGAAGTGTGAGTCAGTAATGTGACTCTTTAAGTAGTGTAAATGTGAGCTATGGAGATTTTATGAAAAGATGTCTCTTTTGTTGTTCTCTCAGTAAGCATCTGTTTTGCTTTGTGTGACTATTTCTCCTGGTGTTTTTGAAACACAGAACCAGAGTAAAGCAGACTGGAAAGGGTTAATCCTGTGTCCAGGGAACAAACTTAAGCTATTTGTTGCACCAGAGGTTTGAACCTGTGACCTAGGTCTTGTTCTATCAAATTCTAACCAACTGAGCTAATTAATAAGGAAGAAACCCATGAGAGAAACCTGATGTCAAGTCTAAAGCAATAAATGATAGCGTATCACCTCAGTATCATTTCTTCTATTGTCACCACTAACCAAAAGACATTTGGAAACCATTTTTTGGGGAGAAGTTTTTGATATAGCTTCCAAGGTTAGAAAATTCCTCAGGATTCAACAGCATGAATTTGATGCCATGACAAACTCATAGAGAATGACAATACTCTCTGGATTTAATGAAATAACTACTAGTACTTTCAGAACAGGAGGAAAGATTTCTTTCCTACCATATATGTCACAATGAGAAAATGTTATAAGATGTTGAAATTATTATCATCATCATTCACTTCCAGAGGGAAAGTGAAAATTGGCTTGACTTCCTAATGACTCATCGCCCTGAGCATATCATAAATGTGTTATTAATTAATTAGTTAATTAATTCATTCATTCTTTTAATAAAATATATTTATTGAGTTGCTTCTCTGGCAGAAATTGTCATTGCCGATGTGGATACAGAGATGACCAAGACAGACAAAGCCTGATTCCCAAGGCCTGATTCCCTCTTCTATATTATAGAAGAGCAATATGGTCAATAAACACATAAGGAAATAAATGAGCAAGAATTGGTCATTAAATGCTGATAGTACATGGTTTCTCAAACTTCAAAAATATATTCTCCTAGAGGCACAAAGTATTGAAAACTATAGGTAAGTTTATTTGGATGTGATCTATTGAACGGAGTGAAATGAAAGCTCTCTATAATACCCTAATTGAAATACAACATTTTTGCAGTTTTCATTAGGAGTTTGGTTTTGAAATCACACATACTTGGATTTTAATCATAGCTCCTCCGCTTGTTAGTGCTATGAACTTAGGAAAGTTTTTAAATCTTTTTGTCAGTTTCTTGGTCTGTAAAATGGTGCAGATTTGCTGTATTAAGTGCTACAATGTAAGTAAAACACATGGCACTTAGCAGGTACTCAGGAAATATTAGTTCTCTTTTCCAGTGAGGGGCAAAGGGAAGATAAAGTGCTCTCTCTCCCTTACAATAATCTGGTGTAACTTATTTTGACATTTAGGTCTAAAAAGTTTAGGAACACAGTAAAGAATTTGAGCTACATTCCTTTGTAGAATGATTTTATTAAAATGCATATAATTCCTTCAAAAACTCTGTTGCCTGTAAACATCAAGGTAGCTCCATTATAACCCTGCTTTTCGAGATAAAATGACCAATTGCTACATCATATTAAACTTTTCACCAGTGATTTCCAACAGTCTTTCTCTGAAGATATTTTTCTTCCCACTTTGCAGAGTTTGAGGAACAGAGCAGACAATAGGTAAAGGGGAGAACTGCATGTTTAACTTAAAATTTTTTCATCTCTGTGCTCTCATCTACACATTCCTTTTTCAGGTAGAGCTTTGGAAAAGCAAAGGAATCAAGTTTCTTGGCACTCTGTAGCCTGAAACATTTATCAAAATAAATCCCAGGAGCCAGCACCAGCCTTTGGAGATTAGAAGAATGCTGTACATGTGGCCAGGGGTGTGAGATGGGGAGATGATTGCCCCTGAGGGAACTGCTTTCTGGAGGTTTCTGCACTGCAGCTTGGCTGTCTCTCTATTAGAAACAAAAGATTTGCCTTCCTCAGCCCTAGGCATTTGGCTCCAACCCCAGATGCTGCTCTGAGGCCAGACTTAAATACAGACAAAATATCTGGGTGTTTTAGATTCAACAGTACTTAGTAAGGTGATAATGATGATAATAGTAATAATAATTACATTTGTTATTACAACTATAAATACCGGGGTTGCCAAAAAAATGTGTGCAAGTGGACACTTTGGTCAACGTTGCTCAAACAGTAGTTCGCTGTAATCAAAAGTGTCTGGACACTGATTGTAATCACTTTGAGCACCTCTTGTCATTGCAGAAGTCAAACGTGACTTGTAATCATTTTTTGTTATTGGTGTATATTGAGTATTACAATTTTAATAGTTTTTCCTTTCTTAAAATGTGTATACAGTTTTTTTGGCACCCTCTGTATTATATATTTAATATTTATATATAAATTATAAATAGTATAGTAATAATTGTATGAATAAAAGAATTATTTCTATAATAATAAGCATTATAGAAATAATACCATTTTAGTATACTTACTGCAAACTTCACACACATCACTTCTTTGAAACTCCAACCCAAATATTTTGATTCAGGTGCTATCATTTCCCCATTTCACAGAAGAGGAAATTGAGACACAGTTACGTGAAGTAACTTCCCCCATGTCACCTACATAGCAGGTAAATGAAGAAGCTGGGATATGAACCCAGGCAGTAAAACTCTGAAGTCTACGTTCTCTCTCACACCCATTGACAAATCTGTGTACAGCTTCATTTTCTGTTGTTGATCCAAGTGACGAGAAATAGCAACATAATCAGCTGTGACCAATGATGCCAAAATGATAACATGTGCCTTCCCCAGAAGAAACACAGAGAAAAAGTACCTGTCCTTTCTGTCCTAGCTAGCTGGTGCAGCGTGCTTGCATGGGCTTTTAATTGAATTAGCACATGCAATAAATCAGTTGAGTAAAAAGGAGGATGCATTCGTGATTTGGAGAAAGAATTTATAGGTTTGGATTGTTGAAATCAAAATAGCTACGTTTTATTCTTCTTTCTTGATGTCAAGTCATGTTTTAGGCCTTGTTGATTTTCCTTATTCAAGTAAATGACCTCATGGGCGTTTCCCTTTTGTGCTCCTAGACCCAAAGCCCAGGTGATTTCTGAGAAAAACTTTTCAAACTTTGGATGTTTTCTCGGCCAATCACTGAGCTCAACTCTGAAGAAGTGTTTCAGGCTGATTTGCTACCAGACTCCCAGGTGAGAGTTTGCACTTTTTGGTTTTTGCTTACAAAAGTTTTATCCAAAATAATGACCTGTGTTCCAGGAAAACTAAGATGGGAGTCATTGTTTACTGCAAAGTACTCACACTAGGTGGAATTTTCTCCTGAGGTCACATGTAATGTAAGAATTGTCAAAAGCTAATGTTACAGGTCACAGACTTGGCAGCCCCTTTCAAAGGTATCACCGGAAGCAACAAAGATTTAGTCCTGTTTTTGAAAAAGCAGGACCATGAGGTTAAACATCCTTCAGCCATCCTTTCTGGTTCACTGTCGTCTTCTGGTGGTTTGAATGTATTTCCACACTTGGTATGAATCAGAAAATCAGGGAATTCAAAACCCAAATTGATTTATTGGCTTCATATTTTGGAGTACTCAAGTTAACTCAGTGCTTTCCAACCTGCCTCATTCATCAGAATATCTGTACATTTGTTTTAGTGTGATATTAGTCTGGTAAATATGACTAAAGAGTGGAGGAAAGAATGAAAAAGAGAAACTAGCTTGAGTCCTATTCTTTTATTTTTCTTCATCTTTGCTTAAAAGTGCTGTAGTCCTGCAACGTAGCTTAGCATCTAATGGTGGAGATATACCAACAGTTCCAATAAAGTGTTATAAATGACACAATGGGGATATGAGGCTTTTTCTTTTTTAACGAACAATTTAATTTGTTTATGGGATTCAATTAATATCTGTTTTCAAAGGGAAGAATTAAGAGCAATGGTATGGGATGTAAATTGCAGACTTTGGCTGGGTTTAATTGTGAACACTCTGTAAAGTAGTGAGCTCCTTGTCACCAGTAGCAATCAAATTGAGTCCTGTCATTCAGGAGATTTCTGCTGGGAAAGACCATTGGAGTTGATGCTTGTGAGGTTTCCAATTTGGAAATCCTGCGATTTTATTAGTTAAGTGTTTACATTGAGTAGCTCCTGGTCTCCATGAGAAGACTAAGACCTGAAGTCTGCACATCTTTACTGGCAGCCCTTAAGTAGGAATTAAGAGCAATAAAACAGGTGTGAAGACCTCTTACTTTTACACCTAGGATGCCATATATTACCTCAGTTTTGAACATTAAAGACTAGGGGTGGCTTACTATAATTGAAATTCCATTAGGGAAAACAAAGCAAGGCCCTTCCCAGCATAATAAAGAGGTGTTATAGAACAGAAAGAGTTCATCTACCCTGCACTAGCAGAGCCAAACACTAAACACCAAATTGCAGTGGAGAAGGATTGGCTATTTTATGAGGTCTGACAATTAATTTTGAGAACTCATTCTAGAAAAAGTGCTACATACCTCATTGCTGAATGTCACTATGGTCATCTTTGAAGTACTCCCCTTGGGAAGCTATGCGTTGACACCAGCACCTAGTCCACCCTTCAGAGCAGTTTTGGAACCCTTTTTCTGAAATGGCCATCAGAGCTGTCATCATATTACCCTTGATGTCCTGAATGTCATCAAAATGTCTTCCTTTTAATGTTTCCTTTACCTTCGGGTAAAGGAAGAAGTCATTGGGGGCCAGATCAGGTGGGTAGGGAGGGTGTTCCAATACAGTTATTTGTTTACTGGCTAAAAACCCTCACAGATTGTGCCTTGTGAGCTGTTGAATTGTTGTGATGCAAGAGCCATGAATTGATGGTGAAAATCCAGGACGTTTTCATCTAACTTTTTTCACACAGCCTTCTCAGCACTTTCAAACAGTAAACTTGGTTAACTGTTTGCCCAGTTGCTACAAATTCATAATGAATAATCCCTCTGATATCAAAAAACTTTAGCAACATTGTTTTGACTCTTGATTTGGACTGATGGAAATTTTTGGTCATGGAGAATTGTTTGACTTCCATTGTTCACTTTGACGCTTCGTTTCAGGGTCGTATTGGTGCACCCATGTTTCATGACGAGTGATAACATGGCCCAAAACATTGTCTTGCCTCTCTAAAAGGTCTTGGCAAACTTAGACTTTTCTTAACTTTTGTTTATCAGTGAGATCCTTCAGGACCTTTTTTGCACACACCTGTCTCATGCCAAGATTTTCAGTTAAGACTTTCCTAATTCTTTCTCTATCGATGTTTACTTGGTCTGCTGTGCTTGTCACAGGCAGCCGATGATTTTAACATACAATTCGACAAATTTTTGCAATGTTTTCTTGAGTTCCGCTCGTTGTTGGCCTCCCTGATCTCTCTTCATCAGTGACACGTTCTCTCCCCTCAGAAAAACATTAATCCATTCGCACACTGCTGTTTTCTTCATGGCATTATCCTCATGAACTTGGGCTAATATGTCCCTGATTTCACTTCCACTCTTGCTAAATTTAACAAGAAATTCAATGTTTGTTTGTTGCTCTAATTCAAGCTCAGACATTTTTGCAATGGCACTGTGGGGGCAGAGCCCCAGAAAGTAGTTTACAGGCTCTTGGCCTCACGTGGAGGGGTGCTGGCTCGGGTAGTAGATGGCCATCAGCTGTGGCTGATTGGCCGTCAGCTGTAGCCATTGAGCCATTAGCCACTAATATAACTGCTGCGGCTACGGAGGAGAGAAGGAGGAGAGAGAAGGGAGAAGAATGGGGGCTAGCAAGAAGATGGCGGCTGGGCTGGCAAACGTGGATGGCGGTTTGCGGACAGTGTGAATCCAGCCTCCAGTGAGAGTATAGTGCCGCCAGAGAGAATATAGTGGTATGACTCCCCTATCTATGGCTCCTTGTGTGTTCCTTTTTGGCCTCACCATATCCTGCGTTCTTGTATGGGGAGCGGGAGCAGAGACCCTGCAGGCCTCCCGGCACGACAGGCACACAAAAACATGCAACAACAATAATGAATGCTACTCAGCAAGACACTGCCACATGTCAACAACAACAGCTGTGAGATGCTGATTACCAAGGTTATGAAACCTTAGCGAGCTATTTGTACAGCGCTTCCAATGTAAGCCCACAGCGGTAAGTTCATGAATGTAATTGTCAGACCTTGTACAAGGGTTCCCTTTCTTCCACATTCTCTCCAATACTTATTATTTCTTGTATTTTTAATAATTACCATTCTAACAGGTATGAGGTGATGTCTCATTGTGGTTTTGATTTGCATTTCCCTCATAACCAGTGATGTTGACTATCTTTTCATGTGCCTGTTGGTCATCTGTTGTCTTCCTTGGAAAATGTCTATTTAGATATTTTGCCCATTTTTTAAAATTAGATTATTTATTTTGTTGTTGTTGAGTTGTATGAGTTCTTGATATATTTTGGATATTAACCCCTCATTGGAAATATCATTTGCAAATATCTTCTCCCATTCAGTTGGTTGCCCTTTTGTTTTGTTGTTGGTTTCCTTGGTTTATTTTCTACATATGCTTCTGCTGTGGGGAATTAGCCCTTTGCTGCAGCTGCAAGAATACCCCTCCTCATTACACAAGTCAGGCTGGGAAGGTCGTGGGGGGGTTGATTGTCAATCCCAAAGTAAAAACTCAAGTGCTTAAATATAATGTTTGGCAGCATTAACTAAATCCACGTTAACTTTGAGAACTTTTTGTGAATCATTCATACTTTCGGAATCATCTACAGAAGAATCTTTTTGGAAGAAATGTGTAGCATGAATAGCAGTTTTATCCTTCCTGATGTTAATAGCACTCCCACAGAAACAGTTTTACATTCCACTGTAATCCCAAGGGATCAGAAAATATCCCCTTTCTCATGTGTGTGCATGCAGTTGGAAACAGTAAGTTTGCATGGAGTTGCCCTGGCTACATCAAAAACATTTTCAATCAACAAATATTTGTGGAGTATTGTTTTAGGCTTTCTGAGGAAGGCAAGAGTTACTGTCCTCAAGAAGCTTACAATGTATTTTAATAGAAAAAAATCAAATGAAAAGTAGTTACGTGTTGCCAATGAGTGCTGTCAGACTTGGGAGAAGGCCTCTAGCTTTCGTGAACTCATGTGTGTTATCAATGTTTTCCATAGATGACATTTTAATTGTTTCCTAATTAGTCCATGAACTCCTTATGGACAGGACTAGTGCTTTCTAAGTCTTTGTATCCGCTACGGATTTTAGTACACATTTATTGACTGATGTTTAAGATCTTGGTGAAATTACTTTCCCTTCTTTGTAAATTGTTTTTTCCTATTCAATGTCTCAGGAGTTCTTTAAGACAACATGATTATCCCCGGTGCTGCAGCATAGTCCTTTAATAGGTGAGATATCCATTTTCTTACCATAAATTGATGATATGGCATTATCTAATTAGAGACTCTTAGGAAGAAAATTAACTTTGGATTGTCATTTACTCATCCCTGTTCCAAAGCAGAAGTGCGACATATTCCCACCTGTGTATAAATGTCTAACTAATACAGTGTTTTGTACACCTGAAACTAATAATAATAAAAAAAGTCAATCTAGCAATCAAAAGGAATTTTAAACTATGCCTGACTCTCTTGAAGACTAATAAAATGAGCCCATTTTATAACCTTAAAATGAAAAAAAATGGCTGGTGATATTTTGGTTATCTCTTCAATAAAGGGCTGCATGTGAGGATGGTCTCAGACTTTGCTATTCACTGTTGGTCGAGCTGCAGCAAGATCTCTGTCTGCCAGGGCTAAGTCACAAATAATCTGAGCCACTTAAGATTGGATCAACATGAATAAACCATCCCACAAAGCAGTTCAAATCAGTAGCCTTTCGTGTTCCAGAGTATCAACAGACAGTAAGTTCTTCCAAGATAACAAAAAGTTATAAGAAAAGAGAGAGGTACTGAGGACATAGGCAGGCTTAGTTACATCTCCCCCCAAGTCCTCCCACCCCTTCAATTTTACCTCTTTCCATGGCTATACAGAATTGTATGCCAATAAGCTTTTCTATGTAATTACTACAGTATCATTGTTACTGTAGGATTTAGGAAGCCAGGGGCTTGGAATTAATTTTTAAAATTCGAAAAGACTTTTGTTATAGATTAGGCAAATGTGTTTCTATGTTCCTCTTAGATATAGTGCCAGAATAATATTTCAGCCAATAAACATTTATCCCTTTTGAAATTTGACATAAGCTATGGAATAACAAGATTCTTCCAAGGCAAATCAGGAAGTAGATTGTCCAGAGAAGTCCTCTTGACTCTATTATAAATTTCTGATTGTGTATGGTCAGCATTCACAGGATATGGGTTGGGCCCATGTGGAAGAAATCTATTCTGTCAACATCTCTCGAGATGCTGTGACTGTTGATGTTAAAGGTAATGAATCAATCATAGGTATATAAGTTGTACAGGTGGTAGATTCATATTTCTGATTTATGAGTTAATAATTTATCATTCCTCTATATAGGAGGAAATGGTAGCTATTTGAACAGAAAAACGAAAACAAACAAAAAAATCCTTAAAATGTCATATGGTATCTCCTGTTTTAGTGTCAGTTGGGAAAAATTAAGAAATCCAGTTTGGGTAAAATATGCCTGTGGATAGCTCTCTACATATTACTATAAAAATATACTGTCTGGAGGCAACACCGAAGGACCATGGAGAGGATTCCCCATCCGGGAACGATGACAGGGCTCAGGAGAGTGAGACAACGTCTTTCATCATCCTGCCCCTGACTGGGGCACAAACTCCTGACCTCAGCCAAAAAGCAGTTTGTTTCCAGATGTGGAATGATAGGGTGAGAGGTGATGCTATGAATTCATCTAGTTTAGAGCTTTCTTCAGGGGCTGGGGGTTCTAGCTATTATGGAGGAGTTCTTACCATACTAATCTTTCTGATGATATCAACTATGAAAACTGGATAAAATACAAGATAAACAAACAAAGAGAAAGCTTTATGGAGTCCTTGCAGAACAATCTAGACAGCCAGGACGTGAGGGGCTAAGACCCCTTAGAGAAAGAAAGTATATTGGGGTGAGTTCTATCTTCATGGCTGCTTTATCCTTTGGGACATGGCACATAGGTTGAAAAAAAAAAAAAAGCAGCATCTTTGAGTTCTGGTAGTTTCACTGGGAAAAGGGTACCAAACTTGGAATTTCCAGCTACTAAGATGCTTGAAAGACCTTTGTGCTGAAAGGAGAAGTCTGCAGAGTGTTGAACCCTACGTTCTGTGTGTAGTGTCCCCTTGAGTCATTTGGTTACTTCTAAGCTGTATGTGCACAAGATGAAACACATAGAAACCCAGCAGAGTACAGTTGCTAAGAGGCTAAAAAGCTAAGCTGTAGATATTTTGACAATTTGACGATGCTGAGTTAAAAATGGAATTCAGGCTTGCCAAAGAGACGAGACTTTCATTTAAGTCTCCTAAAGGGCCATCCCCTGGGGGAAAAAGACAAAAAAATGGAAAAAGAAATAACATCTGCTCACTCATTTTATGTGGCTAGCACAACCTTGAATCAAATCCTATTAAGGATATTACAAAAAAAATAAAAATAAAAAACCAATTTCTTATATGGACTGAAAAGTCTTCAACAAAATATTAGCAAATCAAACACATCATGACCAAGTGGAGTTTATTCTAAGAAAGCATTGTTAATTTAATATTAAAAATTCAATCATAATATACCACAGTAAAAGAATATGATAAAAGCACATGATCATCTCAACAAATGCAGGAAAAGCATCGGATAAAATTCAACATCCTTTCATACCGAAATCTCTTAGGAGCTGGAAATAGAAAATTTCTTAAACTGTTAATGGATATTTCTAAAACCTTATGGCTAATCACTAAATAGAGAGATGGTAAATGCCTTTCCTCCCAAAGTCAGGAGTAACAAAAGGATGTTCAGCATCACCACTTTCATTCATATTGCACAGGAAGGCTTACAATGCAATAGAACAAACAAAAATTGAGTTATAAGATTTAGAAAATGTTAAAATTTCATTATTTGGAGATGATGTGATTACATATACATGAAAAATCTGAAATGACCTATAAACAAACTATCAGGCTTTTGTTGTTTTTCTATATAATAACAATAATGGACATAAATTCATTTAAAAAATGATAGCTCTCTACAATGGCCTAAAAGCATTAAATACCTGGAAATAACTCTATCAAATATTGAAAACAAACATACAGAAAATTACAAAATATTATTGGGGTAAATGAAAGAAGATCTAAATGAAAGAAGATCTAAATAAAAGAAGAGATGTATCATTTATTTACTTCATTTTTTTTTTTTTTTACATTTACAAGTTTATTAAAGAATATGCTAAAGGATACAGAGGAACAGCCAAATGAAGAGATACATATGGTGAGGTCGGGGAGGGTCCCGAGCACAGGAGCTTCTGTTCTGTGGAGTCGGGGTGTGTTACCCTACTGGTGTGTGGAAGCTGGAAGCTCTCTGAGCCACACGCCATTGGGATTTTATGGAAGCTTCCTCATGATCAATTATTAACTCCATTTCCAGCTCGTCTCCCCTCCTTGGAGAATGGAGGCCAGGACTGAAAATTCCAACCTTCTAATCATGGCTGGGTCTTTCCAGTGACCAGCTCCCATCCAGGAGCCACCCAGAGTCACCTGACTAGAATGAAAGACTCCTCTCACTCAGGAAATTACAAGGACTTGAGGAGCTCTGTGCCAAGAAATGGAGTCAAAGACCAAATATTAGAACAAAAGACGCCCTTAGTGCTCTTATCACTTAGGAATTTGCAACAGTTTTAGGAGCTCTGTGTCAGTAACCATATATATATATATATTTCTTATTATAAATCACAATATTACACAAGAAAATGGGCACATTAATGGAATTAAAACTTGCAGAGGCAAGTTTTAATTCCATTAAATTCCATTGGGTTTCTTTTGGTCTCTGCTTGATGGAGCAGAGACCAAAAGAAACCCAACTCCTGGATTCATTCCTTTCATTGTTGGGCCATATTTAAGGTTTAACTTTAACTTTTATGTCTGTGTTTATGATCTACATCTGTCTCGCTAATTCCCTTTTTTCACCTAAACTGCATTTCCAGCCACAGTTTCACGTAGATGGCACTTTCCCCTGAAATGCAACAGTTCCAAAATAACACTTAGCAGTTTCAGCGTTCTGGTTCTAATCCCTCAGGTTGGCTCTGCCTCATGCCCCTCACCCCCATCCCAACCCATCGGCACCAGCCTTAATTTTTGATGTGTCATCTGTGAGTCACTGCTCTCCTTTATAGGCAGTGTTCATTCAAAAACAATGTCAGAGTAGCATTTCCCGAAAAACCCTTCTCTTCATTCCTTCTCCATTTTCAGTACCAATTTTAAGGATCTGGCTGCTGAAAATCTGGCCATTGCGTCTAGGACATGATGTCTAAGATGAAAGAGGTTCAAGTACTGTGCTCCTGCCTCATCAGACCACATGTAAAGTATGAGATTTAGGCATTATTTTTGACAAACCAAATTGTGTCCAGATGATGGCTGAATATCTGGAAACTCTCTCTTGGACTAAGGAATAATTGAGGTGACAATTAGCTGTGGGAAGGTTGGAGGAACATAGGGGCTATTTGCTAACATTTTGAACTTGTCCTGTAGATGTGGGCTAGATTCATGAGGCTCTGGGCAGACCTTCTGGGTGGGAATCCTGTCCTGCCTCTAACCAGCTGTGGCATCTTGGCCAAGTTACATTCTCTGCTTCTCAGTTCCTTCATCGGGAGATTGTGAATGATATTGTGCTCACCTCCAGGGTTGGCATGGACATTAAAGGTGTTAATAAAGGGAAGGGCTCAGCCAATGTTACCTATGACACTGATGGTGATGGGTCTTTTGATTATAAAGAGCGCCCAAATGTGGTCCAATTAATGGAAGGTATAGGAAAGTAAACTTCAACCCAATATAAGAAAGATGTGTTTTAAATACAGCCTTTAAAAATAGAGTCCATCTCCCCAACTTCCCCACTCTGCACTTCATTAAGAGTGAAACAGAAACAATAACAACAAAATGAACCACAAGACAATTTTTTGAAAAGTGCCCTCAAAATCTCTCCCAAATCCTTTTGGTCTCAACCTCTTCACATACTCAAACGTTCTCTTTCTTGCATTAATCGACATGAGCACAATAAGAATCAGGTTGTCCTCTCCCTCAGAGTCCTTTCAAGCAGACATCTGAATGTCCACCCAACTCCCAAGGGGCCAGAGGGGCACTAATACCAGGTCAGATGGCTCTTCCATTTTCATGACAAAAATTTGGGAATATGGGTCAAGAATCTTTAAAAAGTAGATAATCTTTTTTTAAAGAAATGTTTTTATTTTTATTTTTCAATTACAGTTGACATGTAATATTATATTAGTTTCAGGTATACAACATGTTATACATTACATTACCATGGCTATTTTGTAACTACTAATTTGTACTTCTTAATTCCTTCCCCTTTTTCACCCATCCCCCTAACCCTCTCCCATCTGACAACCCTCAAAATGTTGTCTGTATCTATGAGTTTATTTCTGTTTTGTTTCTTCATTTATTTTGTTCTTTAGATACCACATATAAGTGAAATCATATAGCATTTGTCTTTCTCTGTCTGACTTACTCCACTCAGCACGATATCAGCTAGGTACAACCATGTTGTTGCAGATGGCAAGATTTCATTCTTTTTTTATGGCTGAGTAATATTTCATTGTGTATATGAAATTCATTGTACCATCTCTTCTTTATCCATTCATCCATTGATGGACATTCAGTTGCCTCCATATCTTGACTGCTGTAAATAATGCTGCAGTGAACATACAGACATAATGTTTTGAGTTTCTTCAGATATATACCCAGAAGTAGGTTTACTGGGTCCTCTTTTGCATCTTGCTATATAGCCTTTGTTTTAAAGCCCACTTTGTCTGGTATAAGCATTGCTACCTCAGCTTTCTTTTTTTCATTTCCATTTTTATGAAATATCTTTTCCCATCCCTTTACTTTCAATCTGTGTGTGTCTTTTAATCTGAAATGACTCTTTTGTAGGCAGCGTGTGTAAGAGTCTTGTTGTCGTATCCATTCAGCCACCCTATCTTTTAATTGGAACATTTAATCCATTTACATTTAAAGTAATTGTTGATATATATGTAGTTATTGCCTTTTTACTTTTCATATTTTTTATCTTTTTGTTGTTGTTGTTTTAAAGAAGTTCCTCTAAGATTCCTTGTAATACTGCTTTGGTAGTGATGAACTCTTTTAGCTTTTTCTTGTCTGGGAATCTCTTTATCTGTCCTTTGATTCTACTATGTTTCCCTAAAAATAAGACCTAGTTGGACCATCAGTTCTAATATGTCTTTTGGAGCAAAACTTAATATAAGACCTGGTATTATATTACATTACATTACATTATATTATATTAAGACCCGGTCTTATATTATAGTAAAATAAAACCGGGTCTTATATTAATTTTTGCTCCAAAAGATGCATTAGAGCTGATGGTCTAGTTAGATCTTATTTTTGGGGAAACACAGTAAATGATAGCTTTGCTGGGTAGAGTAATCTTGGTTGTAAGTCCTTGCTTTTCGTCATTTTGAGTATTTTGTGCCAATCACTTCTGGCCTGCAAAGTTTCTGTTGAGAAATCAGTTGATAGTTTTATGGGAGCTTCCTTATTGTACCTAACTGCTTTTCTCTTGCTGATTTTAAGATTCTTTCCTTGTCTTTAACCTTTGGAATTTTAATTATGATGAGTCTTGGTGTGGACCTTCTTTGGGTTAATCTTGTTTGGGACTCTCTGTACTTCCTGGGATGTGTATCTATTTCATTTGTCAAGTTAGGGAAGTTTTTCATCATTATTTCTTCAAATACGTTTCCAATTTCTTGCTATCTCTTTTCCTTCTGGAACATCTGTGATATAAATGTTGGTATGTTTGATGTTGCCCTAGAGGCCCCTTAAACTGTATTTATTTTTTTGTATTTGTTTTTCTTTTTACTGTTCTGTTTGGGTATTTTCTATTACCTTATCTTCTAAATAGCTGATTCAATCTTCTGCTTCATGTAATCTACTATTGATTCCCTCTAATGTGTTCTTTACTTCAGTTATTGCATTCTTCATAGTTAATTGGTTCTTTTTTATGTTTTCTATTCTATTTTTATGTTTCCTATCTTTTTGTTGAAATTCTCCCTGAGATCATTGAGTATCCTTATAACCAATGGTTTCAACTCCACATCTCTTAGATGGTTTGTCTCAATTTTGTTTAGTTATTTTTCTGAAGCTTTGTTCTGTTCTTTTATTTGGGACATGTTCCTTTGTATCTTCATTTTGGCTGTCTTTCTGTGTTTGTTTCTATGTAATAGGTAGAGCTGCTATTTATCCCCATCTTAGGAGAGTGGCCTTATGTAGTAGGTATCCTGTGGGGCCCAGTGGTGCAATGTCTCTGGTCACCTGAGCCAAGGGCTAGAGGTGTGTCCCTTTGTGGGTTGTGTGTACCCTCCTGTTATAGTTGAGCCTTAGTTCCTCTTTGCACATTATTGGGAGGGATTGACCCTCAGGTTGACTGGTTATGAAGACTGGCCATGACTACAGTGGAGGGCCTGTTGTGCAGGGGCTGATCCTACAGAGTAGGATTTGCTTTAGCAGGGCTCTGGTGCCTGCTCAGTCTGCCCTTTGGGTGTGTCATCCTTGAACATGGCCAGGTGATCCCCTAGCTCAGTCTGAAACTGGCCACCAGGTGTGCCAGCCCCATGGCCTCCTGGGAGGGGACCTGTTTCATACCAAGTTCAGCCATAGCCTGTTCCCTGCCTGGGGCCAACTGGCATGAGTCACAAAGCAATCTGTAGAAGCCACCTGTGCTGGGCTTAGAGGTGCCTGGGGGAAGCTAAGCTACAAACAAAGGTCAGCTGCCACTAGTGCTGGGTTTGGGGCTGCTTAGCAAGAGATACAGGAAACACTGAGGCCAGAGGCTGCTTGTTTGGGTTGTGTGAACCTTTGGGAGATTTTAGGAAAGACTGCAGCATGAGCCAAGGTAGGCCATTTGTACAGAAAAGCCACTGGAAGTGGCTTGGATGGGCCTGCAAGTTGGGAGGGGTGGGATTTCAGGCAATCATTAGGGCAGGGTAAACAGTGCCAGCTAGGTTGTTGGAGACTCAGATATGGCTCCCCCCTGTGTCTGCACACTGGGAGGGAGGAGGGTTCAACAACGGGACAATAGCTCCTGCTATAACTTCTATCTGGAAGAAAGTTGCCCTTCTAGCCATCACTCTGAAACCAGAAAATTCAGTTCTTCCCTGTATGTCCCTGGTAACTTTTGAGCTGATTTCCCAGCATTGGAATTCAGAGTGAGTGAGTCTGTTAGCATGTAAGTCTATGTGTGAGTCCGTTAAAAGGAATGGCTGGGACTCCAGCAGCCCTTCGTCTTACTCAGCCACAATCTCTGCTGATTTTCACAGCCAGAAGTTGTAGGGACTCCTTTTTTGGGCACTGGACCCTAGTCTGGGGAGCCTGGGGTGAGGCTAGGACGCCTTCCTCCTCCAGAGGCATCTCTGTAGCCGAGATGTCTTTCCCAATTTTTAACTATGTGGGTGTGGGACCAGGGGTGCATCTCCACCCCTTCTACCAGGCTCCAGGTGGCTTCTTCAGTATGTCCTTAATTGTTGGACTTATATTCAGCTAGTTTTCAGGCAATTCTCAATGATGGCTGTTCTGTAGTTTAGTTGCAATTATGATATGGTCATGAGAGGAGGCAAGCACAGCATTTACCTACTTTGCCATTTGACCAGAAATCTGAGATATATCATTTCTAAGGATTGGAAAATGCAGTGCAAAAATGTTTCTTCTCCCTAAATTGATTTATAGATTTAATAAAATCACAATCAAACTTCCACTGCCATTTTTTGAATGAAAATTGAGAAGTTAATTCTAAAATTTTTATGGAAAAGCAAATGATCTAGAATAGCCAAGACAATGTTAAGGAAGATCAAAGTTCAAAGACTTATGCCACAGATATCCATACTTATCATAAAACTCTATAATTAAAGCACTATGGTACCAGCACAAAGACAGACAAATTGACCATTGAGCAGACTAGTGAGTCAGAAACAAATCTACACATATATAGACACTTGACTTTCAAAAAAACACAAAATTTTAATGCGTTTTGAGGAAAGAATTTTAAAAAGTAAACTGAAGTGGATTATCCACATGAAATAAATCTTGACTCCTAGCTCATACCATACACAAAAATTAATTCCAAATGGACTAAATGTGCTTAATTAAACATGCAATGCTTAAATGTAATATGCTTAAATGTGAAAAGTAAAACAATAAGTTTTCCAAATGCTAACATAGGAAAAGCCTCCATGACCATGGGTTGAGAAAAGATTCCTAAAAGGGACACAAAAACACTAAATATAAAGGAAAATCTTAATAAATTAGTTCTTATTAAAAAGTAAGGACTTCTGTTTATCAAAACATACCATGAAGAGAGTTAAAACTCAAGCCAAAGAGGAGCAAAGAAGTTTGAAATGCATACATCTAGCAAATAACTTGTATTAAAAATAATAATAAAACAAACAAGAAGACACCCAAATAAAATGAGCAAAAGACTTACATAGAAACTTAGAGAGGAATATATGCAAATTATCCATATGAAAGGACAATCTACATCATTATTTATCAGAGAAATGCATGTTATATGCACAATAATATAACACTACCAACCCAGCAGATTGACTAATATGAAAAAACAAAACAACAAAAACAAAAACAAAGAACAGATAACACCATTATTAGTAAGACTGTATAATAACTTTCTCACGCTGCTGTGGGAATGTAAATTGGTACAATTGCTTTTAAAAAACTACTTGAAATATCTACTAAAGCTAAACACACATATACCTCATGTCACAAAAATTCCAATTATAGTTATACACTCAACAGAAATGCATACATCTGTTCACTAAAAACATGTACAAAATGCTTATATTAGTGCTATTTGTAAGAGTCCTAAACTGGAAATAACCCAAATGTCCATCAATAAATTGTGCTGTATTTTACAATGGAATATTTTATAGCACTGAAAAAGGTCAAACTATGGCTCCAAGTAAAAATTGGATAAATCTCAGAAATAAAATGTTAAGCAAAATGTCCAGACTCAAAAGTGTGCATATTATAGAATATGAATGAAATCATTTATATAAAATTCAACAACAAGCAAAAGTAATCTATGGTGGTGGAAGTCGGAATATTAATTACCTTTGGAGGGATAATGATTGAGGATGATTGAGAGAGGATAGAAGCAGGCTTCCGAAGTGCTGGTATAGCTTTGATCTTGATCTACATGGTAACCTTTGCTGAATTCATAAAAATTTGTTGAGTTGTGGTCTTTACTGTATACACAGTGCTCTTTAATATATGTATATTATATTTCAGTACAAAAGTTTACCTAAAAAAACCCAAAAACTCCTTTAAGTATTCTCAGTCATAGGTTCAAACAAATTTCAAAACATTAGGCTTTTGAGCCTATTTTGAAAGAACATTTCTTAGTGATAAGTTTTACAATCAGCCAGTTGTAAGATTATACCTGTTGTATACCAGTTGTAACAAGTTGTAAGATTATAGCTTTTACTTGGAAAACAGGCCAGAATTCTTGGTGTCATCTTTATTACAACCCTTCAATTTAAAATGATCAAACTAGCTATTTTACTTCTATTTATAATGGCAAATCATCAGTGATATATTCTACAGGCAGCTCTAAACATAACACAAGATATGTCATTAGTTTGGTTCTCAGCAAACTCATGGTGATTCTGAATTGGTCTTTGTAGCTTCATAAGGAAAGCTCCATTTTGGTAAGGAAGTGGTTCTAGCTTAGCTTCAAGGAACTGAGTGAATTTATCTTGGCCCTGAGGCATCAAAGGCAGTTTGGTTGAGTTTGACTGTGTTCATGTGTAATTTGCTTGTTACTATTCATTTGGGTAATTGGAAAACAAAATCAATTTTAAGGTCTTTACAAAATATAGTTATTTTAAAGACTATAATTGTGGATCATATCTTTGAAATAATGTGATTAAGGATTTGTAGGAAAAATATCAAATTCTTCCAATGATTCTTTTCATTATTACCTAGTGTGTCAATATACAACTCACAGAATCAATCAATCATGAAGAAAGCCAAAACATGAGTGTGCTCTTGAATTGGCCTCACTGTGGGTGACAGCTGCTTGATTCTGCAAGATTTTCTGAGGAGCCTCATGAAATGAGCATCAGAGCCCTCCACTCAGGAGATGAAAGAAGGAAGCATTTATCTTTGGTTCTGGTCTCCAACTAGTCAAGGGTAACCTCAGGGATGATAATTTCTTAGTAGTTCCACCAGGTCGTTAAACAAAAGTTCAATGTAATTTGAGTGACTGAATAGTAAATGAAGGACTCATGATGCTTTCTTTTTTATTTATTTGTTTATTTTTAATGCTTTTTTATTTATTTATTTTTTAAGGGGAGGGAAAGGGGAACAGGACTTTATTGGGGAACAGTGTGTACTTCCAGGACTTTTTTCCAAGTCAAGTTGTTATCCTTTCAATCTTAGTTGTGGAGGGTGCCATTCAGCTTCAAGTTGTCCTTTCAGTCTTAGTTGTGGAGGGCACAGCTCAGCTCCAGGTCCAGTTGCCGTTGCTAGTTGCAGGGGGCACAGCCCACCATCCCTTCAGGGAGTCGAGGGATTGAACTGGCAACCTGGTGATTGAGAGCCCGCGCTCCAACCAACTGAGTCATCCGGGAGGCAGCTCAGCTCAAGGTGCCATGTTCAATCTTAGCTGCAGGGGGTGGAGCCCACCATCCCTTATGGGACTCGAGGAATTGAACTGGCAACCTTGTGGTTGAGAGCCCACTGGCCCATGTGGGAATCAAACTGGCAGCCTTCGGAGTTAGGAACATGGAGCTCTAACCGCCTGAGCCACCGGGCTGGCCCTCATGATGCTTTCTGATGTTAATAATTGATTTATTTTTCTTACCTGACCTGTCAGTTCTTAGGTAATTAAAAAAAAATATGATCCCTTTGTATTCAAGTATTAAGTTAGTCATCTTAATAATTAAATTAAGATGTGATAGTAGCACAAATGCCTTAATGAGTTCACAAAGTTATAGCTGAAAAGCAAATAAGTCACCAATTTATAAGCCCCCACACAGTATTTGAAGAATAAACAACAAATCAGCATTTCTAGAATAGTGCCACTGTCACTTGCTCAACACCTCCTAGTCTAGTGCTATTAACAAAGAATTTGGAGATTAAAAAAAGAATTTTCAGAAATTTCAGGTAAAATGAAAACTCTGACTTCTATTTTGGCATTATGGCTAATAGAGAGTTTTCACATATTCTATAAACATAGGTCTTTAAAATTAAGAAATTAAGAAAATAGATAAAAGTAATAGTGACTAGCCTGGATTTCTGTCAAAGAAAAGCCTGAGTGAAAGCCTGACATGAAAGAAGCGTATTTGAATAGTGATCTCAGGGTGCTGGAGTGAAGAGTAAGAGAAGTTAAACAGGGAAATGAAGAAAGCCAAAACATGGGTGTGCTCTTGAATTGGCCTCACTGTGGGTGACAGCCACTTGATTCTGCAAGATCTTCTGAGGAGACTCATGAAATGAGCATCAGAGCCCTCCACTCAGGAGATGAAAGAAGGAAGCATTTATCTTTGGTTCTGGTCTCCAACTAGTCAAGGGTAACCTCAGGGATGATAATTTCTTAGTAGTTCCAATTGCATATCAATTACATGGACTCCACGTGGATTTTTATGGATGATCCATGATGCACTATCAGAGAATTCCAGGGCAGTCATGAGACATACGTGGAGCTGCTGTCAGAGGATATCTGCATGAAACTGTTGGCAGGGAAGTAGGACTGGTCGCTGCAGCAGTGGCTAGAGTAAGGAGTGGGGATGAAAAGATTCGAAGTGGAATATGAGAGGTGTCTGATCAAGTATTCATCATTAAAACTGTATTAATCTGGACTTTAAAAAAAATGCAAGTAATCGAAATCCAATTCAAACCACTTTAATTAAAAAAGAAATTGAATTTCATAAAAAATGAATAGTCTATTCATGGAAAGGCTGTATCGTGTAATGCACAACCTCTGAATTCAAACTTTTTGGGCTCATATTGTCAGCCTTTTCACCTACTAACCATTTGACACTAGGTGAATTATTTAACCATTCTGTACTTTAGTTTCCTCACTGTAAAATTGGGGTAATAGGATTTGCCCTGTATGTTTGTTGTAAGGGTTAAGTGAATTTGTACATGGAAAGTGTTTAGCAGAGTACCTGGCTTACAGTATTAATCATCATCACTGTTGTTATAACCTTTGTTGTTGTCATTTTCATCATTGCTATCATCACCATCATCATCATCATGACCATCATCTTCTTTATCATCAGCTAGGAGTACAAATATTCATAATGTTCCAGTGTTCTCTTTTCCCTCTCCTCTTAGCTAGGAGGCAGGCTAATAGGCAGCTCAGTCGTTTGGAACTCAAGCAAAAGGGAAGAGACATTTCTGGTAGAATATCCCTGCAGAGGACACTGGTTGGCCTGACTGAGGACACATACTCATGGCTGCAGCAATCACAGTGGTCATGGCGATGGGCTCTCAGTTGACCAGATCTGAATTATCACTCTGTCTCTATGGCTAGCTGCAGTGGGGGGAGGATACGGTAAATACACCCCAACCACACAGCACATCTCTCCAAGGAAAAGAGAAGGTTTATAACTAGATGTTAGTAGCAAGTTTACTGGGCAGACAAAACAAAAAATATCTACTAACACCAGTGTTTTAAATCTATTTTTATTATTCTTGTTGCTATCACAGAAGTTGGTAGCATGGCAAGGTCCTCATCAGACTGTGACCTTCTTGACAGAAGGGAATATAGTTTGTCTTTTTCATGTCTCCATAATAGACATACATTCTTTGCTAATTGTATAATTGAGAATCCCAGTGGTCATAGATATGAATATTAGTGAAAAAAATTCTGTTGGTAGAATATGGTATAATGGAAAATATCTCATTATTTCATCATAAAATTTATGATAACTTCATGAGATGATTTTTTTGTGTGTTTCTGTTAATTTTTTTGTTGTTTTTCAATTACTGTTCACATACAATATTACATTAGTTTCAGGAGTACAACATAGTGATTAGGCATTTATATAACTTATGAAGTGACATGGAATGATTTTTATTTAGAATTCTTAGCAGCTTACCCCTTCCCCAACACAGAGGACAATTCCTCTGATTTTTTTTCAACACAAACATAATAGAGTCTCATTATCTTAAAAAAATTTTAAAAAATAAAAAATAAAAAAGTTTCCCTTTTACTCCCTTTCCAGAAGTAATCACTGGTAATTATTCAGTGGCAAGTACCCAAACCAATATTTTCCCCATCAATTAAAAATTATGTATTTATAATCACATGAAATATGAGATGTTTATAAAAATGGGACTAAAAGAGAAATTAACACTATGTATACTGTTATTATAAAATAGTTTTAATGGAGATGAATTTCAACTCATATATTGTCAATTAATTCCCCCTTTTAAAATCCCATGAGGTTACAATGTTAAGTCTAGTCATAATATCTTCCAGGTTCCATTCATTAAACTTAACCACTCCTCTTGGGCTCACACAATGTTTATGATAACCTTCATAATTACAAATAATTTATATCAATTCCTAATTATCTGCTTATATTTACATTTGTTTCCTCAACCAATTCCTTCAAGGTACTAAGAGCAACTGTAGAATTGGCACTTTTCATATTCTTTGGAATTTTTGTATTACATCCACTATTACAACTTGTTTGTTTACTGGGTCAAAACTGTTCACCAGAATATGAAATAATGATGGAAAGAAGATATGCAAGAAATGCTAGTTAATTTTTACTGCTTATGTTTTTCCTCTCATTTTAATTCATACTTCTTGCAAACAACCCACACAAATAACAGTAATGAATAACAATTATAAATTCACAATGTCATCAAGAATAGGAGAGGAAATCGTAATTTTACTAACAATTGTCACCCCAATAAATTAAAAAAAAAAGAAATTGATGGAGAAAAAAAAAAGAATAGGAGAGGAGATGACAGCAGAAAAGATATGTCAAAATCATTTGGGAAAGCATAATGGAAAAGTGGTAGCTCACATAGCAAATTGGAAGAAGATGAAATGTAATTCCTATGTGTGCATGTGAGAGAGCTAATAGAAGTCAAGAAGTCAGAAGGTGGATATCTCTACCTAAAATACCCACAAAATTGTAAATTAAGGTGTAGAGTAGAATAAGGTATGTCCAGACATGTAAGCTCTCAAAGACTTAGTTCCCATACAAGTGTATTTGAAAGGATATTGGGGATGTGTTTCACCAAAGTAAAATGGAGAGAGAGAGAGAGAGAGAGAGAGAGAGAGAGAGAGAGAGAGAGAGAGAGAGAGGAAAGGAGAGGAGAAAGGGGAAGGGGAAGAAGAAGGAGAAGGGGAGGGAAGGGGAGGGAAAGGAAGAGAAGAGGTCCAGGGAACAGGATTGAGCCTAAGAGGAAGGAAGAGGTAATCATCAGGATGGTGTTGGAAAGAATCCCCAAGACAGCTACTGTGAAGCAGTCCTGTGGAGCAACCAGTCAAGGAAGAGGAGAACTAGGATCTCCAGAGGGATAACTTAAAAAACAAGACAAAAATTAGATGTGTTTCATCTAAGTTATCAAATTGATTGGCATGAAGTTGTTCATAATATTCCCTTATTTTCCTTGTAATATTTATAGACTGTAGTGATATCACCTCTCTCATTCCTGATATTGGTAATTTGTGTCTCTTCTTTATTTTTCTTTCCTGACCAGTGTGGCTAGAGGTTTATCTTTTTTTTTTTTTTTTTTTTTTTTTTTTAATTATTATTATTTCAAAGAACCAGCTTTTGGTTCATTGATATTTTTTACTGTTTTCCAAATTTCCATTTTACTGATTTCTACTCTGGCCTTTATTTCCTTTCTTCTTTTTACTTGGGGTTTATATTGCTTTTGTTTTTGTGTCTGTTTTCCATTTCATTAAGGTGGAAGCTGATTTGAGTCCTTTCCTCTTTTCAAGCACAAATATTTAGTGTTTATAGTTGATACGTATAGTATTCTTACTTTTTCTTACTTACCATTTTAAATTTTAAAACTAGAGATTTCCTGACTTGAACCAAATTCCAATCTGTGGCAGTTCCAAATTCCAAAGCTTCCCCATGAATCAGCCCTTTACATTCTTTGCAATTCTTTATCTGTGTGCAAAGTTTATTCTCCATTTAGTGTTTTCCTCCAAAAAGCCAATCATACTTCAAATTCCTGAGCTTTGAAACCTCCTTGAAGGGAAGAGAAGTCATAATAAATGATATCATCACTCCCCACTCCTTCCTTGGTCTTCTGCCCTCTCACTGGCCCCCTTTCTGCTCCACTGTTTGCAAAGGCCAGCTGCCTACCGCCTGATACTCCCCAGGGTCTGGAAGTCACTTTAAAAGTGTCACACAATCTCTTGAGACAACTGCTTCTCTTGGTAGGTGTGTGGGGTGTGGTTCTTCCCAGTTTTGCCTGCTTTCTTAACCTCCTTGGAATTCTTGTACATATAATTTTCTCCATCTTCACACACACACACACACACCCCTTATTTATTTATACCTCCAAGGTATGAATTTGAAGATTTCCTCACTCTATTACTGAGACTTGATATAAGTTTCATTATTTTTTTACCAATCCAAAGGGTAAAAATTTGTATCTTGTTTGTTTAAAGTACTTTTTTTTGACACTTAGTAAGGCTGAGCATCTTTTAAAACATTTGTATTTCTTCTTCTGTGAATTGCTTCTCTGTAACCTATGCTCATAGTTCTATTGGATTGTTTTCTTTTTTATATATAAATATAGAAACAGGACTACTTTATAGATTTTGAATATTGAACCTTTCCCTATTGCACATGTTGCAAATACGTATATATTTTCATTCTGCCATTTAACTTCCATTATAGAGTCTTTTCTTGAACAGAAATTTTAAACTCTTAAGTAGTTATTTTTGGTGGTCTTTCCTTCTATATTTGTTGGCTTTCTTTCAATAGTCTTGCTAACCTCAAGGTGATGATAAAAGTCATAGCATATTTAGTGCTACTAATTTTATGGTTTTAAGGTTTATATCTTTAATTCACTTGGAATATGTTTATTTATTCACATTTCTATGCTACAAAATAAGAATAACTTTTATCCAGATGTTTAGCCAGTTGACCCAATGGATTTTTACTAAGTAGTTAATCCTTCCCCCCAATTTGAAATGTCCTCTATATCATGTATTAAATTTCTATATGTGTGTATGTGTGAGTTTACGCACATGCATCTGTTTCTGTACTTTCCATTTTACCATTAACCTCACAGGATTTTACTGGAACTAGAGGAGAAATGGAAATCACCTAGAAATCCTGAGCAGATGGAAGTCAGGAGTGAGGAAAGGAGAGATGTTTCAGTGTAGACATTTTAATTTTATTTTAAAGTTGAACTATGTGTTACAAATTCAAACTGTTAAATTAAAACAACAATAACTGTGCAGTCAATTAAAGTTCCATGTTGCTTTGGCTATTTTTTCTGTTTCCCAAATATTTATTTTAATTTTAATTTTTTATCACTTCAGAATTATTCCTTTATAATAGTGTGTTTGTTTGTGTGTGTGTGTGCACACGTGTGTGTGATGATATTGAATTTGAAAAGTGGAGAGTTGAGCACAAATATACATTTTCAAAAGCCATTGTTCAAATGCTGACGTTCATCCATTAATAACTTTTCAATTTTGAAGGAGTGACATATTTTCAGGGTGATTTGCTTGGCATAGTTGAAAAAAAAATGTTGCTGGAATTATTCACTGTGGCTTTGGCTTTCCAAATATGCTTTTTCATTTGCATATTGCCTTGAGGGAATTAATATTCGACTTCTCAAAGTTTGACCCAGCCCACATGGGCCATCTGGGAGAGGAGTTTCACTAGTCAGTCACTCAGTGACTGAAATGTGAGAAAAGATTGAAAGCCAAGGACAGATTTAATTCACGTCTCTTGCACAGACTGAAGAAACTTTACAAATATACAGTGAAATCTCCTATTATGAAAATAATGTTTTTCCTATTTTCAGAATCACCTCTGGATTCTTCATGTATTTTATAATATCCCCATTTATAATGTTTTATATTTAATAAAAACTTCATTTGTGAATAAGAAATTGTATAGTTATTATACCATGAGTTTACACCACTTGTCTAGATGCTGCCTCTCATATACTAAATACTACTTTTAGGTAGGCACATGATCTGTATTGTGGCTCTTCATAGAAAATATTGCCTATCAAACTAGAACTTTCTCACTCTAGTAAAACTGAACTAGAAAATGTGATTTGTAGACGAGTTTTGAAAGAGAAAAAAGGATGTGAATAACATGAAAAAGAAGGAATTTCTGTGACAATTTAAGAGAAAGGAGAGTTAATATAATAATTTATTTTAAATCTTCCTGATTCCAATGATGTTTAATGAGCATCCTCGCTATATGTACTAGCATGTTGGTGGAACTCTTGAAGTTCTTTTAGACATATTTGTCCAATTAAGGGTCTCAAGTTTTGGGCTATAATCTTATGGCTAGTGCATATTTTTAGAAATTATTTCTCTTTCTACTTCATTTAATCAATGTCTAGCTATTCTATTGATAATGGACATTACAAACATTTAAAATTCTAATATATGCTGTGTTTCCTTGAAAATAAGACCTAGCCGGACAATCAGCTCTAATGTGTCTTTTGAAGCAAAAATTAATATACGACCTGGTCTTATTTTACTATAATATAAGACCCGGTCTTATTTTACTATAGACTGGGTATAATATAATATAATATAATATAATACTCGGTATAATATATAATACAATATAATATAATATAATATAATATAATATAATATAATATAATATAATATAATATAATATAATAAATTTTTGCTCCAAAAGGTGGGAGATGAGGGTAAGGGGGATCAAATATATGGTGATGGAAGGAGAACTGACTCTGGGTGGTAAACACACAATGGGATTTATAGATGATGTAATACAGAATTGTACACCTGAAATCTATGTAATTTTACTAACAATTGTCACCCCAATAAATTTAAAAAAATAAATTAAAAAAACAACAACGATGCATTATAGATGATTGTCCAGCTGCGTCTTATTTTCGGGGAAACATGGTAAGGAGGAAGCAGGTCTAAGATTACTCTGATATGTATTTTTTTTAGCTTCCTCAACATTTATCAATATAGTGGTAAAACTACCAAATGTTTGACATAATGTTTTGTTATTGTTACCCTTTTCCACGTTAGTTTTTTGTTTGTTTGTTTGCTGTTTCCTTTTATTCAATACTGTTTACTAGAACTGTGGATGACTTCCTGCTCTACTCCTTACCCTAGATGGACCCAGTCCTCCTGGGACTGATAGGGAGAGCCGACCACTTCCTAGAGGGGGCTCTTTTCCCAGGCCCCGGCAATGACGCTGAGGAGTGGCCAGGTGGAGTGAATGTGCAGCTACATGATTTATTACTCAGCTAACCGGTCAATAATTATAGGACAGTCTCTATATTAGTAGCACCCAGACACCTTCTCAAATGTGATGCAGGCTCATGGGAACCCTTTAGTACATGACTAGAATTATTTCTGTCAGAACCTCTTGATCTGCCTCACAGAGCCCTCCCAAACTCTTCCTGTCTTTTCTCCAAGGTATAGATATAATTAGGCCACTTGAGAGTCCACCTCTAATTGCCATTTGCTTGATTTGTATGTGGATTATTTACTTTTATTAGCATCAGTGGGAATCCCCCTGCTGGGAGTGGTGCACGCACAATTCCATTTGTTTTGACTCTTCTCTTCGGTCAAACTCCAGCTAAATTTGGTTCACCTTGCTTTTGGAAGCATAGCTTGGCACAGTTTCCTCATTCTTACTTTGTCTGTCTCTCCAGAGTTCTCAGTGAACTCCCCACCCACATTCTTCTGAAACTGCTGGCTTTATCCATTCTGTTTATACAACACCCTGACACTTTCAGCTTCCTCTACGGCCCATATTCTGCCCGAGTGATACTGTCCATTCAGCCCCAGATCTTATTTCTCCTCAGAACTACTGTCAGTGCTTCCAGAGCATTCTCCTCTTCTTCCTTTGCTCTCTTCTTTCCTGCATCTTCTCAACAAATTATTTTTCTTAAAATATTTCTTTTGTTATATCAGTTTCTAAGGACCTAAATTGTTCTCTGTTAATCATCAAATAAAAACCCAATTTTTGTCTGTCGAGGTTTGATATGACTTCTGTGCTCCAGTCTGTCCAGGTTATTTAGTGTTCTCCAACCTCTCATCGTCCACCTATATCTTTAAACCATGTTTTTGCTTTTTATTAAGACAAATCCCACATCTGTTCAAGTTTTAGTCTACTCATATCTCCTCCATGAAATCTTCTTTAATAATTAAACTTTCATTTCATAGCTTTTTCCGTAGCCACCCCCCATCTCAATTCTAAAAGCACTGAGAGTTTGTAACACATAGTTTAACTGTTTCAGCTTCCCATGCTTATTTCATGTTGAATTTGTTAGGAAGTGCATTTGGTGACATGTCAGAGACCTGAATACGGTGGCTTGAATATGACAGATGTTCATTTATTTGTTGTGCAGTGAGATGGCAGGAGGTAGGGAGTGCACAGTTGCCACAGTGGTTCCTTGTGGCTCTTCATTCTTCAGTCCCTTGGGTCTGGTCCTCAACTTCATGATGTAAAATGCTGCAGCAGCTCCAACAAGAAGAAGAACGGGCATAAGTGGCCAGCCTTGTTGAAAAAGTTCTTCTGGAAGTGCTGCCCAATAAAAGGCCATCATTTTATGCAAAGGAAGCTGGGAAATGTAATCTTGGAGACATTCACATCAGTGTTCACCCAAATGTAGGGATTCTGTTAATAGGGAGGATGAGAGGCTGGTTACTAGGTGGTATCTCTCAGTCTCTGTAACGTGGATGTGAGGCTTCCGCTGCCATGGAGCTGCAGGAACACAGCAGGTCTCTGCTTTGCTTTCCTGAGCAGTGGTAAGTAAACGATAAACGTCTGGCAAATCAGTATGGACCCCTTAGCTCAGGAAGAGTATTTCCTTTTTACTTTGTCTGGTCTGCTTTCCCTTGTCTCAGAAATATGCAGAAAAAAGATAAAAAATTTAAAAAGATATAGAAGACAAAAATAAATGTGAAACTTGTTCATTTACGAACATTATGTGTTGTTCTGTTGAAAAAATTATATAGGAGCATCTGGATTGCAGTGCTAGACTACTAGGGTATAACCTTCAACAAATGTCTAATAAATACTCTTGAACATGTACACAGTTCCGGGTCTACGTACTACACAGATTTTTTTTTTTTCTTTACAATCTTGAATTTGTAAGCTTTGAGGGCAACTAATGCAGTGGTTTGTTAACTCAAATAAACTGGTTCTGTACTCTTATCAGAATTTAAATACAGAATATACATGATAAATATTTGCTGTTTGTAGTGCTGTTGTGGGTAGCCATTAGGAGGAGCATGCCTGCTTCGTCTGAAGGATGTTTCCCCACGTTTGTCAGACACAAAGCAAACCTCCTTTTGTCTCCTGATCACAGCTCTAATTTTCCCAGCTGAATGAATTCACCAAGTTGAGAATCTGAGAGGCCATAACATTAGTAGAATCTACAAAGCGCCAGAGGGGCACAGCCTGCGTAGGAAACGGCTCTCCAGGCTAGGCGGGTGTGGTTGCCACAGCTACCAAAGCCGCAGATTTCTCTGCTTTGTGTTCACCTAAGAAGAGAAGCTCTCAAGGTGACAGAGGCTTCATTATATAACTGACATTGCAATTCGTTTGCTTTAATATTCACATTTGAATCTACTGTGCCTAGTCCTAAATAGGACTTTTCTTTGGGAATACTCAGTTAGGTGTGTGTGTGGGGGGGATGGGTAGACAAAGTTTTATAGCATCAGGATGGCAGATCATAGAGTGAATCTGTTATTCTGGTTTCTCCGTGGACTACTTTGCTACTATATATATACACACATACACACACGCACACACACACACACACACACACTATATGCACCACTATTAGCTATTAAGATGAATCACATCAGCCTGTCCTTGGTGAAGTTTAAATAGATATCTATGTATAATTAACTGATGAATCATTCTGAAGCCTTAAAGTTCTACACTTTATTTAGCAATCTTTAAGCACTATCTATAAAATATTAATTGCAGATGAGTAGGCTTCACTTAAAACCAAATCATGTGCATAATGTAATTGACATATGACCTTCTCTAGGGGAAGTTGCATAGTGACAGATATATAAGAATGTGTTAACAGTGGGTTTATGGTTTACATATTTCCATTTCTTTTCATAAATATATGCATTATTCATGATAAAGAGATCTCTAAATTCCCTCCACTTGCTTGTCCCCAGTCTCAGTTTTGAAAATAATGTGAATTTTATGCCTTCTCTTTGAGGAAATGGCGTTATCAACAGCAAAATACTGCTTTGTTTGTTTGTTTGTTTGTTTGGTTAAGAAGGAGCAGCTAAAGCATTGTTTATAAAATTTAATTAATTTTTCTTTGTTAAACGAAGGCATGCTTGACCACTATTGGCAGTTCTTTAACCGTTTCTATCAGGCCTTCTGAGTGGCAAGGGAGCAATTTTTGAAGCACCTATTATGTTTTTCTCTCTCACTTCCTGTACATTGTCTCATTGAATATAACATGATAAAGTATTATTAATTTATTTTGCAGATGAAGCTAAGGGGATATAATCCACAATCACAAAACCAGTAAATAAAAGAGACATAGTGGTCTTTCTAATTCCCAAACTCTTATGTAAACATTGTTAATTATGATCTATATTGTATTGGATGCTGGGTTTCATCCCCAGCCACTATTTCCCCTGTCTTGTCTCAGAGACCTCCAGCTTTCTTTGAGGGATCCTGTGGGTCCAGGGGAGCTAACTTTAACCCCAGTGTCAAGGCTGTATCATGTGACCCAGGCTAAACCAATCAGAGTTTCCTGTTCCTCTGGCCCCAATGATTAGTTCAACAATTGAGCATGGAAACTTAGCTCCTCTAATCAGTATTATCTCAATACTTATTTTGGAACGCTGGGGCAAA
Source organism: Rhinolophus sinicus (assembly GCF_036562045.2). Classification (NCBI taxonomy): domain Eukaryota; kingdom Metazoa; phylum Chordata; class Mammalia; order Chiroptera; family Rhinolophidae; genus Rhinolophus; species Rhinolophus sinicus. Next base: position 140,582,835 of record NC_133751.1, on the reverse strand, counting down.
GATGCTTCTGTTCATTTACATAATGTACATTTGTATTTCCCAGTCCCGTTGACTTCCGAGTAGGCCATGTGTCTTACTGTCACCAATGACATGTAAGAGGAAGTGCTGTGGAGCCCCTTCTGAGTAGGAGCTTTAGGGACCATCATGTGTTCCCACTGTATTCTTTTCTCCCTACAGCCACAGCACTGGCAATGTCCCAGGTAGGAGCTGCTCCATGGCCTGAGGCCTTCAAAAAAGACTGTGTGAAACAGAGCCACAGTTGACCTGTATAATGGAAAATTATACAGTGGAAAGGTATAATGAATTGAAAATACCTTCTTTTTGATGTAAGCCATTGAAATGTATGAGTTGTTTTTTTCTGTAGCATTGCTTAACATAAGGCATGGAAGTAAGGCCGGAACCTGCTGCAGCCATTTTTGCAGCATGAAGTCTAGGGCAAAGCTGACATAAGGAGGAAGCAGAGTCAGGAAAATCACAGAGAAAGACAGATGAAACTCTAATGATATGCATGGCTGCAGTCATCCCTAGAGCTGAAATTTTTATTAAGTGAATAGGTATGTATTGGGTTAAGCCAATTTTCATTCAGTTTTCTGTTACTTGCAAACAAAGCAAACAAATTGTTTAATGTATCATAGCATAAATTCCACTTCATTTTCCCACCACAGTCTTCTGAAATACCCTTGAAACCAGTCCAAGAAACTTAAGTTATAAGGTCCTGAAAGTCATCAGCTAGATCAGTATTGACAGAGGAAGGAAGCCCCTCAATAGGCAAATTTAATATAAAAGTGGGTGGGTGCTAAATAAGAACTATGTAAGATTACTATACTAGTAATAAGATTCAAGTTACTTCTTCAAGGATAAGCGAAGAGTTTACACTTTTCAAAATAACACCTGTTTAAAAATGTATAAACAGAGATTTCTGAAGAGAAGGGTGTGGGGGAAGGCACAAAGGGTCATGGAGTGATGTTTTGAAAGACCCTTGGTCAGATTACCATAAAGGATCTAAAAATCATTGGATAATTTTTTTCTGATCAATTGTTACATTTTTTTCTCCATTAGAAAAAAAATGAAATAAAAAAATCACAAATTAACAACAAATAGAACATGTAACATTCACAAAGTTGTGAGAGTTTTCCTTGCGTGTGTGTGTGTGTGGGGGGGGGGGCAGTGGTGAGTTCCTTGTTCTCAATGTTACAACTTAGCAGTAGAGAGGAAACTTCATATTGAACTGCTTAAAAAGACCAAATGGAGTTAAAATTGGGCTTCCCAATGGCCAATTTTTCTATTCCAGGAGATGTAGTTTCTAAGGTCAGAACACTTTCCATCTTTGAAATAGTCATTAGCTTATGGGAAAAACTTTCTGAATCTCCCCTCACAATGTGAATGGACATTTGAAAGCAATACATTATACAAATAGAGGATTGAAACCAAACATTAAGTAGTAATAGTCTTAGTTAAAAATAACATGACGGTAAAATAGCAACAACAAAAATGTAAAATACAATATCTTTGAATAGTCTGTGTACTGAGGCTTGATTTAATTTTTTATTTTATTACTTTAAAAAAATTTTACTAGGAAATATTTTTGCATCATTAAATATATAATACAAAGAGGTATGCTGTAAAAAGTTTTGCTCCCACTTCTGCCCTCATCAGTACCCTTTCCTCTGTCATCAATAGGTAACCATATTCTTAATTACTGAGTATCCTTCCAGAATTTCTTTATGCAAAACCAAGCAAATCCACATATGTATTGTTATTTTCCCTCTTCCTTATATAAAATGTAGCACACTATAGATGTACTGTATTTTATTATTTTCACCTAATAATATATCTTGGAGATCTTTTGTGATCAGTACATCAAGAGCTTTGCCATTTATTCTTACATCTGCATAGTATTTCTCATGGCATGCATGTACAATTTATTTAACCAATTCCCTAATGATGGAAAGCTGGATTATTTCCAATTTTTTTACTATCACACACAGTACTTTTGATAAATAACCTTTATATGTGTTGTTTGATACATGTTCACTGCTTATTTTCAGAGAATGAAAATAAAGCCAAGTCCTAAAAATAGAGTCATTCTCAGTTTTGGCAATCTTTTAAATCAGAGGTCTTGCTTAGGTTATTTTTACTACCTAAAGTTATTAATTAACTTTTTCATTATCCAGCTCATATATACAAGAAAAGTGGCTTTCATTTGTAAATAAATACAAGCTACTTAGATACTTGGAAAGACGGGGCAACGTCATATATACAGAGGGTGCCAAAAAAATGTATATACATTTTAAGAAAGGAAAACTGTATTAAAATTGTAATACTCAATATATACTGATAACAAAAGATGAATAAATCACATTTGGCTTCTGCAATTACAAGAGGTGCTCAAAGTGGTTACCATCAGCATCCAGACAATTCTGATCATGGCGAACTACTGCTTGAGAAATGTTGACCAAAGTGTCCACTTGTATGCGTTTTTTTTGGCACCCCTGGTAGATCCAAAGGACTAACCTAGGGCTTGTGAAGAAATACTACTTTGTAACAAGAATGATGGAAGAAAGGACCATTTACATTAGAGTCATGCAACTAACATATCAGAACCCTCAAAAATCTTAGCTTCCTCATGTTGACCTCCATTTTGAATCAGCTACTTAATTCTGAGGTTTTGTCTTTTGAATTGATTGTCACATGCATTCCTTCCCTTATATTCCTTTTCCTACCAGCTACATTGTCCAAAATAGTTGCTCTGTCACCAGGGCCCTTTTATTCCATCCTATGTGTATTCTATTGCTTAAAATATCCAATTTGTTATATAATACCTATGTCAATTCTTCTTTGTTGTTATTACTATTGTTTTCTCAAAGAATTCTTTGGGTAATTCCTTTAATGAAATTTTGGTTTTTGATGATTTGTTTCTCCCCCAGCCTCCCTAAATACTCAATGGGAAATTTAAAACATTTTGTTGTTGTTGTTGTTTCCCTTTCCCCCTTCTTAATCACAAACTACCTGAATATGCATTAAATCCACATTTTAAATTAATATATTTTTATAGGTCAGCAGCCAATATTTCCAACTCCATCCACACTCTGCTTTCTGCCTATTCCTCTTACTGACAACAATGGCTGTAGGAGAGTTCCTTGAGTTACCTTTCCCGGTTTCAGTTGGAGACATCATTACCAACCCTTCTTAAGTGACTCTGCCATCCAGGACATGCTCTCTATGAGTCCTTTTTGTCATACCTTCAATATTACTTGGAAGAGAAAAGTATGAGTGGAGGGACACTCTACTTTCTTTTTGCAGTAATGCTATTTATTTCATTGCTCAGTTCATTATCATTTTTTTTCTCCTTTCTTACTGCCTGTGTTTTTGCTACCTAGTGCAAAAACTCCTGTGCTCCCTAGGTCTGTGTGCATATAGGTAGTTTCTTCTTTCGGTGCCTTTATCTGCCTTCCAGAGTTCTGAAAGCAAAGTTCTCCGAAATGTGAAAGACCTACTAGTTCACTGTGAGCAGTTTATTGGTTTAGTTTGTTTAATTATAATCAGAGATAAGTCAACATTACTATAATCCCTCTTTTAAAAATATTGATACTTCAGTTGGTTTAAGGTGGTTTTAAATCTTTAGTCATTTGCCAGTTTTTTTTAATTGACATAGAACATTGTTAGTCTCAGCTATACACATAATGATTCCAAATTTGTATATATTGTGAAATGATCACCACAATAAGTTTAGTTAACATCATCACCATACAAAGTTATACATTTTTTATTCTTGTGATGAAGACTTTTAAGATCTACTTCCTTAGTTTCTTTTTAATAAGAATTGAGAGGTTTGATTTTGTATTTGTGCAATTTTGCATAGATATTTATACAACAGTCACCCAAACATATAGAGACTATGTATTTACAGGTTGCAAAAGATAACACCATTGATTTATGAATTCAAATTCATTTTTTTATATAAGTTAGAAAAACAAAAATGATTTTTCCAGTGGTTATGGTTACGTGATGATTAATCCTCCAAAATATTATTTTCTAGGCAATGGGATTTTGAAGAGAACAAAAGACAGAAAAGAAAAGCAAAAGTTCAGCAACAAAGAGAGAGCAAATTATGTTCAACCAGATAGCAATACTCAAATTGTGGTTAAACTGATGGCCTGCCTGATATTCTAAGGCTGATTACTCCCTCCCCAGGGAAATATTACAAATAAGGATTTACTATCAAAATATTGTTTTATTTTTCTGAAAACTAATTTGGCCAGCCTGGAGATCAGAGGTGTGGAGCAGATGAGAAAAGCAACTTGTTCCTCTGCCTTTAAGGAATCAGCTGTGGCGAGAACACGGCAAGGGGGGTGGGAATGTCACTTGAGCCCAGAAGCTCCACAAATATCAGGAAAGAAAACAATACCAAGGTATTTATACAACTAGCCTACAGCTCACAAAGCCACTTTCTCTTGCAGCAGGTATTAAACATTAATGATCATTTCTATCATAATGAGGGGTAAGAACAGCTCTTGGCAGTAAAGCTTCCCAATCACGTGGATTGTGTTGGATTTTCAACAGCAGCACGTTTCACAACTGTTTTTCCTGTTCCTTTTATCCCTCTGAAAATCTTCAACCTGAAGGTAATGAAGTGCTTCCTTTATCACTCTGTGTCATTGAAATATTTATCTGATTATTTGAATAAAAGATTACTGCGGCAATAGTATCTCTGTTCCTACGTGTACTCACGCTTCAAAAGGAAAAAGGAAGCTTAATGAATTAAATAATACCAAGACATTTGGCAGTGAACTTTACAAATAACAAAAAATGCTACAGTAAGTTGCAGCTTGTTTACAGCATGTGAAGTCTCAGCATGGGACCAAAACCTAAGCAACAGTTGGCCTTTGGAGTAATAATTCAGATAGCAATAAGTTTAAAAGGTTTCTTCACACATTTGAGCATTTCTAAATATATTCTTGCCACCTTGTTGATTCCAAGTGAAGTCACTGAAGATAACATGGATTTATTAAGGCAATTTTCTCAGGATCCATTTTACACCATCTCCGTGTCTCAGATTTTATTACCTGGTGAGTACAAAGCACATAAAAGCCTAAATATAGCTGGCTCCTAATTTCCACCTGCCTGGCTGCAGGGAGTTTAGCCTTTTACAGAGGAACCTTCCCCAAGCGCTTCTGGGAGTAAACACAAGGCCAGTATGAGTCCACAAATGAACCCTCACCCTCACTAATTGCCATGGAGGGTCACCCAGAGATTTGTCATCAACTCCCAACAGAGCCACGGGCTCTGAGCTGACATTCTGTTTCAGTTGCCGTAACTTGTCTCAATGCCATTGCAACTGGACAGTCAGTGCCCAGCCTCAGAAATCCAGTGGGATGGAAGGGGGAGCCCTCCTTCTGTGTACCTGTTACTGAGGAGGGAAGGCATGGAAATGCCAGAACAAGGTTGGTTGAACACACAATTTAGTGAGCGATACTCACTGCACGCACAGCCCCTGTCTTCCATAGTGAGCACGCACCCCAGTATGGCTGGAATGGAACAAGCTCCTGCCCAAGCTATGCTAGAAGCATCTATCATTAGCCTCCACTACTTAGGTTGTTGCAGACTTAAGTTCACTCTGCAATTTCATCTTTCTTTCTCATGAACCCTCTTTCAGGGATCCCCATTGCTCTTCCTTTAATCTCTCTTTTATCAGAGTCTCCTTAGACAGCTAAACAGGTCGCAACATCAATTGTGTATTCTCTTAAGTGTTTACTCCAGAGGGCTTTCTAGTACTTATTGTGATTCTGTAACTGTCAATAGACAGGTGGAGAGAGGAGTATTTCCTTAGTCTATTGGCCAGGAGAGTTCCTTCGAAGACAAGTTCTGTAATGACGGCTTCTTTATTACTAAGGCTGCAGAAAAAAGGATGATAATTTTTGCCCTCCACAGATTCTATGTATCAAAAGGATATACTTTTTTACTTTCATTTTTTATTAGTTTTAATAGACTTTATTTTTATGGCAGTTTTAGGTTCACAGCAAAATTGAGCAGAAGATACAGGGATTTCTTATACGTATAATGCATATAATGACATGTATCCACCATTACTGTACAGAGTATTTTTACTGTCCTAAAAATTCTCTGTGTTCTACCTATTCATCCATCCCTCCCTCCTAGCCCTTGGTGACCATTGATCTTTTTATTGTCTCCATAGTTTTGCCTTTTCCAGAATGTCACATAGTTGATATATGCATTTAAAGTTCTTTCATGTCTTTTCATGGCTTGATAGCTCATTTCTTTTTAGTGCTGAATAACATTTCATTGTCTGGATATACCACACTTTATCCATTCATCTGTCACAAAGGATATTTTTATTTGTAAGTTAATAAGTTCTTGTTAATTTGAAGTGGAGTTACAGAAGGTAACAGGTTTTACGAGGTAGTGTTCTCTGGATTCATGTTGCTCTATCCCTTCTGTACTTTCCCAAATAATATTTCTAGTTTTGGTCTTTTTCTTTCTTATTGGTGGTTGCATGAGGCTGTTATAGAAACAACATTGTATTCGGTATGGATAGATTAAGTTCAATTTATTTTCAAGCTTTCTTAACTTTTTTCTAAGGTTATTGTTATCCATGTTACTTTGACATGAAACTTAAATAGAGACAGTGGCACATATGTGGTTGTCTCTGCAGACACTACCGTGTTCCTTCCTCTTCTATCTACTTTAGACCCAAGGAAAGGGAGGGAGACGAGGAGGAAAAAAATGGAAGGATGGGGACATCATCATTTGATGCTGGTCTGTTTGATACTGGCAAAGAAATGAGTGCCCTCTGAGTAGCAGGAGACATCTGAGAGTATTTAGGCTGGTGAGAAGATGAGCAGAGAGCTGAGCCACTCCTTGACGAATTCTGATGTGGAGAATGGTTTGGGTCATTGTTTCGTCTTGGGCAGCTTACTGGAAGTGTTTCTCATTGAACTGATGGTATTTGTGACATGAGAGTGATATCAGAAGCTGGGATGATGAGTTCCAGCTGTTAGACCCACTACCTAGGATAAAGTTTCTAGACTCAGTCTGTTCCGTGGAGATAACTTACCTACCTTTTACGGGTATGTGGTTTGGCATCCTGTTTTGAGATATAAATCTTATTTAGTATTAAAGGCATTTTCCCTCTGGGCACAAACCTTGGCTTTAAGCTCTATCATTTTTATCTGAACGTCTTTGCTTATTCTAAGTGAATTTTTCGTTATGTATTATTTTGATTAATAAGCCTATTTTTGCTATTTATAATCTTGAGATCACAATACATACTTATTTATATTTAATATTTGTATTTAATATTTTATTATATGTATTTAATAATTTGTATTTAATATTTCCATAACAGTCCTGAATCAGATGTGAAATCATTAGAAAGCATCATAAGTGGTTAAAGGGAGAGAGTTCTCTCGTGAATGAGCCTTATCCCCAAAACAATTCTGTCCCATTTTCCATTTTTTCCTCCTGCCTCTTTGCCCCAAACTCAAACAGGATTTGAGATTACAACTGTTCTTCTTGCTGCTTTGCTATTTAATCATTATATGCACAATTATATGGGGATTATAATAACATTTTCTCAAGTAAAATTTCCTGCATAAATGAATGGCAGGATAAGGGTGCGGATTGGCCAATAGTCCTTTATGAAGTGCCAAAATTCACCTTAGAGGATCATTTTTTTACTATGTGCATGTTTGTGATCAGCCTTACTCTTCCCCTAAGGGTAGAATCAACACTCTATGTTTTTGTTTTTTCCCTGATTACTTTTTCGCAAACCCAGATACCAGCCAGTTTCATAACCGATGTTTATTGCCACATGTATCCACTAGGGGTCCCATTTAATAATCAAATATTCTATGGTATATGGAACCCTGGTTTTTCAATATTGTCTTTATTATGAGTGTATCAATGACTTGAATAAATTATGAGGTTAGATGATTCGACCCTCAAAAAGATATCCAGCTCTATCCTTTTTTTAATTAATAAGGATATTTTTGATTGACCTGTAGCAAGTTTATTAAGGGTCTTAAAAACTCTTGCTAATTTAAACTTACCCCTAATTTGCCACATGAAATTTAGCTTTCTTAGTTTCACTTTCCCATCAACAAAGCTGACAAAATATATAAATGGCCAGGATGTAGAATAAATTGATATATTATTGCATCCCTCTCTACCACCATCATTCAATCTTGGCAACAAAATTAAGGGGAAAGAAGTGTTTGATGTAGAAAATATTTCCATAATGACAGAGTAAATAATTTCACAATTTTGGGCTTATTAATATTGGGGAAATAAAATTCATGCATTTGTTAAACAGAGATTTATTATGCAGTTACCATGTGCCAAAATTCTGTTGTAGGTGCTTGAAATGGAGTGGAGATCTCATGGGGGTTATAGCCTAGGAGGGGTTAGATTATACTAAAATGTAAATAGTATGCTGCCAGTAGCCATGGATAAAAATAAAGTAAATGGCTTGGGTTGCAGATAGCTGAGGGCAGCCAGGAATTACCAAGTGGCTTTCCAGTCTGACTACAGGAGCATGTAACCGCAGGTGTCCGGAGACTGGGGAGTCGCTGCTGGGAAGGCTGACCGTGGCATCAAGGCTGACCAAACGAAGAATCCTCAGGCATTTCCGATCATGCAATGGGGTGACTTCATCAGGAATTTGGCAACTTGGTTAGAAGGGTAAACAATAGAGCATAGAGATAAGACCAGTTCTTGGACAGACTTGGGTTTGACACCATTGACTAGTTGTGAGATTGAATCTCTCAGAGCCTCATTTTCTCAACTGTCAAGTGGGGATTATAATGGAGCCAACATTGATTTCATATTATTCCATATTTAGAGTGTATCAGGATCAGGACTCAGTGCTTTACATACATAATTTTATTCTCACAAGGACACCTTGAGTGAAGCACTGTTATTATGTCCAGGTGAAAAACGAGCAGACAGAGGTGGAGAGATTGGAAACTGACCTGAGGTTACTTATCTGTGGAGATAGGCAGGATGGTCTGATAAGTGACCCTGGGAGTTCTTTGTGGTGTTCTGTTTTTGTTTTTGATTTTCCAACCAGCTGGCAGGGACTAGAGACTTGTCTTTCCCCGAGCAAGAGGGGCTATTCATAGACTTAATTTTCTGCTGGACCAGGAAGCCCAGGTACTAGGGACGTGTGCAGCTGGAGTTTCTGGAGCTTCTGTAAACAGATGGCCTTAAAGTCAGATTATTTGGACTTAAACCAACATGTCTATCCCCCAGTGTGAGGTCACTCTTACGCTTTCCCCGTAAGTCCCTCTCACGATGTACGAGTATGAAGGAGCATAACCCAACGGGTGCCCTACTATACCCCTGCCTAAGCACGCCTCTCTGTATCGTGTGTGCCTCCATGGACCTATCTGCCTATAATTTCTAGGTGGCACCAAGTGACATTTCCCAGTAAACCTTTTGTAGGACTAATGGCTATTAAAGAGGACCCAGAAATCAAACTCAGGCCCATGTGACACCAAAGCTCTTAACTGCTATGTCATCATCCACAGTCTCTAAGACTCTTATGGGCTAAGTGAGATACACTATGAAGCTGTTTGTTTAGTGCCTGACAAAAATTTTCCATACTATAAAAATAACTAGTAGTTATTATCATTCTAGCTTCATATTATAACTACAAAATTGATATTGCTAGAAGTAGTTTTGTTTTAATACAAATTAAACTTATTATTAGAATTCTGTGGAAAGTGGCAGCTTTTCTGTGCCTTAATTTTGGTATTTCCGGGATCACGAAAGGAAGCAGTCTCCCATTAAGTTAATTCCTCGGAGAACTTGTGCAGGACCACTGTGACAGGATGCTGCATTGCTGAGAAACTAAACTGTTAGATTCATTGTGATCACTTGGGTGGGATTGTTGTCTTAGTAGGACTCCTCCAGAAAAAGAATGAGGATGGATTTTGTGTGGCGAGTGATAGGGGAGGAAAAGTGGTATATGTCACATGAAATCTTGGGATACCAGGAGGTGCTCTTAGCAATTTGACCAAACGGGAACTGCCAAGGGGACTCCCCCCTGGGAGGCAGGAAAAAGGCCACCTGGTCCTTGTTCAGGGTGGTTGCTTTGCCAACTGTGGATGTTGGAGGCAGAGTTCATCAAGAAAGGGGAAAACAGAAGGATAGGTGCTACCCAGCATGGCTTCCAATTAGAGCAATTTTCACAGGAGTCAGTACTGCTGACTAAGCAGGGAGGCATTTTAGCCACCGGGAAACGGAGCTTCTTAGAGTAGGAAAAGTAGGTGGATCTGTTCTCAAATTGTGCCTTCAGTCACAAGGAGACTTAAAATAAATAAATTTAAGAAAACCTATGAGGAGGTTGTACAACACTATGAATGTAGGTAATGTTACCGAATAGTACACTTAAAAGTGGTGTAAATGGCAAATTTTATTATGGGCCAGGGGTGCCAACAAAATGTATACATATTTTAAGAGATGTTATCTATGCTTAAGCAGTAGTTCATCGTAATCAGAAGTGTCTGGATGCTGATGGTAACCACTTTGAGAACCTTTGTAATTGCAGAAGTCAAATGTGTTTTTTGTTATCAGTATATATTGAGTATTACAATTAATACAGTTTTCTCCTTTCTTAAAATGTATATACATTTTTTTGGCACCCTCTGTGTGTGTATATTATATAAATAATATATAATATATAATATAATATATATTATATAATGTATATATAATATATTTAATTTAAAAATTAGAAAAAATAATGTAACATGATAAAAACTATTAAATTGTATAGTATATGTATTATATCTCAATAAAGCTGTTTTAAAAAAACTCTTGAGAGTATTTTATTTCTACAGTTAATGGGTTAGTTTTACAAAGGGTGTGTCACATGGACTTCTTAGTAAACACCAAGAATTTGGTATAATGGGAACCACTTTAATCTTAAGGTTGTAGGTAGCTATGCAAACATGGATCAATGTGTTATTTCTAATATTTTTGGCAATGTAATCAGTCGAAGGAGAAAAAATAATTGACCGAAATACAGGGCATATGTGTTTACTAATGAGATTCTCATTTTCTTATTCCTCAATAGCCAACTACTGTGTGTTACTCTGTAGCCAGGCTAACAAAACTGTGCTTGTAAAAAAAAAAAAAAATATATATCATCAATACAAAATCTGACAGCATCAGACAATAGAGTCTTGCTAATTAATATTTAATGGGCCTGTGGATTTTTCCTCAGCAGCTGGAGTGCTAAATAATAGTCAATTAACAAATGTGTTAATTAACTCTAATTACACAGCACATGAGTTTCTCCAAGGATTTTTCCTTTATAGATTTACATGTGAATGTTCTACCACTCTTCTTGAACACACCAGGCAGCTAATTAATTGAAAAGTAATAATTCTTTCTTCTTTGTAAAACATGTATTTAAAGATAAAATCTGATTTAATGCTTGAAGACTTTAAAAATGACATTTAGGTGTATAAGATTAATCAGATGTCTGCCTTTTAAATAGGCTTCTCTTAAGCACTAGGAAGCTTTTCATTTATGTGTGACTGAGGGAGATGGAGAGAGCATTATGAGTTTTGTGTATATGTGTGTGAGAGAAAGAGAAGAAAGGAAGGAAGGAAGGGAAAGAGGGAGTAAGGGAGTTAGGAAGGAAAGAAGGAATAGAAGGAGTGAGAGAGAAAAGATAGGGAAGGAGGGAGTGAGGAAGAAAAGGAAGGAGAGGAAGGAAGGAAGGAAAGGTATGAGGAAGGGAGGGAGGGAGGCAAGGAAGGAAGGGAGAGGGAAGAAACAAGGAAGGAAGGAAAGAAGGGAGGGAGGGAGGGAGGGAGGGAGGGAGGAAGGAAGGAAGGAAGGAAGGAAGGAAGGAAGGAAGGAAGGAAGGAAGGAAGGAAGGAAAGATGGAAAGAAGGAAGAAAGGGAGGAAGGAAGGAAGGAAATGAACTGAAAAATATAAGAGAGGCCGGTTCTTTGTGAGGAGTCAGGATCTGCCTAGTTGGATTTTCAGGATGCAAAATTATGAACTCCAGGGGCAAGGGTAATCAATAGGTACCTTGCAATTAACAGTAGTCTTCTGAGCTTTGTGTGCCGGTTAAAGAAAATGCTTCTGAACATTGTATGGAGCCTGCCATTGGGGACAGAGAATGCACTGAGCACAGAAATTAGCATAGCAGCTTTGCACATGGTCTGGCAGGAGTTATTAGATCAAAGGCTGTGGATGGCAGCAGCCTGCTCCAGGGGAGCCAGCAGCCCTGTCACCATTTCGGTGCTGGAGGATGCTGCTGCGCTGCTCAAGGCGTTTGTAGAGAAACCCCCAGGGGGACTCTGAGGGAACAAAGTTGTTTTTCAAATAAGATGATGATCATGGAATTCAGTTCAAATGAGTACTCATTTAAGGAACTCCCCACCACCAAGCTTCCGTTCCTCTCAGTTCACTGCTGTTAGCCTCTGTGGAGACACTTGAATATTGGTTAGCCACAAAGAATGTCTAGGAAAAAAATGTTAAAATTGACTCTTTGGATTGGACTTGTTTGATCATTTCAATAAGGCTCAGAGGCGCTGCCAGCTTTGAGCAAGTACACAATGCCTTTTTATTCTCTCTTGTGGCATCAGAGGTACCAAATCTCATTAAGAACATTCTAAAGAAACAGGAAAATGCAATATTGTGAAAGTGCACATTGAAAAATGCCAAGCTGTATTTATCTGTTTATTGTATTGAGAAACAATGATATTTATCCTTTTCATTGTTTAGAGAAAGTTGGTGCCTTAGAAAAATGTGACTGTTCTTGTGAGTTAGCAAACACTTTGAATTACTAGTAAACAGCATATTTGGTTCTGAAGATCCAGGATGCTGTGTCCTGGGTTTTGTTGTGTTTTGGGGACCTAGGTGAGAGCCATGTTTAGAGAAGGCTTTGAGGCCATGGCTGGCAGTGGTGCTAAACACTGAGCTGGGAGCCTGAGGGAGGAGAGTTTAGGCAACGTAAAAGGCGAAGGTCTGGTGATCAGCAGTCATGAGGCTGCAGGACTCTGTGTCAGACATCTCACTGCCCCCCTGGCAGCACTTCGCTTTCCTCTGTACTCAGCTGTGGCTGCGGCAACCAGTGGTAAGCAGGTATGATGAGAGGGCTCCTTGCCCCCCACTGTGTCACTGGTCACCTCCTATTCTCTTCACAGCCTAATCTGTTATCTCTTGGGACTTCTGCAGGGCCCACACCTGTACAAACCTGGGAGTGTATGGGAGTTCACAGCCCTGGGGGGAAACCTGGCTTTGAATCCTTGTGTGGATGGAGGTTCGGCTGTCCAGGGTGATGATCGGCTTGGTACCACACCCTTGCACTGGCTTTCCTGCCTTCCCTGTCCCAACTCCTCTTTCCTAGGATCACTACTTGCACAGCTCTTGTCTCAGGCTGCTGGGCTTTGGGGGCGAACCTAGGCCACGGCCACTCCATTCCAGAAGTCAAGTTGAAGCAATGATGAAAAGTGCAGACAGAAGTGAGGAGTCAGGGAAAGGTCAGGGAGACAGTATCCAGCTAGGTAGTGCAGTGTATAGTTGGTACCTGGGGCCCAAAGGAACGAAGGAATGCAGCCTTCTAGCGGTGGTCTTGTGGGGTCCTTTCAGTCTCTGAGCTAGAAAACTTGCAGAGGCTGCTTGGATCATACCAAAGCCTGTGGCTGGAAAATTCTGCAGAGACATGGTTCATTTTATCCACCTGGAGAGTCTTCCCATTGCCAAAGGAAAGGAAAATACAATGTTTACCCATGTAGCTTTGATTTGAGTGGGAAGTATGTTTGGGACTAAAGAGCGGACACTTGTAAACAACAGAATACTTTTGCTTCTCTTTCTTACTCTCTCTGCACAAGTATAAATTCTACCCAAGTGGCACTGCAAGGGGGACGTGATTGTTACTGGAGTTAACAAGTAACAACAGAGTCCTGAATTAGTTTTCGATTCCTGCTGTAACAAATTACTACAAGCTTAGTGGCTTAAAACAACACAAATTTATCATCTTATAGTTCTGTAGGTCAGAAGTCTGACATGGGTCTCACTAGGCTAAAATCGAGGTTTTGGCCAAGCTACATTTCTTTTTGGGGGCTCTAGCAGATAATTCGTTTTCTTGCCTTTCCAGCTTCTAGCGACTTCCTGATTTAGCTTGTGTTCTCTTTCTTCCATCTTCAAACTCAGCAATGGCAGGCTAAGTCCTTCTCCCATTGTATCACTCTGACACATTCTGCCTCCCTCTTCCATTTTTAAGAACTCTTGTAATTACATTGCACCTACACGGATAACAAGATGATCTCCCTATTTTAAGGTACCTGATTAGCAACCTTAATTCCCATTTGCCGTAACACATTCACAGGTTCTGGGGATTAGGCTGTGCACACCTTTGGGGTGCTCATTATTCTGTCTACCACAAGTCTTTTCTGAAATCTAACTTATAAACTGAAAGTTTCCCCTACCTAGAAAATATTCAACCTGGCATTGACAGGGTCCAAGTTCTCCTTCACGGATCAGCTCAAATATTTTCCAGTTAAATCCTATCTTGAACCTAAGCAGGTAGAAATAATTCTTCCCTTTAGACTGTTCCTAAAATACATTGTACATCCTTTTAATACAACTAGACATGTAAACAAACACTTAATATACTGCAAACTCTTCTCCCCTTTGTTAATATACTTAGAGACTAAGAGAAGGAAACTGTCATAGTTACGTTTGCATCCCTAGCTCACACATGAAGAAATGTAGGATGGTCTGCTTCCACAATGATTTCTTGAACTGAATGATAATAGAAATTCAAGGAAAGACCCTATAATTAATCTGTGATATTAACACTTGATAATTGGAGCACACATTGTCACGTTAATGGATGATGAGCTGTAGTTTAACAACAAACCACAGAGAAGTTGAAATAGAAAAGTTTATTATTCATAGGTCCTGGAGGAAGTACCCAGCATGCTTCAAGGGGCCACACAGGGAGGTGTGCAGACACAGAGAGAAATAGGACCTGGGTACATGTGTTAATTAGGGTCCATGGATGGAGTGCTTTGGGATTCTTGGGCTTAGGCCAGATTGGTCAATTCAAACCAAATGAGCAGGGTTTTGGTAAGCCCTATGGAGTCTGTACCAGGGGAAGGCACTAGGAAATGGGGTAGACTGTTGATCAGAAGGGCTGTTGCGGAAGTCATATCAGGGACCTCCATTTGCTTGTAACTCTGTGGGCTGTTATCTAGGGCATGATCTTGCATGAGGGGGCTAGTGTCAGCTTAAGATCCTTGCAGGCCACTTGGTCCAACAAAATGAATGCCAAATCAATACATTGGAGTGTCTTAGCTAAACTCTTGGGAGACTCCCGTCTCCAGACCCAAAGCTTCTTTATGGTAAGAACTGTGTTTTTCTCACCTTCATGTCTGGTCACACACTGAGCATAATGCCTTCTTGAATAACTTAGCAGAGAGCTTTTCCATTAGCTCATGGTAACATGCAAGAAAATGCACATGATCTTTTAGGATTCATATTTCTCACTTGTAAAATGAAGATGCTGTTTCTCAAGATGTCCTTTAGGGTCCCTGCCAGCTCCAACATTCAGTGACTGAATTAAATATTAAACCTATAGAAGTGAACTAAGTTTTAATCTGGTCAACAAATACTGAATTTATCCCTTCCCTTGGCATTTGAAAGTTTCCTTCAAACAACTCCTGGGACTAAGTTTATCCTCCTTTAACTGGGGAAACATGGAGTTGCGAAGGGCTAGATATCTTTTCCATGAAGAACTAGTTATTGGCAGCCAGCCTTCTTACCCTCAGCTTAAGCTATTCCTTTGAATCAGCTCATGCAAGTGAGCTGCCAATACAGAGTAAAGTGCTCAGTGTGGGTGAGGCTTTTCACAGAAGGCTTCTCAGAGATGTCAAGTCTACCCACCTGGGTAGAAGAAGGGAAATACGTGGATTGGCAAAGAAGAGGGTGGAGATGTCATGGCCATATTTTTTTTTCCTTCTTTCTTTCTTGACCTAAAGAAAAGAGCATTGGGATTGTGGTATCTCAACTGGTGACCTTTATATTGACCAAGTTACAAGAATTTCCATGGATATGGGCTATAGTTGATGATACTTAAAAGTAAACATGTATACAAGGACAAGTTATTATTCTGTGTTTTAATAAAATGACTGCCACTGGGGTTCTGGGTTCCATTATAGAAAAGTTACGACCCTGTCAGACACAAGGATTTCATTGCTGTTTGTACCCATGTTACACGTAGACAAGCATCACAGAGTAACCAGAGTTACTTGACTCCATCCTCACTGTATTTGACAGAGCAGGGATATGGGTGAGAGAAGCCTTGTAAGGTTTCAATAATCACGCTCAAATAAAACTAGAGATATGTGGGTGTCTCTAATAGTGGCAAAATACAGTGGATAGATTGAGGAGTGTTACTTCCTCAATGCTGTACATTCTTTCTGATCACATCCTGAGGGGTGTAACCCAGGATTAAACTAAGAGGAGTAAGTAGCTGCTCTAAAATGTATTTTCAGGATTACCATAATGTCCACTTTATGGTCTCAGTATAAAAATTCCTACCCTTTCAGGCTATGTTATTCAAAACCCTTGGAAGCTGAAATTAAATTAAAATAAAAATAAAACAAAAACTCCTTGTTTTAATACAAACATATTCTTAAGGAAGAGTTTATATAAAATGAATTAGTTTAATAGGTTATTTTTATTTAATAAATATTACACACCATTTACTATGTGTTAGGGACTATTCTAAATGCTTTATAATATTGTTATTTAATTAGCTTTATTACCTAGTATAACTCTAAGAGAGTAATTTACAGAGACAGGAGGAAATTTATTGTCGGTGTTAGGAAATAAAGGAAAGTTTTGGTATCTGTTCAGGAGATAAAGGCCTGGGAGGGTCACTGAAATAGGGGGAACCAAAATGAAGGACGAGGAGGAATCAGGATGAGGAAAGGTACCTTGAAACGATTTCTGTCTGCATCCCTGTATGACCAAGAGGTCAACCTCTGATTCTGTTGAGGTTGTAACTGACAGGCTGAAGTAGAGAAGAAGCCAGACAAACTGTTTTGGAATGGGGAAGAAACCTAAAATGCATCTCAGCAAATCCCCAAAGTGTCTTTTAGTCGCAAGCAAAAGAGACCACTAAGTAGTTGTTCTCATGTGGTACTAGTAAAACATCCAAACCCAGAGTGAGTTGTAAAATAGCAGAATGTCTAATGCATTCACCAAAGTCATTACTAAAAATAATTAAATGGATTGTTGGTCTCAGAGATTTCAAAAGAGAAGGATATGCATGCCAGAGCCATCCATATATTTCCCAGAGGAAGGACAAAAAGCTATGAATAAAATTAGGGCCATGCTACAATAGGTGATCAAGCAATTAGCATACATGAAAAGAACACAATTATGAGCCACTGCGAGACACCACCACCATTTATTTTCTATGACTGATTTCGTAGATTCCATATTTCAATAATATTGATATGCGCTTCCAAATCTGCTATAAAATATGTTTTCAGGATTACCATAATGTCTACTTTATAGTCTCAGTATAAAAATTCCTACCCTTTTAGGCTCTGTTATTAAAACTCCTTGGAAGCTGAAATATGAGACTTGTAAAACTCCCTTCTGAATTAAATTACTGAGAAAATCATCGTGTTCATGAGCAGAGAGACAATTATGGTGACAGTTTTGGACATATCATGGGGAAACAAAATTAGTTTTAGCTCTTCGGTAGTTTATAAGTTTCAGGGCAATGGGTGAGGTTTAGGTGTGAATCATTAAAAATAGAATTATCTTCTAATTCATCAGGATACTAGGGAAAGATGTGTGTGGAGTTTGGAATCCTAGGCTCTGGTCCTGACTTTTCTCTTGTGTGACCTAAATAAATAATTTGTCTCTTTGTCCTTAGTTTTCTCAGCTGTAAAGTGAGATTGTCAGATTAGATAAGAAAAGTGATAATAATGAACATCTTCTAAGTCTTTAGTATTTGTCCGCAATATTATAAGCATTTTATACATATTGACTCATTTAATCCTTACAACAGCCATTGTGAGATAGGTACTGTAGTTATCCCCACATTATAGGCAGGAAGTGGAGGCACAGTGAGGTCACTGGCCTACACACTGTAGTGATGGAGCCAATATCTGGATGGCAGTCTCATTACTAAGCCTGAGCAGTCGCTGCTGAGTAATACTGATTAGCAACCGAAGAGTTTTAATGTGCTATATATATGGCCTTGCAATTCTGATTCTATAATTCCCTTTCAAAGATATACTTTCTAGAAGAATTCATTTTAAGTTCTTCATGAAAGAAGTGATTTTTCTGAATGAGAGTAATGTTAGAATGCCAAATATGTATATATTTTCCTCCACCCAAATGGGTGAAGATTGACATTTTCAGGCAGCTGATTTTGACTGTGTGTGTGTGTGTGTGTGTGTGTGTGTGTGTGTGTGTGGTAGTGGGTGGTGGTGGTGGTTAGGAGGTAGGTGTCCGGTTTATGATTGGTGATGCTCTTCCCCAATAATTTCAGAAAACATTTTGGTGTACAGCAAAGATTCCATAAAACCCGTTGAGTTTCATGCTAGCTTTCTGTAATAGTTCACAGGGCCTATTAGAATGTACCCTATCCACTGACATTTTTGTAAACACTACTCACTCTGAATCTGCCTAGCAACTAATGCAATATTCACTAAAAGATTTTGTTTAAACTTGTTCTAAGTAAAAATGTCTCAGAGTTTCTCAAACTTTAGTTTATATAAATATCACGTAGAAATAGCTCTAAAAATGGTGATTCTGGATCACTGCTGTCTCTCCCAGTTCTGCACCGGGAAATACAGATGAGGGATGCCAGGAAATGTCATTTTTAACAAGTATACTTAAGTGACTGTTCCAGGAGGACCAGGGATGAAGTTGAGAGGTGTTCAGAGGTTTTCTGTGATTCTTTGGTCAAGGTAAACTGGTCAGTTATCTATAAATTGCACAGGTACGTCATCTTTTAAAGGCGATGTCAAATCTAGTCATATAGTTTCCTTTTAAAATAAATATTATCATAAGAGCAATAATAGAAATAATTAGCATGTATCTTATTTTTATTATGCATCAGGCATTTAACTTTACTAATTTAATCTTCAAAATAACCCCATTCAATAGATACTATTATGTGTCCATTGTATATTGGAAGAACCTACAGGTTGTGGGACACTGTGAAAGGTAATTAATTAAGAGTACACCTGACCCTTGACCAACATAGGTTTGAGCTGCATGGTTCCACTTATACAAGGATTTTTTTCCAATAAATATAGTTGACCCTTCACACGAGTACGTGTGGGTTGCACATCTGGGGATTCAATCAACCACTGATGGAAAATATATTTTTGCATTCCCAACCGCAGATTCCCAACTGTGGTTTCACAACTGTAGATAGAAAATACTGTTTTGGATCCATGGTGGGTTGAATCTGCTGATGCGAAGGGCAGACTGTAGAGTTAAAAGTTACATGGATTTTTGATTCCTTGGGGGTTGGGCCCTAACTCCCTCCCGCCTTTTGTTCAAGGGTAATTCTTATTGAAGGTCACAAAGCAAGTACGTTCTGGAGTCATAGCTGGCAAATGTTTATTTTATGTGCTTTTCTCCACCCCTCTTTTCCTTTCCTTTTATTTACTCTCTGTTTCATTCTTTCTTTTGTAGTGAAGAAAACAGTTTTCCTCATCCTTCGTATAGTCCCAGGCTGGATCTGAAAATTAAACTGACAAAGCCAGATTAACAGGAGAAAAGCATACAAATTTGTTTACTATAACTTATGTGACACAGGAGGAAACTTAGTAAGGCCCATGTGTTAACATTCTTCTTCTAAGCATCCTTTTGTCTTTGGAGATAAGGGCACCTCTCACATGAGGATTTTATGACCTGCTTCTGGGAAGAAGGATGTAGGTCTCAGTCACCTTCCTGATTCTGCAGTTTTTTTCAAACTCTTTCAGTTTAAAATATTTAATATGCCAAGGGCCATATTTTGGGGTAGCATGTCCTGAATCCCATCCATCCTCTTCCTTCCTTCCTTCCTTCCTTCCTTCCTTCCTTCCTTCCTTCCTTCCTTCCTTCCTTCCTTCCTTCCTTCCTTCCTTCCTTCCTTCCTTTCTCCCTCCCTCCCTCCCTTCCCTCCCTCCTTCCTTCCTTCCTTCTTTTCTGTCACGTAAGTAATCAGTTTTTGTTTTACCATTTTCTGTACCCTATGTCTTAAACCTTAAAAAAGTGTTTAGTACACAGGTTTGGACTACCTTCATGAAGACAGAGCAAATTAGCTCCCCAGGGCAGATATGAACTAGCTCTCTGCCCTATGTCTCTTTCCTGCCATCTGCATTATATCTACAATCATAAATGTCAGAGGTGGGCCTCAACAGACATTATACAGAAACCAAAGTATGAGAAGCAAAAAATGGACTGTATCTTGATTTATATTATAGCTTTAAAAAAAATCCACACTTTACAGAAAGAGTAGGCATTTCATTTTTCTACCTGACACTAAAAGAACCATTGCACAAAAATAAAGACATTTTCTGTGGCCTTTTAAAATTGACCATTTTGCATTAGAATAATTTTTGGAGAATTATTAAATAAATTATGTATGGTAAATTATTAATCTGTAAGAGGATTTAAAAAAATAATTTTAAACATATTAGAAAAAAATTTTTGAGGGAAAGAAAGAAGCAAATGTAGCAAAATAAAAATCTGAATGAAAATACACCACAAGGTTTATTGTGATTTTGAAAGGGATTGTTAATTTCATTTTTTGTTGTTCCTGTATTTTCCATGTTTTTCCCAATAATTAAGTATTGCTTTTATAATCTGAAAAAAACTTTAGTTTTGAATTATATAGTTTTATGTTGATAGAGTAAGACAGGTGCTATTTCATCACCTGTAAAACACTATCTTTTCAAATCAAAAGTGTGTATTGAGTTTGCTTGCAAACCAAACTGGGGTGAAGAAAGGGGAGTTAAAAAATGAGACAGGAACACCAAAAATGAGATGGGGTGGAATGGGCAGGGAGGTAGGAACTAAAGAATTCCTATTCCTCATAGATCATATGCTTCCTCAAACTACAAATTATATGTTCTGTCTTATTCACCTCTGAATACCCAGCACAGTTGCTCAATAATTGTTTGTGACTCAAATAAATAGGGAAGCGTATGGCGATGGCAGGTGTGATCATGTGTTGGCGGCCAGCATTTCCACTTCATAGGAGGACAAGTCATTTTTCATTATACCATTTTTCTTAGGAATCTTAAAAACTATAATATGTCTATAGAATTCTGGCTGGTTCAACCATGGTACAAATAAACTGTCACATCCCATCATGAATAGGTTCTGTGACTTTAAGCAAAATGATGTATAACAAAACCAATTTTACCACAGGCTAATTAATATAGATGGGAGTTAAGTTCTTATAGCATCTCATCGACATTATAAAAAAGTGACATTGAGTGAAATGATGTTATTCACAGACCTGCTGTACATCAGTTTTGGTTACTCACTCAATGAAAACCCCAAGACGGATTTCCTCTGCCTTTCACATTTCTGAGCATTTCTCAGGCATCAGCTGGTGGGGGCATAGGTAAAGAAAATCAGTGTTAACAATAGTTGAGATCAAATAATTGTGGGAGAACCAGCATGTATTATACATTTAAGTGACTTTTTGATCACTGACAAATTGAATCATCCATAAGAGTTCAGCACACATCACTTTAGAACAATTCGCTTTGACTAGGAGTTTCAGAAGGAAAACAAATTGCATTATTTCCAGTATAAACAAAAGGCAGTAGATAGCAAACCAATAATTCACACCCATATAATTATAACTGATCCAGAACACAAATTCAAATCAGCCTGCAGCCATGTGCTTTCCCTAGAAAGGAAGATTCAGATTGGTGATGGGCAATGAGTGCTGTGGCTCCAAGTCATTAGAAGGGTGAAGTGACATAGTCAATTTCATTGTCATATTAAAAGCAGAGCCTCCTAGCTAAAGAGAGACTTAATTGCTTGAGCATATCACCATGTGTCAAAATTCCTAATTGATTTCTTGCTCATTAAAATCATTATGCTTTTTCCAGGCAGATTGCTGGCAGTGCGTACTTGAGTTCTGATGACTAAGGGACCCAGCTTCAGAATCTATGGATTGTGCAGGAATCTATATCTGAATTGATATAAACTAACTTAAATGAATCATAGAAAGCAGAATATAAGCCAGTAGAAGTCTTTTAGGTGTATTTTCTTGGTATGGTACTCTTTGTGGATCATACGTGGCAATCGAATATCTTATTCTAAATTCTCATAAAGATAGTTTTTTAAAAACTAGGCGATGCCTTTGAATATGACTAAACCTCTTAGGCCTTCTCTTACTGTTATATTGTTCTCTCTGTTTAAGCTCACAAACGGAATGTTTATCTTATTTTACATTTTTGAAAGATGTTACATGCAAACTTAAAATCTCTCATTAATTTGATCTTGAAAGTAAAAGCTTAAAATGAGTCTTAGGACTATGTGAGAATTTTCCCATTGGTTGGCTAGAATTATCTAAAGAAAAATAGTTTTTATACTACATGGTATATTTTCTTTTTCATGAAGAAGACAAACTTTGTTAAAATTTATATAAATACATGTAAAGAATGAAACAGAAACTTTATTTTGGCCTGGAATTTTAGCCATGTTTTCCCCTCACTAATTTCTTTCTCTAAAAAAAATCTAACAATGCTATTTAGACAGAAAATATTGCTATTCTTTTGATATTTTTGTTGTTGTTGTACAGTTAATTAACTCTAATGGCATTATGACTGGTGACTTTTCTCTTTGCTTTTGCTTTTGTTTCTTCTTTGAAACAAACTTGACCCAAATGTTTGGCTGCAAAATAAAATTTCTTGAGCTTTACCCTTTGTATTCTAAAGAGTAAACAGTTAGATTTGCTTTTGGGGATTCTTAGCAGAGTCATTGATTGAATATAGACTGATGACATCTGAATGATCTAGATTTAAATGATACAGATATAAAATTTTTATGTCTTTCCAGATTCAGAGAACAAATATATATCTTTGCTTCTACATGATAGGCATTTTTTTACTTTGTTAAAATTCCTTCATCCTAGTTAGCCTCTGTTGTGAATTGAATCGTGTCCCCCCACAAATAACACATGTTGAAATCTTAAGCCCCAGTACCTCAGAATGTGACTTTATTTGGCAATAGGGTTGTTATAGCTATAATGAGTTGAGAAGAGGTTGTATTTGAGCAGTGTAAGACCCTAATCCAATATGATTGGTGTTCTTCTAAGAAGATGGTCATGTGAAGACAGAGACGAATGGAAAATACATGTGACAATGAAGGCAGCTGTAAGCTAAGGACCGCCAAAGAAGTAGCTAGAAAGAGGCAAGAAAGGATTCCTCTACAGATTTCAGAGGCAGCATTGTCCTGCCGACACCTTGATTTTGGACTTCTGGAGTCCAGAACTGTGAGACAATGAACTTCCATTTTTCTAAGCTCCCCAGTTTGTAGTATTTTGCTACAACCACCCTGGGAAACGAATACAGTGTTGTGGCCTGCCAGTTCTGCTGTCAGAGATTTGAGGTGATGGTTGTTGCCCTGGTGACTGCAGTGGTTGGTCTCCTTAGAACCACCTACATATACTGACCCCTGTATTACCAGCAGACGGCTCCCCAGACTGTACACTTCAAGGCCAGGGTCCAGGCCTGGCCTAACAAGTGATGGCCATGGAGACTGAGCTTTGCTTCCTCCCTGGGTTCAGGATGTTTTCCTGGTCCCTGGTCCATGAGCTAGCACGGCCTGTGGCAGAGTGACAGAAGCCACAGTTAGGTCCCCATAGCTATATCATTAGAAGGGGCTAGAGTGTTGCTGAGGGATGCTCTAAATTTTTCAACCTCCAGACAGGTATATCCCACCACCTCTTTTCCCATGCTGCCTTAGTCTCTTCCCTTACAGTAGCTACCAGGCTCTGCTCCTCTTCCTGTACACTTTTGCTAGTTGAACACTACTATAACTAAGCATTTTCCTTCTTTCATCACTAATTCAGACCAACCTGGTCCAGTAGGCCTGGTGGCTCCTACATGAAGCACAGTGAACACAAACTCTGGCCTGTGCTGGATGCAACCTGTCTGCTTTTCAACAGTTTGGTTCTGCCAGATTTTTAGGGATAGAGGAGAATGTGCAGCAACCAATGAGCACAATTATTTAATTGCTAAACATTGTCCATTTAACAAAACTTACCTGTCCAAGCAATAGCCTATTGGAGCTTCTATGGTCTGCTTCACAAAACCAGATTACAATGAGGGCTACAGCTCTTCCATTTTGATTTTTCTTCTTCTTTTTTTCTTTCTTTTTTTACACCTAAAGCTTCTTTTAACTTATTGTTGTTAACATAAACATTTTTCTTTCTCAGACTCCCCCCCTTTCCCCCGCCAGCTTTCTTGAGGTATAATTGACAGGTAAAATTGCATGTTTTTAAAGCATACAATGTGATGATTAGCAAATTTTAAGTATACAAGACAGCATTATTATCTATAGTCACCATGCTTTACATTAGATCCCCAGAACTTATTTAATATTTTTCTTATTAATTACTTGCCATCCCACATATCTTATTAATTGGAAATCCAAAATCTTCCTCGGGAAGCACCATTCCTCCCCTTGTTTCACCCCTTATCCCGAATGATTTAAAAATCTTGTAGCTAATTTAGTCTACTCCCAAACAGAAAAGTCAGCCCTACTTCTGAACATTGGCAGGAACAGGTTAACCATCAGCTATTGCCATCGCCTGTGCCACTAAATGCTGCTACTGAAAACTGACGCCACTGACTATACACGGCCAACTGTGGGATGTCTGTCTGAACAGCAGTGTAAACCCAATTTTTATAATCAATGTACATTCTGACATTAAATATAAATGTGCCTTGACTTTAAAAAAAAACACAAAAAAACATATTCCACGGGCTTCCTCAACCTTTTTATTCGTACCTGCCTGAAGGTTCTTTTTCTTTTCAGCCTCTGTCACATTATTTCTCTTCCCAGATGTTACTGAGTTTGTATTCTTCTGGACACAAAAAACCCATAAGGACCAAAAGATAATTGATTTAGTGAAAGAGGCCTACCCAGATCTTTTAGGAAGACATTTATGGCTGCAAATTCTGATCCAATCCTGACACAATGGTGACTATGAAGTAATTTGCAGTAGGATAAACTCTCTTGCCAAGTCTCTTCCCCTTGACCACAGTGATTGGTTTGGTCAGTTATCTGACCTGATGAATTGGCTCACTCACAATGAAGTGCAAGACTTTCGTTTCATGTTTGTAGGAAGAAAGTGAAGTCCCGCCTGTAACCTGTAGTGATGGCTGGATAACAGCAGCCATCTTGGATCAGGAGCCAGAGGGAGAATGGGGAGATGCCATGCAAGACAGAGCCTAGAGATGGGGAAACACTGGGTTCTTTGTGACATAGCTGGGTTGCTAGATCAGCTCTTGCTTGAAACCCAAAACATCCTGGGTTATTCAATTACTCGAGGAATCATATTTCTATATTGTTAAAGGTAGTTTGAGTTGGGAATTTGTTTTTTTGTAAGCAAAATAAATCCTAATTGATATAACTTAGTAAAAAACATTTATTTCTTATCTCTTCAATTAGTTGAATGAGTAAGTTGCTTCTCATTTCCTTTAGTACTCCTAAATATACATTTAAATTCTTATAATAAACTTTTCCCACAGTGGAATATCTATACATGAAACTTTGTCTAAAGTTTTTATTAGGAAAAAGAACAACTGAGGCACAAAGAAGATCCCAGATAAAGTTTCATTTCTATTAGAGAGGTTATATAAAATATTTGACAATTGGCTTTGTAGTCCTCAAAGTCTACACTCCCTACTGTTGACTCTCTCTCTCTCTCTCTCTCTCTCTCTCTCTCTCTCTCTCTCTAACACATACACACTCTCTCACACACACACCACACAGACAGAGAGAGAGAGAGAGAGAGAGAGAGAGAGACTTCCAACATTCCACTGTTAAGTTATAAGACGGAGCCGGTACAAAATTAACCTAGAGGTCACCATTTGTGGCTTATATGATCCAGAAAGACATAAGACTCATTAATTTTATGAGAGTTACTTGATTCTTGGTGAGGAGAGCTGGGGATTCAGTTAAGCAGGTGAGATAAAGGAATATTTAACTATGGCTTTCTGAGTTGGGATTTTGAGAGTTGGGATTATGGTCTCGAAGTTTTGGTGCTGATTCCTCAGCAGAGACAGAATCCCTTTTACCTTCCTCTCAGAGCAGAAATAAAGCCAGCCTCGAGATTAATAAGATTCGTACATTGCTGGTCTTAATTCTTAGACTTCAGAGTTCTGTAGCACAAGGGAGGCACCAGATTTGCTGGTTGACCTCTATAAACTGAGGACCGACTATGGCCCTCATAGTGACAGGAGGGTCATATCACAGAGGTGAGAGGTTTCCTATACGCCCAGTCATTTTTCTTACATAGCGTACCGTAGGCAACCAGTGCTGTGTGAAAACACACCCCAAAGCTTCCTTCAAAACATTTCCCTGGGTCCAAATAACTCCATTTTACTTTCTTCTGTTTTACTATTTCTTTTTTCATTGCTTCCCAGTTATTTAAATAAGACCAAGGGCTAAATCATAAACTTTGGCTTTCTGTTTGATCTCAAGTTTGCTCTGATCTCTTTTTCTTTTGTCTTTTTTTCTTCCCATCAAGCAAGTGCTTCTTAAATTTACTAGCAATATACTTGCTGAAGCATTTTGTATAATATCTGTCCATTTGATGATGATGTTAAAAAGCACAGCTCAGGAACTAAAACATAGCAGATATGTGACAAATGTTAACTGCTATAACGTTGGTATTATTAATATTATTGTTATTCTTTTATATCTGCATTTTCATATATTTCTAATGTCACTTCAGGGATAACAAAATCCACATCTAGCCAATATCTCTGTTTTTTTATTGCATTCATAGAATGTTATTTTTATTTGTGAAACATTCTAAATGCAGACTAACGCAGATTTAGTATATCATACATAATTTAGATTTATACAATTTTGGTAGGTTTCTTTTAAAAGCTAATTCTCTTTCTGAAATTTAGATATGACTTAATTATTTTAGTGGGGTATTTTTTGTTTGTTTGTTTTTAAACAAAGTTGTCGATTATATTAAGGGAATTCACTTCCGTGGTCCTTATGGCAGCCCCACCAAAAGGGTGTTTACTATGGATTAGGGTCCTCAGTAGGCTTTTTCGGCTGGGCAGATGTGGTCTGACACAAAACCAGTCTACTGTGGTTTTATCCACTAGGATTTGATTTCATTGTTATGCTAGTCTAATTTTTCATTTAGACAGTGAAATTGGTTTTCCATGCAAATTTTCTGGCTATCTATCCTTTGCTCTATTTTTCAAGTTCCATAATTTAGTCACATTATTTTCATTTGCCTCTAATAGTTTTGGTTTGTATGTTTAAGTTTAAAACACAAATGAACAACAACAACAAAAATTACTCCCTGATCCCTACAATAAAATTCTACTTCAAATATTTATGTACAAATATGTCTGTTGTGATCGTTTTGGGATGATTTTTTCCCCCAGTTTTATTTTTAAACTAGCTGAGGAATTTACTGAAATTCTCAAAATTATATGGCAATTCAGTCAGAGGCTGCAGCTCATCTAAATGTGTTCAGCAATTGTCAGGACTGGCGTCATTAACTTCTATCTTCTTATCTGCTATGATTGGTGATTGATGATGAAGATTCCTAATTCTAGGCATGATGATGGTCCAGCCAGGCTATACAGATGCCCAAGGCTGAGTGAGTACTTCCTTTGCAGTCTCTCATCGCTCAGCTCGCAAATGACAAAATAATTTCCTATAGTGTTCAACTGCTAGAATCTGTAGGGAGTCTTAATTTACTTTATTCTACCCTTTAAAGTACCACCATTTGTCAGTTTTCACACACATACACCATGTGCCCAAATAATTGATTCATTTACTTAATAGCTAAACCAACCAATCATGAAATGCCACATAACAATAAAAGTAAATATTTTAGGTAGACTTAATTAACTGATTTAGTTAAATGTTTGGTCTCAATGATAAATATATATACACAAATATATATAGAGAGAATAGTTTATATAAAATTAATAAAAATGGAATAAATTTTATAAAAATCATCTCTAGAACATGACATCATGAGTCATATTTTACAGAAATGGAACAGAGAATGGAGTTTAAACACTAGCCTTTGGATAGGAAAAGTGATTACATATTAGACATAAGAATTTGGGGAACAACTAATATAATTTTCCTTATGTTAGTAGAGCAATTGTAATAAGAAAGACACTAAAGTTATGACAACCATCTAGTTAAAATGGAATTACAGTAATAGACTACTTTTGTGAACAATTTGGCAAAACTCACTGGAATCATTGGAGAAAGAGTGTGTAAAAACATTTGCTGGCAGATGGCTGCCTAAATGATAATTATTGTTAAAATAAACTTATATTGCTTTATTTGGAAAAACATAGGAAACTTAATGAGTATGAAGTATTTTACTATGATCAGTGAAAACACAGGAAACATGCACTTAAGTAACATATTTCAGTTACTTTTTGTTGTAAAGCAAATCAGATTAGGCAAAACCAGTGAGGTACTATGAAAACTCCAATAATATTTCTTTATTAACCATTAAAATTATAACCAATACTAAGGAGGAAAATGAAGACTGTTTTAATTGGAACAATTTATTTAGTATATAATAAGCAAACCAATTATGAGCTTATTTGAGGGAAGCCAGGTGCTGTGTTTATAATTTGAGCTCAGCCTTAACATTAAAACTCATCTACCAAGTGCTGGGGACCATTAATAATTGCCACAGTAAGTCATCATTCACTGTCTGCCTGCCATGTGTGAAACTCTGACACAGGGACTGTGGCAATGCAAGGGACTCTAAGCTGTCATCCCTTCCCTCTTTGGATCTAGTTGTAGAGATAGACTTTCACACAAGATAAAGTCATGAATCAAATCCAGACAACGTGTGCTTAGCAGTGACTAAATGGTAATGACAATGAGCATCATCAAAATGTTGAGAACAGGCATGTAATTTTTTAGCTCAGCTGGTCAGAGAAAGCACCTTAGAGATAGGCTTTGGACTGGGTCAAGAAAAATAGGTAAAATAGGAAGTGACTTGGAAAAGAAAAGATCAACTTAAGGTAGGCAAGACAGGGATGACATGAAGAAAAGTGGACACGATAACAACAACAAAAATTTCAGGGTACATTTTGGTATCCAGGTTGGCTTCCTGGCAGTTTTCTATCCAGGAATAAAGAAATGAGGCTGGGATTATAGAGCAAAGCTAGATGCTGAGGGAATTGGTTATAGATATTTTTTTTTATGGGGGGGGGTGAGAAATTTTGAGGAACAGTGTGTCTCTCCAGGGCCCATCAGCTCCAAGTTGTTGTCCTTCAGTCTAGTTGTAGAGGGTGCAGCTCACTGGCTCATGTGGCAATCGAACCACCAACCCTGTTGTTCAGAGCTCATGCTCTAACCAACTTAGCCATCTGGATGCCCCAGTTATAGATATTGAGTAAAGTGGTATTCATCCTCAAAACTCTCTCCAAATACATTCTTTCACCCTTTCCCTTTTGTCTTCCACTCTACCCCTAAGTCTTTAGAAAGCCAAATATGCACACCCGACCAATCACGTAGGATGCCCCACTTCTAGTCGGCCCACCTACAGCTTCCCCAAGCCAACAGCTTCCAACGAGGCATACTGGCAGCCTTCCCTCTTTCCACTACAAAGCTTTCCCACCCCATTGCCTGCCTTTGAGTCGCTGCCAAAATGCAAGTAATGGTGGCCCACTCCCTTGCTGTACTAAGCTCTGAACAAATAATCATTGCCTTTCCCATTTGCTTGGTCTTTGTTTATTGCCACACTTTAACGACAAAGAGTTGCTCTTAGCTGTTCAGGCACTGTGGGAGAGGTAGGCTGCAGAAAAAATATAGAATGCAGTACTAACACCAGTATTTTTTCACCTAAATCTGGAGAGGACTGGTCACAATTCCCAGCCAAGGAGGCTACGGGTAACTTGGTTATTGCATGAGCGACAGTCAGTGTGGTGCAAAGCAGGAAAACAGCTTTCTTATTTTAACTCTACTGTCCTTGGACTAGTTGTACTATGGCAAAAGCCCCGAGAGATAAAGTGGTTAGGTCATTTCTGAGCTGTAACAGTCTCATTTTTAGGTACTACAGAAAATAATAACTTGAATAAAAAGTTTGCTCTCTCATTCAATTAAAAAATGTATGCCTCACATCATAGGGGTGTGATGGAAACACACAGGGAGTAAAGAGGGAGTGACTCTCTTCTTTGCTATCTCTCCAACAACCAATTTTTTCACTGCTTCTTTTACTCAGCTGCCCCTGGGACCCCCAGGATTGGAGCAGGGAACAAGAGTGCTTGACCAGAGCTGTTGTAAGGTGCTGTGAGAACTTTCTCTCCACATAAATATTGAAATGTAGCAGCAGGGGTAATGGCTATGGCATTCTGGCTTTCCAAAGGACACCAGAGAGCAGACTACACACGTGTTTGTGACTTTGGAGCTGAGCTGGTTCAGGTCTGGTGGGGGTGAGAAAGCTGGAATTTCAAATTATCTTGAATTCAGGCCCGAGGCAGCAAAGGCCCTAAAACAGGGGTCAGCAGATGTTTTGGTAAAGGACCAAATAGTAAATATTTTAGGCTTTGCAGATGATGTGGCCACTATTTAACACTGGCATTGTGGCATGAAAACAGACTTAAAGGAATATGCAAATTGTGCAAATAAGTGTGGTTATGGTGCAATAAATCTTTATAGACATTAGAATTTGAATTTCATACACTTTTTATATATCATGAAAAGTATTCTTCTTTTGAAAATTTTAAAATTGTTTAGCAATGTATTATAAAAGCCATTCTTATCTTGCAGGCCACACAAAGAAAAGGCAATGGGCCAAATTTGGTCCACAGGCCATTGTTTGGGGATCACAGACTTAAACCAACAGAAAGGCACGGTGTATGGCAGCACAGTAGTGGGGGGGAATGCTGTGTTTCTAGAAGCTGGATCTAGAGGTGACCATTGGAGAGATTCCAGCATATTTTGTCAAAAGAGGCACAAAAAAATATCAGTTGTAATTCTGGAAATGGAGGTGACGAGAGTATCCAATCCAGTTGCCAGGCCAAAGCCTGGCAGTGGAGATGGAGTTCAATACAAGGGATGAGGTGAGGAGGAGGCTGCCCCTGCAAGAGAGCATCTATGTCTTGGTAACACATCAGCAGTTTGGGGGTGGGGGTAAGGGCCAAGTTCTAGATGATGGAAAGGGTGTTGTTAGAGCTCCCAATTATGGGCTGCAATTCAGGTTTGGGCTCAGGTTCTGTATAGTAGCTAATCAAAACAAAGGCAAATGAGCTGGCAAGGACTTAGTAAATAACCTGTGTCCAAATTTGCAGGAATACGGTTTAGAGTCAGTACTGGGTAGTGGTTAAGAACACAGGCTCTCGTGTCAGACAGCCTGGGTACCAGTCTCCTCAGCAGCATTGTCTAGCTTAGTGGCCTTGGGCAAGTTGCTGGGGGATAATGAATAGTATTCCTTGGTTCAGTGTTGAGAAAATCATTGCTATCTACACAGCTTACTCCATTAAACAGATTTTGCTATTACACTGTTTCCATCAATATAACTTTACTCTTCTAGGAAACTCTTGCCTGGAAGATAAAAGTTGCAAATACATGTATTATTTATTCCAAGAACTTTCTGAAAGACCAAATAGCTCTTCAATAGAAAGCATCAAATGATAGTTTTACACCCCAAGGCTCGTAGACTCCTTGTCTATAAATCCTCTTTGTTGTACCCCATAATTATAAATTATGTCATGAGCTTTACCCAATCCTAATCAAGCCCCCTGTATTGAAAGACTCACCTTAAACTAGGCTTCAAAATTTCAATAATCCCAACATTGCGTTTCTCTCTCTGACGTACTGCTAAGACTCTGTCAAGAGAGTTCTTTCCCAATGGCAGTAAGTAAGAAACTCAGCTCTGTCTTATCCATAGATTGTTTTGATGATATGTCTGGGAGTCAGCATATATACAGCTCTCAGCTCTATGCTGGTCCCATCATAAGTACTCTATGAAGTTAAATATACAGATGCCCTGCAGTATTATTCACAATAGCCAAAAGATGGAAGCAACCTAAATGTCCTTTGATGGATGAATGGATAAACAAAATATTATGCATAGAGGTATATACATACAATGAAATATTTTTCAGCCTTAAAAAGGAAGAAAATTCTGGCACATAGGTGAACTTTAAAGACATAATGCTAAGTAAGCCAGTCACTAAAGGACAAATACATGATTCCACTTATATGAAATACCTACAGTGGTCAAATTTATAAAGATAGAAAGTAGTATGGTGGTTGCCAGGTACTTAAGGGAGGAAGAATGGGGACTTATTGCTTAATGGGTGTGGCATTTCTGTTTTTGGTATGATGAAAACATTCTGGTGATGGATAGTGGTGACAATTGCACAACAATGTGAATGTACTTAATGCCATTGAATTGTACACTTACAAAAGATAAAATGGTAAATTTTATGTTTATTTTACCACAACACACACTATCTCTCTCTCTCTCTCTCTCTCTCTCTCTCTCTATATATATATATATATATATATATATATATATATATATATATATATATCTCAAAATGCTCAGTAAATTTTTACTGTGGCCTTTACATATCCTGTCCCTTACTCCAACTGTGCCTCTACATACTTCTTGATAAAATCCAGATTTCTCTGCTAATCTATAAATAGAATAACTCCTCAAAATTACTTGCACTTTAGCCGACACCTGTCCTGCTAAAATCCATGAAATATTTTGCCCTCCATCACATTAGAATGAGCTTCTTTCAAATCATCTAGTTCCAGCTATTTTCTAATACTTATGCTAATGGTGATCTGGTTAATTTTCTTCTACTGTGTGTGATGACAGAGAGAGAGAGAGAGAGAGAGAGAGAGAGAGAGAGAGAGCACCAATGAGCTTGGAGGTCTATAATCTCAGTACTGCATGGGCTCCCAGGGCTTTCTTTGGTTGTCAATACCTGGTCTGTTAGGTGAAGGACATTCAGGAGGTCTTTAAGGAAGCCAGCAATGACATCTGGGCCATTGGAACTTGGGACTTAATATTGAGTTACACTGACATGTATCCAGGAGTCAAAATATATTAACTAATATTCTGTCCCAGGCAGAGTGGAACAGATAGTTCCACTCTGTTTCAAGGTGGTCCTGAGGCTGCAGGACCTTTGTAGCTGGAAAGAACAGAAAAGCAGAAGCAAGACACTTCTGCTTGCAGGTGAAGTTTGAGGACAGGCTTGGCACGGAGTTAGTGAGGAGTTCTGAGCACTGGTAGACAGGAATCCCATTGGTATTTACAGGGAGAGTGTGGAACCCAGTGGAAATGGTCTGCAGTGGACCACCAAGAGATCTTGAGACGTGATATTGGTGAGCAGACTCTACCCTGAGATAGTGGTTACTAGTACACGAGGGTGAATCAGTTGCCCAGAACCATAGATGTTGGGGCTCCCACAGGAGGATTTCAGAAACTGCCTGGGACCAAGGACTCAGTAAGCTCCTAACTTGGAGATGGCACAAGAACTACATTGGACCCTTGAGGACTGTGATGGTTAATTTTATGCATTAACTTGACTGGGCTAAGGGATACCAGATAGCTGGTAAAACATTATTTCTGGATGTGTCTGTGGGGATGTTTCCGGAAGAGATTAGCATTTGAATTGGTGACAGTAAAGACGATCTCCTCACCGATGCAAGTGGTCATCATCTAATACACTGAAGAGCTTGAATAGAACAAAAAGGTGGAGGAAGAGTAGATTCGCTTTCTCTGCTTGAGCTGGAGCTTCCATCTTCTGCTCTCAGACATCAGTGCCTCTGGGCTTAGACTGGGACTCACACCATTGGCTCCCGTGGTTCTCAGGTCTTCGTGTTTGGACTGAAATTGCTCCATCGGCTTCCTTGGGCCTCGAGTTTAAAGATGGCAGGTCATGGGACTTCTGGGACTTCTGATTTTCCATAATTGCATGGGTCAATCTCTCATAATACATCTATTTCTATATATCTGTATATATCCTATTGGTTCTGTTTCTTTGGAGAACTCTGATTAATGCTAGGACAAAAAGCACTGAACAGAAGCCTTGCCTTTGCAACTTTGGCTTAAAACACTAACCAATCTTTAAAAAAAAAAAAGAAAGTCATAAATTTTTTTTTTAATTAGAAAAGGGTCATCAAGAAAATGTTAACTTAGATTCAGCACACTCAATTAAATAAAAATAAAGACCTAAACAGGGAAACGTGTGCCTACCTACCATTATAGCAATATTTAGTTTAGAGATATTTAAAGTGCAAAAACTTTTGTGCCTAAAGCAGAAATTTTTGATTATCTGAAGAGTAATTTAAGGGGTGGATTAGTAATGAGTCAATAATGACAGGTGAGTGAAGTGTAAAAGAATTATGCTAAAGGCTGATCCACCCTTAAATATATGAAAAGCATCAAAAGAAAACATATGCTATCACAAGTCTATTTCATTGAAATCAAGAGGTCTGAATGGATTAACAACCTAGATAAGGAGCAGTGTTCTCTCAGTGGACTCAGTTGGATCCAGTGCTGTTTGCTCCTATGCTCAGTTGTAGAAAGATATCCAAGCATGTGGCTGAATCTTTTATTGGTACAATGGCTGGCATTCATTATCTTACTGAAAAATGGAGTGAAAACCTTTTTTGTGTTATTCATGGACTACTTTTTACAGTCCAAAGGAGCAGTCACTTAATGGCTAGAGAGAAGGCAAATTAATAATAATGGACCAGACTATCATCCCATGCAATCAAATAGATGTTATTCTCTATTGAGTTATGCAGCATAAGAATCTCACTTAATAACAGTAATAAATAACAGGGTAATTTCCATGCCAGCTGCTAACAGTTTCCTTGCTTCTAACCAGGGTTTTATATCACTGTATTTCTACCCTCAGGAAACAATGACATTGTCAGACCTATTTTAAATGTCTGCACGTTTTGCTTTTTATTGCTATAGTTTTTATGGGTTGTCTCAGAGCCCAGGGTTGAATTTTTAGGTCCCTAAGAGGGAAATGTGATCAACATAGTATTATTAATAGAACTTGATGTGACTCTTACGGAGGGGAGTTCAGTATTTCTCTCCCAAAGATTTGGGGGACTTTAGGATTTGGGGAACTCTGAATACAAGTCTTTTTCAAGGTGATTTGTATGATACTTGGGGAAGGATATGTACTTACTTTCCCAATAATGATTATTTTGCTAGTGGTTTGGATCTATCTTTGGTGGTATGGACTGAGTGACTAATGAGGTTTAGTAGAATAAGCTTACCTGTGGTTCTGAATCCAGCTTTTGTAATAAGTTGGAGGTGTGTGTGTGTGTGTGTGTGTGCGTATACATATATATGCATATATATGAAGTTAAATATATGTTTATATATATATGTATATATATATGTATATATATATAATTTTTGGAGATATCTCAGAATAATAGCACAGTAGAGTGCGTGTATGGACTTCCACATAGTCCTGTTTTCTCCTCAGGCTCTACCCCTGTGTCATCTTGGGCGACCCTAGTACTACATTATCTTAGAATGGTTTTACCATCACTCTAGTATTCTAGATGTGAATGTGCCTTATCCTCACCACCTTGGTGTTTATAGGTACTTGTTTTCTACTTCTATTTTAACATGTCATTGTTTGGATGCTACTTAGATTGGCTGTATACCTGTTTATTTTCTTTGCTAGACTGTAAGCTCCTTTATCCTCTTTCTACCTCACGAGGTAAGTTATTACTCCCAGTTGACACAGCTAGAAACTGAAACACAGAGAGGTCTCTGTCCAAGGTTGCAGAATTGGCAGTTGCAGAGCCCAGACTGGAACTCAGGCAGTCTAGCTCCAGAGGCCATGGTCTTAACCACACTGTGCCACCTCTCTTGTGAACAGCTAGCACAGTGCCTTAGATGTGGCTTTTTGAAAGCATCACTTCACTCACAAAGATGGTGTAAAAGCATAATATGATATTACTATGAACAAAGACCGTTTCTTTGGAAATGGGGCAGATGTGTTCCAGGATACCCTTCGAGTTCTTACCTCTTTGAAGGTGTGTCACACCTTTGTGGTTCTTTCATCCCCAGTGACACTGCTCAGGGGCTCTGGGTCTCTCTAAGGGGAAGAGGAAATGCCCAGTAGTGATCCTGCTTCTATAAGTTTGGAAAAATTCCTGACATAGCATCCCCAGGCTCTAAGCCCAAGCAGCTCCCCTTGTAGGTAACATTTATAGGTCTCCCTTGATAATGGGATTGTTCTTATTCATGACATGGTGTAAGAACACCCAACATGTTCTTAATATTCCTGAGAGTAGGGGAAATAACATGAAATGTAATATTTCTCTTCTAGTAAGTGATCCATTTTGCTGAAAGGACATTTACTACAATACTTCATTTCCGTATCCTCACAGTCTCATTTTAAAACTTAGCAGTTTTTAAATTACAAAAGAACACTTGGAAAAACACTCTGCTACATTCCTTCAGGATGTCTTCCTAGTGGCAATACATATGGAGAGTAAGAGGCTAATTTTGGATGCAGACAGATGCTCTTTTGATTCTCTGAATGGCATTTTCCTAAACAAACTGCTGAACCTTCAGAAATGAAACCTGTGATGTCTAGCACAGGTTGTACAGAATACACATAAAAGAGATTCCAATACACACTGTCAGATGGGTTCTGATATGCCCTGGCTGATGGAAGGATGTGTACTTGTGAGATCAACTAAAGGAGACTTGGAAAATATTTAAGCTCTTTTATTTTTATCCCCACTCATGGTAAATAAATAAACCTTTGTAAAAAAATACATGTGACACATCTGAGAAGGATTCTGATGGCAGCTGCTAAAATAAGAATTTTTTATCAGAAGTATAATAAAATACATGTACTCAAAATAAATGCTATAGGGGTGCTCATAGTTATTCCTTTGTGAATTTTTTTTTTTTTATTAGCGTAAGAAAGTCCTGTGGCCCACGTATTTCTTAAAAGAAAGCTTAACATTCCAAGTGTAAACTATCTTGTTTATAACTCTGTGACTTAGCCCATCTTTAGCCCACCATTGCTTCTAAATCCTCCGATGAGTCAGATACACACAGCTTCATCATAAGAGTGGTATCTAGTTATTTGTGTTTGGGATGTGTGGGTATGTGTATGGCAGAGCTAATCAAAGCAAAGTAACCATGGAAATCAAGACGTAGAAGAAAGTCTTATAATAGAGAACAAAACACAGCACACAGCGTCTGATGGAAATCTGAACCAGATATAACAGGGAATAGTAAGGCTCCATTCCTTTAAAAAAAAATTCTTGTGTAGGACATTGAATTATCTATTGACTGTGAATGGAATTATGAGTCAATCTTACTTAGATTTTAAGGGTCAGGGTGACCCCAGATGGCATGTGGGTTAAAATTAATTCAACAATGTTTATTAAGCATCTCCTATGTGTCAGACGATCCTCTAGGTCCTTGGGGTCGTCAGTGAACAAAACCATGATACTTGACCCATGCTCTTACATGGCGTGGTTAGAGACCATGTCAGGTGCTTGGAAGCATTATCCAGTTTAACCTTCACCTCTCAGCAAAGACAGGAGATCCGGAGATTAAGTGACTTGCCAAGACTACACAGCTAGTAATTGGCACTACCAAGATCATATTCTTAACCTCTTTACTGGATCATATAGTTCAGCTCCTTGGTTTGAGATTGGCAAAATATTAACCTCATTTTAATGATGAGATAACTTTTCCCAGAGAGATAACATGGCTTGCTAAAATATGTTCATGGTAAGTGATAGAAGGAACCATATCTCACATGTCTGGATGCTCAGATGATGCTTCTTCACTGTTCCATACTGTCTTTATACCTGTAAAACCAGATAAGAAATGCAATTTGTATGTAGTTACAGTTTTATAAAATATAATTTAATAGTTAAAATTATGTAAATAGAATACAAGAGTGTCTTCATGAGATGAAATTGATATGTCATAATGAATGTGAAATACTCATGATTTTTAAAAAAAGAGTATTGAATAGTTATACTTGATCCGTTATTTTCAAGATAGGCTTAAGAGTTTCCAAAATATACTGCTACATTTGAATGGATTATTTTGTTATTTTTATTCATGTTTTTAAAACTATTTTTTTTCAAATTTGAAATATTAGGTTGGTGCAAAAATAATTGTGGTTTTTGCAATTATTTTTAATCTTTTAAACCGCAATTACTTTTGCACCAACCTAATACTATTCTAGGTATTCACAGTATTTAGCACATAAGAAAAAAAAACCCAGACAAATCAAATGAATAAGTCATTAAGGTACCAATAACATGCTAAATTATTAGGGTCGGTGACAGCAGTTAAGAATAACCACAATATAAAAAATTCACAAATTCTCTTTTAGGGGTTTATAATTTCCTTGTCCTTATTACTTCTCCCATTCCTGCAAGTTAATAGAAAACAGGAACATGGGGTGTGTGTGTGTGTGTGTGTGTGTGTGTGTGCTTGTGTGTGTGTGTGTGTAGGCACAGGATATTATATTTGTGTATCCGTGGGTTGGCTATTTTATTCAGTTTATTTGGAATTCAGGAAAGCAAGAAACACATTTAACTCTTAAGCATCCTGGGAATAGGTCACATAACACAGTCAGGAACCTCTCATAACAAATTAAATATAGCCAGGTGTGAGGGAAAATAAATTCCATATGTTTAAAAATTATTTGAGCAGTTAGAATTTCACTGGAAAAAGTAAGTGGAATCTGGACGCCCTTTCATTAAAAAGTTTATTAAACTATAACATGTCTGATGGCTATTACTTATCTCAGAATAGGGTGAAGTTACTATTGTGGGTATTTATTCAAAGTACCTTGTCCAAACTAGACTTATTTCTTTACTTGCTCAAAGTAGGTTTCTCTTCCTTCAGGGATTAGAATATTTTCTGAGTCCGTATAAAATGTCTGGAACCATAATGAATCTTCTAGAAACTTCTGTATTCCTGAGAGATGGCAACATGTCCAGGATCTGAAGAAGCAAATGGACTCTTACTCCAGCTGAGGAAGAGCTTTTACAAGAAGCCTGATCCTGTATAAGTACTTTCCATAGATAAGCATATCCCACGTTCACCACAAGCCTCTGAGGGTCTATTATTATTATTATTATTTTGGACAGACATGGAGATGGAGAGATTTAGCAACTCACTCTGCTTTCCCCAGCCTATAAACGCTAGGACGTGAATCCAGATTTGTCTGATTGCAAAGCATTTCTACGGGGTCATGCTACCTTTCATTAGGGAGAATTATAAGGTGACGAAGAAGACAGATAACAGTGAGAAGAATGCCTAGATTCAAAGAAGGAAGGGTAGAACAAGGCTCTGGAGTGGTGGCGTAGGTGGTGGGGATGTAGGAATAAAGCTACTTAGCTGCCTCCTAGTGGGCTAGGTGCTGCCTTGTTGCTGGACCTCAGGTGTCCGCCACTGCCAGTCATGACCACCAGTCCTGAAGCTGTCTTCCTGGATGGTGCCCTCTGTCATTTCTCCATCAGGGACTGGATATTTCATGTTTCTTCCATTGTGCTGCTGCCTCTAATGACCTCATACTCAGGCCTGGCTAACGCTGACCCGGCATGATTAACGCACCTGCCTTTTTCTCACAGGGTACAAGTAGTAATCACTCGTTTTGAAGATACTGCTAGATTTGCAGTGGTGTCTAAGGCACTGTGTTGAGGCTAATTTAGTCGCATTGGGAGGACTGATTGATTGCTTGATTGATGTCTGTGATTAGAGGAGTACAGGCAGACATACCATATATTTGCTGTTCTTGTACAGGATAGGCAGGGCTTGATTCTGCTTTCTGATGTGCTCTATCTGACCTGATTCAAAACACCTGTATTCCTGTGTCTTGAATGATAATGAACAACCATGGGCAGACTCTGTACCTGGTATTGAGGATACAGAGATGAGTATTACATTGTCCTTGTTCTACTAACAAAATTTTTTAAAGTGCTCGACCATTTTCAAAACATACTCAGAGACTCTCCTTTGGTCATCTCCACAAATGAGGTAGTCAGAATATGGCGTGTACTATTATGCATATGTACTACGAAGAAACTAATCTAATGAAAATTTCTTGCTAAGTCAAAAGAACACTATTTAGGAATGCTTTCAGAAGAAAACCCAAATCACAGTGGCTTGAACAAGTTAGGGCAGTCCTTGAAGATGCAGTGACTCAGAAATATTGAGGCTGCAGTCTGTCATTCTCCTTGCCTTGTCTTCATGTTGGCAATATGGCTGCTGGTGCTTTAGCCATCTGGTCCGCAGAAGGAAAAAATGACAAGAAAAATGTGATGGCACCAATATCAGGAAAGCAAAACTTTCACAAGAATTCCCATAAAATTTCTGTTTACGCTTGCTAGAATTGGGTCACATGGTTACCTCTAGTTGTAAGGGAGGTTTGAAAATATTTATCTAGGTGCCCCTGCACCCCACCAAAAAAAAAAGTCAAGGTTGTATTAACATGGATATCCAGCTAATATATCTAATAGGCCATTGATACATCTCCCAGCTAATAGATTTGTTATTTGGGGACCTGGGGTGGAAGTGGGAGTTGGGTTGGGGAGGTATTTACCATATAAAGAAATATAGTAAAAGCCTTGCTTTATAGTTATCTACCATAAGGTACTATCCCCTTGAGGTAATCCTATTCAGTTTCCAGTTTCCAGAAGCACCAGTACCCATAGTAACTCTTTTCAACAATAGGTTATGATTGTTTATACTGTGTGTGTGTGAATGCTTTTACATAGGACTGTATTTCTATGCATTTTCTAAAATACAATTTAACAGTACAAAGGTAGTGAGCACCTTATACTGCAAATCACTTGCTTTTCACAGGATGTCCTTGGCACTAGTCATGCAGTAGGGTTAATGAATAGTATGTCGTTAGAACCATATGCTCCTGTCTCTACATCACTGAAGCGAATGAATGTAGAAAGTTCAGCCCCTCAGGATATCAAGAAATTTCCTGTTGATTTGTTTCCTGCTAAAGAAGCCACATGATTCAGCAGGGTAAGAAGTGAAAATCATTGGATATAAACTTATGGAACCAGGAACACATGTTGAGGACTAGGAAGGCTTAAATTCAGGAACTTGGGGTTTAGAAGAGAACATGAGTCACATCTCACACTTTCTTCATTAGGACAAAACTGTAGTAATAACTTTCTGGGAGAAGTTTCATCTTCTTGGTAAATCCAGGAAGAGTGGAGGACTAAGACTGAAGGAAAGAGATTAGAGAAGGGCAGTAACATTTATTAAGTGTCAGATAGATACCAGGAACTGTGCTTGGGGTCTTGAATATATTAACTCACTAAATCCAAAGAACACTCCTATAAGCAGGTAGTTATACTCCAATTTTATAGATAATAAACCTGAACTTTAGAGAGATTAAGTGAATTTTCCAAGGTCGAATAGAGCATAGCTAGTGAGTTAGAAGGTTGGACCTTACTAATCCCAGAGTCTGCTTCCCCCTCCGCCCCCTAGCCTTGTAGAACTGGTAGAATATCCTGAAAAACACTACAACTAGCTCTTAGTCTGCAAAATGCACCAAACACACACAAATCTACCAGTTCCAAACATTTCCTTTGCAACTCTGAGCAGTTCCTACTTCATTTTATCTCACTTTGCTTCATTCTATGAAAGCATAATCAGAATGTCTCTAAATGGCTCCTCTAGGGATTAAATACACAGGAATCAGAAGATGGCATGGTTAGTATCAAATCTTTCCAGACTGTCTCTCTGATCTACTTTAGTCCCAGGACATGGGAATCAGTTCATAAACATATTGCAATAGATTAGCTATTAGGATCCTAAGCAGGTGCAATGTGAATATACATAACACATTTTTAGAATATTAAATTGACATTAAATCTGAAAAAACAAAACAAAACAAAAAAAACCCAGTTGCTTCTCTTTCAATGTTGTGTTCTGGGTTTTTACTAATTTGTACCAAGTAGGCAAAGAATCCATGAGGTGGCTGAGCTGACTGATCTCCTGAGGGGATGACCCTAAGTGCAAACAAATGCTAAGTGTAAACAAGTGCCGGTTACCGATGACTTTGCACATCTTACCCCAGCTTATGACCATGCTGTGGAAATTTTCCTGTGTAACATAAATTAGTTATATAGTGTAGATCACAAGCTTTTAGTATGTCCCAGACCTAGAAGGAGCCCTCACAATACATGTGTATGTTTTTAATTTAATGAATAAATGGATTACATGAAAATGCATTGAGCAGTAGAGGAAGGTTTGGATTCCTGCAGAAGAGGGAGATCCTCTCCCGCCAACCAATGTGTACTCGTAGGTAAATGAAGGTACAAGTTGGGGTTAGGGCCTGCCCTTGTATCTCTTTTGTCTTTCCTTCTTTACTCCACGACGTCAGAAGTCTCAGTTCAGGAAGTGAAGATTCTGGTTCATTATTGATTTTCATGCCCAGCATTTGGTTCAAGTGCCATGGAGACTGGCGCTCAAAGCTAGTACCCCTCAAATTCCCCCCTCGGGGCACTCCACACAATGTTTGGGAGCATGATTGCTTTAATTAATTTGTCTTCTAGGCAGTTGAGATAGCCACCCATCATTTCATTTTCAAACAGGAATTGTTATTCACTTTAACTAACTGTATTTGCAGCTGCTCCCTTTTGGTTACCCATGGTTAACCCACTGCTTAATGGTAGACGGCTAGTAATAGGCATAAATGGGGTGGATTCAGGTTGGTGTGATTTTTGTCAGAAAATGAAATAGATATTTCCATTATTTTAAGGAGTGTTAACAAGGTTTTAAGTCTAGGCTTCCTCCTTCTCTCCTATCGTGTTTCCCCAAAAATAAGACTTACCCCGAAAATAAGCCTTGAAAATAAGTTAAGATCATCAACCAGACGGACGCATTTAGTACATTATGACGATGTTCCAGAAGAAGATGACATGACTGTATTCGAATAAATGTAGATTGTTGTACGTGAAAAAATAAGACATTCCCTGAAAATACACCCTAATGCATCTTTTGGAGCAGAAATTAATATAAGACCTGGTCTTATTTTGGGGGAAACAGTATAAGACCTGGTCTTATTTTCAGGGGAACACGGTACCCTCTATACCACCTATAAAACAACATGGCTCAAGCTGTTTTACGTTAAGGTCAAGTTTCAAGGGCAGCTTTATGGGTGTGTGATATGTAGTCTCACCAGGTTCCCTGCTCTGTAGTCACCATTTTGAAACTCTTAATAATTTTTTGACAGTGGGACCTGCATTTTCATTTTGCAAATTATGTAGTTGATCCTGCCTAGATTATCTACTTTCAAATCACCAGAAGGAAATGGTTAGAGAGAGTTAGAATAGAAGGTAGCAAATTAATAATCCCAGAGGCTTGTATACTATTAATACGATCAGACCCAAACACAAGATAAATGATTTGTGAGAGTTGAGCCAAGGAGCAGGACATAGAAGTACATAGTTTTTCAACTTTTGAGTCACATTTTTCCCTCAGGCTTAATTATGGGGTTTATAATGTGATTTCCCTGAATAGAGATACATTTATAGTCATGCCATTTGAAAAACGCTTTCC
This sequence comes from Rhinolophus sinicus, assembly GCF_036562045.2. Taxonomy (NCBI): domain Eukaryota; kingdom Metazoa; phylum Chordata; class Mammalia; order Chiroptera; family Rhinolophidae; genus Rhinolophus; species Rhinolophus sinicus. The sequence goes on along the minus strand of NC_133751.1, from coordinate 140,538,997 downwards.
AAAGCCAAATATTGATGGTTTTTGGAGTTTGGTTTCTTCATTCCTGCTCCCCCATAAACTCAGATAATCCCAGGTTGATGGCAGACCTATCATGCAAGAGCCAGAGTAACAGGACACATGGCTCTTGCCATCCCAGTGTGAAGCTGCCACCACTTTTCTCCAAATGTCCTTCTTATCTGCCTCCTTGCTATACAACGAATATGAAGCAAACTAACAGGATACATTGAAGGGAAAATTGAAAGTGGAGAGGATTTTGCTTCATTTTCCACTTGGGATTTACCTCAAAGGGTGGCCTCAACACCACTGTAGGAAGCCATATCACAGTATAATTGGTAAATGCAGAAAACAGCTAATGGTGCGAATGGGTGAATGTGAGCCAGAGAAGGTGCAATTTATAGATGTGGGCATCAAATGGCATTGTACATGCTTGGCTGACTTCTGGGACAAGACAGGAGTCACCACCAGGCTGCAGGTAGCTAAGATTCGCATTATGAGCTGAGGGTAGATCATGATGCCAGGGAGATCCAGATCTAGGGAAAATGGACCTCGAGTTCACCAGCTGCAAATGCCATCATGGCGAGCAAACACATGACACACCGGGCAGACAAAGAATACAACCATTGAAGGTGACAGAGAGGAGAAGAAGCAGCAGGGAACACAGTTGCAGAGGATCGAATGTTTATCTGAAAGAGATAGATGTACACTAAATTATCATTAGTGAACCAGGTTAGGTTGCCTTGCTGCCCAGGAGCTGGTGCTTGAGGAAGAGCAAAGCAGTTGTAAGAATACAGGTTATTATATAGATTACAGCGCTGATAAACCTCATTGCAGATTTCCTCATTGATAGATTAACCATAAAACTGGATAATTGAAGGGAAGTAAACACAATAAACACATCAAATTAAAATACATTCATTTTAGAATAACCTCATAATTATCCATAATTTGGATGAGCAGACTTGCTCTGAGGTTTTTTTCCTCCCTTCACGTACAAAGTGGTTTTTGGTGGCTGCTCTGAAAAATCTCATTACTATTAATATTTAGAAGGAATGAGTACCACTGAAAAGTGCCAGTGTGTAGGTACATAAATTACTGGGTTTTTCTTACTGCCACAGACTGTCATGGAGGAAAATGTTTAATAAACTGAAGAACAGAGTTGACCACCTCATTGAATCCAGATAGGTTTAGTTACACTGACTTGGTGGGAGAATTTTTAAGAGTTATTGAGAGTGCTTAGCATTCAGAATGGAGAATGGCCTCAAGAGGAAGTGAGAAACAGACTCCTGCACATTCTGTGATGCATGAACTATCGGCAACATCCTCTTCTCTCCCTTTGAGGTAACTAACAGGCTGCACCCCGTTATGACCAGATAATATTCCATTATATCATGGTTACTTGAAGAACAGATAGAAACAACGCTAATGTCCTTCCATTTTAATCAGTGTTTCTCAGGCAAAAGGAAAAAGTTGTTCAACTACCTGTGGTGCATCTGAGTCTGTGATGTGGAACACTACACAGAGTATGGATTCTGTAATGCTTCAAGTCCTCATTATGTTATTTTGAGCGATTGTTTGAAAAAAAAAAAAAATAGCCACCCTCCGCCATTTTCTTCTTATTATGCGTTCAGTTCTGAATCAGGCTTGTCGGATGTGTGGGGCTGTCAGAATGGCTTGAATCTCTAACATGGGATAGAGTATCTATTCACTCAGCAAATATTTATTGGGTATATATGTTTTAGATACTCTTAAAAATACTGGAGTATATTGATGTACAGAAATATAATGTCATTCTCTCTTCCTTCTGATGCTTTTCCAACACACCAGTCTCTTCTGCCTCACTGATGAATAATTAAAATGATGCATAATGACTAAGAAAGAAAATAAGAATAGGTCTAGGGCCCAAGGTTCATATCTATAGGGAAGACCCTGTACAAGATGATCCCTCCTGAGAGAGACTCCTTAGTTTTCAGGAAGTCATCTTGATTTGCCATTAGCCCAAAGCAAACAAACCTTTCTTGACACTTCCCTTGGATTTTCTATTTATAGTTAAATCATGGTCCTTGGGATTTTGCATTTATAGTTAATACGTTTGTTTGTGTGTGTGTGTGCATGTGTGTGTGACATGGGTGCAGCAGTGGGGAAGGGGTACTATGAGTTTAATGGACTAAGAGCTGTGATCATTTAGCAATGGAGGGGATTATAGAATGAGATGGAAAGATTAGGAGAAAGAAGGCATGTCTTGAAAATGTGGTTAAAATGCATACATTTCCTGTACACTGTTAGGCAGTCTATATTTACCTCTCAAGAGTCACTTTCAGAAAAAAAAAAAAAAAAAAGGTGAATCTATGTTGTGCCTTCACAGTGTGCTTTAAATGACACTCAGAAGGAATTCTGACAGGATACCATATGTATTTGTGATATCATATGTATCCTGTCAAAATGATAGTAACTTTACTGTTTATTCTGACTATACTTTCCTTTTTTAATTAAATTTATTGGGGTAACAATGGTTATTAAAATTACATAGGTTTTAAATGTACAATTCTGTAATACATCATCTATCACATTGTGTGTTCACCACCCAGAGTCAGTTCTCCTTCCATCACCATGTATTTGACCCCCTTTATCCTGTTCTCCTATCCACCCCCGCCCTCTGACCCTCAGGTAACCACTAAACTATTGTCTGTGTCTATGAGTTTTTGTTTCTTTCTTTCTTTGTCTTTTTCCTTTGTTGCTTTCAGTTTTATATCCCATATATCAGGGAAATCATATGGTTCTTGACTTTTTCTGTCTGACTTATTTTGCTTAGCATAATAATCTCAATATCCATCCATGTTGTCGCAAATGGCACTATTTCTTATATACAGATATTTGCATACTTTTCTGATGATCTTTCTTAGAATAGATTTTTACTGGTAGGACTCCTGGGTGAAGGTTATGCACATTAAATTGTATTCTTTTGAAAAATGTTGTCCTTTATTCTTGGGCCTAATTATGTAAGAAAATTCATTTCCTACTACCCACATCAGACTATGGGTCAATTTTTAAAAACTTTATCCATTTTCATTTGCATTTCTTTAATCACTAAAGATGTTAAAATATATGTATTTATTGGCTGCTAGTAGTTTTACTTTATAATTGCTTTTTAAAAAACAAAATTATCTATTTTCCCTTAGGTTTATAGTATTATCATATAATAACATTAAATGTATTTTTAAAAATCTGTCAAATCCTTTTTAACCTTATGATGGCCCTCTGAAATAGTTAAGATAAATTTCATTGCTTTTATTGGAAAGATAGAGAAGCGGAGCCAGCTTTCTCACAATAACAAGCTAGTGTTGGAAGCGATCACAGAATCCTGGTGTCATCTACTCCCTTTTGCTTCCCCCTGTGACTTGCCTTCTATCAACCACCCTGGGAGACCAGAGCACCCATTAGCAATAGCTGTAATTGAACAAGAAGAGTATCCCATAAAACAAGATAAGGTGATATGGGTGACTTCAAATGAAAAGTGGACCAGTTCCTAGAGATGCAGCTCACTGGGCAGCTGTGAAGCATCCAAAGAGACAGGAGGCTTAAAAAGAGAATGGAAAAGATCAACTCCCGCAAACTACATCTGACAAGCAAGGCATCTCTTTGGTCTGGGTTAATGCCTGTACTTTGTAATGTCATATATGAGCTACTCAGGTAAAATTCCAAATTCAAAGAAACAGAAATGTAAGAGGCCTAGCTCATAATTCACAACTATGTTGATCTGCAGTGGGGGAAATTTTATGTAAATGAGGTGGGTTATTTAGAAAGCTTTTCAAATCCCAATTTCTAAATAATACAGAATACTCGAGGTGCCCAAAGTTGTATATATTTTGAAAAATTTGACAGTTGTATGGGGGAAGATGGTTCTAAAGTGAACTATATCCAATCCCATTGAGCAGTTTTTATTGTTGAAACTAAAGGGGAAAGAGAAACAAACAGAGAGAAATTTATGGCTTTGTTTATACTAAATTATTTGGTAGTTAATACTCAGTACTTCTGAAAATTTTCCTATTTCCTAATTGTTCCTTAAAAACATTCTTATATTAAAATATAACAAATGGTCAGAGGGAGACCCTACTGTTTTCAAGTTAGCTTAAAAAAACTCAAAGCCAAACAATATCATAGAATTTTAGAAAGGCCATTTTATATACGTGCTAGCAATAAACATAAGGAAATTTCCTTTGGGAAAGAGGGACTAATGCCAGAAATAATTGTTAAATATAAAGTGGTTTCAGGAAAAGATTATTAACTCACAATTGCCCTGCAGACATATATAAATACTGAGGAAGTCTGAATTCCATTGGGATTTTCATCACTTAGTCCACAGTGTTAGCAAAGAAATCTAAAATCTCCCTATTAGCCTTCAGAGTGGGGCTCAAAGGAAATATAAACCAGATGAGGTCTGTTTCCTGAGACTCAGAGCTGAAGCTGTCAGGGAGGTCCCAGGCATGATGGGAAGGGAGAACACACAACCACACTCAGAGCAGTCTAAACTTACCACGTCCTGACACGGAGAGAAATGAGTGTTATTTACTCTGGCGACCACTTGGCTGATAGAAAATAGAAGATCAACCAGCTGGTTTTGAAACTTAATTTACTATCTTCTAGATTCACATTGTATTTATTTGAGAAGGAAGTGTAGCCGAAGGCGCTTATTTATTTTGCTGTGACCAAAGCTAAAGGAAGCTAAAGTGGATTTTTGAAGCATCTATTACCTGCTAAATGCACGTTACCCATTAGATTACGGAGTTGCATTCTGGCCCCAAGTCATTTTGCTGGCGAGTCAGATTAGAGTAAAATTTATTACAGGTGATAGAGGGTGTCAATTTCCAGTGAGGTGGCTCCTCTGAAGTGCTTACAACAAGGAAGGAAAAGGAGAACATGATATTAAGGGAAGAGGTAATATTTGTGGTGTGGTGCTTAAGACTGTGTGCTTCTAAAATGATAAAAACAAAACAAACAAACAAACAAAAAACCCAACCGAACAAAAAAACCCAGCTCATGAAGCATATACCGGGTACCTACTCTGTGCCAGGCACTGCTTTCTATGTGGTGGGGAAGAACAGATGAGTAATACACGCCAGAGAGGAGCACTCCCCACCTCGTTGTGAAGCCCTTAAACATAAAAAAGTTCCCCTACCTATTTAAGCAGGGTGAATTTGAAAGAACTGACTGTAGTGGGATATAAAAATGTGACCAACTATTGCTTTGAAGAAGCACGCCTGGGGAATGGGAGAGGAACACTTGTGTCTCTAAGGACTGAGTTTTGTCCCCAGGAAAGACAGAAGAGTCCTTTGTGTTCCAAAGATTTAAATGTTACAGCACTTGCCAATACAATTATAATTCCCATAGTAATGGAAAATTGACGGGATGGACAGAGCATGGTGGTGGGCAAGGAAGAGGCTCCAGGGTGGGGTACTCCCCTGAACCCCAGAAACTGGTGCTGGAGTGTGATGCCCTCTGCCCTTTGCCTAAGTGACATGGAGAGGACAGAAGTTCAACTCTGTAATCTAATGGGTAACGTGCATTTAGCAGGTAATAGATGCTTCAAAAATCCACTTTATCTTCCTTTAGCTTTGGTCACAGCAAAATAAATAAGCGCCTTTGGCTATGCTTCCTTCTGCACTAATGTCTGTGGAAGGTGACAGAGTGGGTGTGAAGCCCCCCCCCCCCCCCATGCAGCCATGCTGGCATGGAGAAATGAAGCCACCAGAGGAGTCACAGGCCACTCCAGGGACTAGGGCTGGGCAGACGAGACCAGCTTCAGACCAAGACACAGCGCAGTACCCCAGTGGGGGCCGGTTTACACTTTGAGTGTTTTCTTTACCCACACCATCCCAGAAGATGTAAGAGAACAGCAAGTAACAAAATCCAGAAAGACTCTGGTGGCATCTATCTCCAGCTTAGACAGACAGCTATTAGACATGCAGATGCACAGTTACATGTCAATGTGATAAATATTTTAACAGGGTGATTCATTCAGATTATAATATAGCTGGATATGAAAACCTGGTCATGTTTGGGGTTGAGAGCTACAGAATCGCCATACCATTCTGTTGGCCTCTGATAACACTGGCTGCTGTGATATTCAAGTAAAGGGATTTTTCTAATACTTGGTAGGTTGCTGTGACTAATTTCTCAGAAAGCCTCAGAGAGTGTCAGTTGGAGGCTCTATAGCAGAGACTTTTTGCAGACTATGTCACCTCCTATGCTACATATCTGCCAAAGTGGTGAAACTAGGTTGCCACCTCCAGGAAGACCTGATTTCTGGTTGCTTTGCTCAGGGAAGCTGTGTCTCAGTTAAATGAGAAACATACAGAGCATGGTTATAGGGCAGGGCAGGGGGTACAAAGCCGGCCTAGATGTTAGGATGTCACTCTGTCAGCCTAATCCAGCTTTGTTTTTAATACAGCCACAGCCTTTTCACTTGAACCTATTTTATAGACGCACACAAACCAAGGGAGAAACGAGATTTAGCTGGCTATAATGTCACTTAACACATCAGTGCCTAAGCTGCTGAGTGTGCATAAATAATGAGCTGTGTGTCACTGTCTTATTTGGGGCAGATCTGCTGGAATGAAAACATTACACTACAGCTGCATTCCAGATTATCACATGCACTACAGACCTTGAGAACATTTTCATCTCCAGTTGAGTTTAGATTAGTGTAAAATCTCCAGGGGTTATAAGTAAGATTTAAAATCTAAAAACGTGTGTGTGTGTGTGTGTGTGTGTGTGTGTGTGGTGTGTGTGTGTGTGTCTGGGAAGAGTACATGGCTTTGATAACATTGGGATGGTGGGAAAGAAGAACTCTTTGATATATTCTATTCATTTAAAAAGGTAGTCATATCTAAGGACTATTTATTCTCTTGTCTATAGTAAAATCTTTTGTAATGAAAAAATGTTACTACTTTGTGTAATGTTGAGCAACCCTCAACGCTTTTGCTGTTTTAATGTCTCTACATTATCGCTTTAATTTGCAAGGCACATTTGTGCTGCAGAACTTGTAACATTGAGCAACATTTAATGAGTTATCAGCAAACATTAAAGATAAAAAGAACTTTGAATTTCATAAGCTGTTTAAGATTCCTGTGTTCTACAGATTGCAATGAATGTTTCTACTTCTGTTAATAAAATTCTATCAAGCAGATGACAGGTACCAATTAAAAGCAATCACAAAGAATACTCTTTCCAGAATCCCTGAAGTAGAATCTTTAAATACTTGTTTGCAGAAGTGTTACCTGGCATGGTATAACTTTGATCCTCAGCAACTTCTATAGCCTGTGGGATTTCCACCATTGCAATGCAGGTCCAATGCAGGAGAGGAAGGAAGTAGAAATTGATTTTTGGTGTTTGCTGAAGTGTGGAGAAACATCAGGTGTGGTTCAAGCTGCTGAAATGGTAGCTATCTGTCATAATTGGGAAGACTGGGCTGTGGCAACAAATACATCCCCACATATAAACTGGCTCAGGTACAGTAGAATTTTACTTCTTATTTGCCTAAACTTTTAACAGGTATTGGTATTTCTGGTTAGAGGTAGGCTCTCATCCAGGCAGGCTCATTATGACCCAGGCACCTTCCATTCTATGGCCTCACCGTCACTGTCACCTGTAGTGCCCAGCCTCCAGGCAGGTCTACTTCTTAGAAGGGAAATGGTGAACATCATTTCTACTCACATTCTATTGACTGGAATTCAGTCACAAGGGCATATCTAACTCATGGGAAGCTGGGAAATATAACTGTGCCAAGAGTCTAGCGGTGCAAGAAAATAAGGATTTCACGGTTAGTTAGGTGTCGCTCTAATATCCAGGTATAATTCCCACCAGGTAATTTTGTTTGGAGAAGGACATTTGGAAAGGACTTGCCTATGGTTCTTTCTTGGGAATGTTATGTCTTAGGTGGAGTCGACTGTATGTTCTGAGAAAAGGAAGTAACAACAATGACTGCAAGTTTCCTAGGGCCAGATCTTAGCTCAGATCCTCTCCTGCCATCCCGGTGCTCTCCACCTGCTTCATGTTCTCACGAGAACTGTGAACCATGCGTCTCCTGTCCTGGGGACAAATCACATGTACTCTGAGTGACTATATTGTGTTTGGCAATATATGTTTATTTTATGTAATTATGACTATATGTTATACATATATGTGTATAATATGGTATATGCACACGTTACTGTATATTTTATATAATTTTAATACAATTTCTATTTTATACAATTTTATACATATTTTATACAATTCAATGGAGTACAGAATAAAGAAGGGCTATAAATGCCCTTCACAACTTATTTCAGTCAAACATTTGGTGGACTCTCCTATTTTCGAAGTCTTATAGAAGATGTTTAAATCTACCTTGGAAATACATCCTAATATTAACCAACATATGAATTTTGACAATCTCTCTAATCAGTAACTGGGTCCTCTGTTTCAGGGAGAGTCGTGACCACCTCTCTCTGAATCTAGAAGGCAGGCGCTTCCATGAGACGATTGATTTGCCTGGAAAAGGGCTCCAGCCAATGAAGTTTTGTATGAGCCTGTGGTTGGCTGGGAGTGGGAAGGACGGAGAGTAGGAGAGCTGACCCCTAGCCCTGGGCCCCAAAACTAGTGTCTGAGCTCTTTGCAGCAGGGCAGAGAAGCTGAAGACACTGTGTTCAAAAGGCACTTGGGAGCTACAGAGCCATAGGTGTAAACAATGATGAGGAAGAACCTTCTCCCCTCTCTGGCTTCCTGCCATGATGTTGGTGGGGAAGTCTTCAGGGTATGCAGTACATCAAGTGCACAGTTGGGACCCCTGGAAAGAACATCCTTGGCCCAGACATCTGTTTTGAAGTGTACCTGGGATTTTGTTTTTATTCTGGTTACAAGGGGGCCAACCGATTAGACGATTGCTTTTGAAAAACTAACTCGTCACTCACAGGAGCCTGAAAAAGGAGGTAGATGTGGGCATGCGTTCTGGATTGGTTAGTTTGCATATAAAAGGCATACTCATAGGCAAGTTTTCTGCTCGCTCTAGAAAAGCCACCTCAGGGAGGGGCAGTCCCTCTCAGTTCCACAAAGTCCCAAGATGTCAAAGCATAAAATTATAGGAAACAAAAATTAATACAACATCCAGGTTTTCATGAAAGGCACTGGCATCAGTGGCCCTGGGGTGATACCACACTCAGTTGTCTGGTGACTGTAGATGTAATCCTGAGGCATCTCAAGAGAGTTTCAGAACAGGGTGTGTCATGCTTTGACTAGTCACTGGATGTTTTATATTGAGAGAAGGCCCACATGTATATCTGAATTATCACTCTTAGCTCTTAATGTGATCACTTTGGTAGACATGGGCTCGAGAGGCCTATTTATGCAGGTGACCAGTATTCTTCCTGCAGTAATTTGACTATTTTCCTCTAGACACAAACTTAATGGAGATAAATCACTAGTTGATAACATTTATTTTAACATTTTGTACATTTGTGGACTTACTTGTGCCTTTGACAGCTCTTTTTCAGGATGCTTAATCCTAATTTTCTTAGTCTTTTCTCCTCCGCCTTGTTTTCCTGAACTTCATAAAAATGTTATTGCTTCCCTTATAGAGAGGAGAGTAAAAAATAAGAAAAGGAAAGAGAAACCTTAAGTGCTGATAATGAAATGGCCCTCCAGAAGTGACTGCTCTTCACTTAGGCACATGTTTATATTGTAGGTGAGGGTTTGGGGGCAAACCTAGTGGACCTGATATTAGCTTAGCTCCAAACTGCTCTACAGTCAGAAATATACAGAAATTTGTGGGGCTAGGATAGATGAGCTAGGATTAGGGGCAGAGAGGGGGCCCAGAAACTCATGAGGAAATGGAATCCACAGGAAAGAAGATGAACAGTGGTGAGCATGACTGAAAAACTGTGATTTTCTTAGGTAAAAGCCACTTCCCTTTGTACCTCTGAATATTCAGAGACTGTGTCTAGTGTTCGAGTCAATGACAAAGGAGAAAGACGAGTGAGTCTGAGAATGCAGCCAAATCAGTAGATCAGAGTCTAAAGTGAATGCAGTACATGTCCTCCTTCTCCCCAAGTATCTCCAGACATACTGGGGCAACCAGTTACCCCATCTTACGGTTTCCAGATTTAGCAAACAACATACGGATGTCCAATTACATGTGGATTTTATATATACAATCAGTTAATTTTTTAATATATGTCCCAGACAATATTTAGGACAATTCTGCATTTTATCTGACTACCTGCTTCCCTCCCCATCCTGCATATATGGGCTTGAAGTGCTATTTCTATAGACTAAAAGGTCAAGATGATCCCAGATAACTAAAATGTTAGAGGCGTGTTCTGAAATCTAAGTCAGATCTCCATTCCCCAATTCTCATTTCAATTGAAGAACTCAGTGCAAGACCTCCTTGTCATTATGTTTTTCATTCTCTGACTACATAGGGGGGAAAATGGCAAAGAGAAACTGAGAAGATGCATGAGAACATAGTTAGGGCCCCTTGGACACTAGGGAAATGCTGAGAGAAGAGTTTTTGCACAAGTGAAAATTTAAGGTGGACTTACGCCCTCTTTTGAAAAATATCTTAACATATTAGTTAAAATATGGCATCCTAAGAGTATTTTCTATGTAAACATAAGTACTTGGAATAGAAAGGCTAAATGTTAATATGGAAGACCCCATATATAGTAACAACTTTGAGAAAACAATTGGCAAAGAATTCAGGGCCTTATTTTTCCAAACCTAGAAGAAATGAGTGGTATCATTTCTTCTCTGGCACAAAGTTATTACATGGCGTGAACTCAACCTGGCACGCATATTCCTCTACAGCATTTTGCGGCCATCAGGGAAATAATGAAACCATAAACAATAGTTTCTGGGTAACATTGGGTGTTACTGTCTTCCAAATGAGCTTGCTTAGAGTGGGTGGAGGAAGAGCTGAACTGTGAGAGTCAAACTGGGGTCTGTTATGAATTCCAGAGCTGAGGGGCCCAGGAAGGGCTTCTTCCGGGGCTATGCAGAGAATCTGAGCTCCTCTTATAGAACACAGATGCTCTATTGGAAGGAAGCAATTCAGATTAGAAGCTGGACAGCATCCAGGGTCATGAACTTAGAGTTTAAAATATCTGTCTGTGACCCCACCAGCCAGCTAAGATTTCCTGCTGACCCTAGAAATTCAAAGGATTTTAAGTTGGCACAAAAGTTTGCCTCCTCCTCACACTCCAGATGTCTAACTAAGAGTTTCCAGGCTTGGAAACAGGTAGCAAACATTTTGTGGTTTTGCTGTTGTTAATTAAGGGCTAAGGTCAACACCATGAATAATAGAAATGGCCAAAATATACCCCCAAATAATACAACTTGAAAGGAGCAAATATGAATTCAGTGAGTTACATAAATGATGACAGTAAAGAAGGATTAAAAAAGTAAGAGCAGCTGTGTTATTGTTAAATGAAAGAGGCAGCTGGAATCCATAGGATCCCAGTCTGGTCCATGGCCCAGTAGACTAAATTTTAAAACTGATTGTTAAGTGTTGGGAAATGCAAAAACCAAAAGCCAACTCTACTGGAAGAAGACATTCATTCATTTTCAATGAAAACAGTATCAACAAAAATGAAATTCCAAACTTGGTAGTTGTTTTTAAGAAAAGGTGTCTGTTAAAGGATACTTTTTTAAAGGGTATAAATCATGACTCAGGCAAGTATAAAATAAACATGTGGCAATGATTTTATTTAACTCATTAATTGAGAAAACCCATAAAATGTAACAAGTAGTTCAAAGAAAAATTCAGAGAACCACTACACACACACACACAACCACCACCACCACCACCACCACCACCACACCACACCACACCACACCACACACATACAGAGAGAGAGAACACTGAAAATAAACGCAAAAGTGGTTTTTTACAGAGGGGTGAGAATAGATGGTTCTGGAGGGAAATCAGTTGTACTTCCACCAAGACAGAATTAATTTGCATGTCTCAGGACAAGAATCCTTTTCATTGCTATTTGTTACCTACAAATTACAGAGTTCTAAAATAGCTCAAAGGCAATGAAAAGTGCAAACTCCAAGGACTCAGAAAATCTGGAATTGGATAAGGCCTTCTTTCCATTGAAGATATCTTATGGTCTTGTTGGTCTATTTCAAAGTCTTTCACAATTTATCCTGACATATGTGATACTTGAAAATATGTCAGAAATATTACTGCATTCCCTTTCAATGTCAAACTAGAGCTGGTTCTCGAAGTGTGGTCCCTAGTCCAAGAATAGAAGCGTCACCTGGAACTTGTAAGAAATGCCATTTCTTCAAGTCCACCCCAGACCCACTGAATCGGCCTAGCAATCTGGCTTCAGTCCTCTGGGTGATTCTGAAGTACGCTCAATTTCTGAAGCACTGGCAGATGATCTAGCATTGCCTTATACATTGACTACGATCCAAACTCTGTTAAGTTAGATATTACCTTGTAGAAGATTAAAGTTGCAAAGGATTTTTGTTAGTAGAGATGCAAGTGATTTCTGTCTTGTAGAGAAGATAACAGCAAATGCTGTGATTTTTGCATCTTTTCCTAGCAATCGTGTTTTAGCATTCTTTCTTTTATTGACTTTATACAGCAGTATCCTCTATCTTTGGACTAGCTTTGTAATCCTGCTGGTTTCCTTGTTAATGAGGTAAATAAGTTTTGACAAGGGCTCACTAAATATTTGTTTGAGAATCAAGTCTTTATATTATATCACCTATATATAATCATTATGTTTTGACACAATGCAACCCAAGTAGGAGGTGCTTTGAGCTATTAAAGGGAATGTAATGCAACTGAGGCAATTAAAGGGGTCAGGTCAGGACATAGGACTGGATCTTTTTGGAACTACCATAAATCAGGCCTGATTCTAAGCTTTTCAGAAAAGTGTGAGTTACATGAATATTGTTCAGTCCTTCCCATGGTTATCTGGCTGGATTTTCCCATTACCCATTTCTTTCTTCCTGTCCCTACTTCCTACCCCTCTCCCCTGCCACCACAGACAACGCATTTTGCTTTGTCTCCTTAGAGCTCTATGCCAGTCCTCACACATACCAGTTGAGAATATCATTGATAAAAAACATGTTAGTGAGTAGAAAGAAAAACTGTGTTAAATTTTTGTGATAAAATAAAAAGTAAACCTGAAATGTTTTAACTGTGGTCTGCATGGAGATTCATATAAATACCCCAAGGATGCATGTTCATTTTTACCTGCTTTCGTGAATAGCTTGGTGGAAAAAAATTTAAGACAGAAAGGGGGTCCTAAGAAGACTTTCTGTTTTTATCAACATTTGCAAAACCCTTAAGGGAAAGACACACTGTGTTTAAGGCAGCTTTCTAGGCTGGGAAAACATACCTAGGCGTTCTGACGAGCACTTCTGCTATGCTTTTAAGTGGAGGGGACACTTTTTACTAAATTACAGAATTTTCTATTTGCTCAGATAAAGTCAGTCACCAAGGGAGTTCAGCAGAGAGCTGTAGACATATTTAAAAGGGTAGAGCATGAAGACTATAATGGAAGGTCTTAGAGGTGAGATTGGATTGAAGAAACATAAGCTTCAGAGTGTCATCACTATAAATGTCTTTAAAAATGTGTGCTCTCCAACTCCCACTGTAACAGAAAAGAGATGATGGAACCCAATTACAGATAGGAACATGTATAAATTCCCTTTGGATTCACCTACATTTATCTCATGACTTTTTCTCCATTTGCTCTCTGCTCTGGTTCGGTGGTTTCTACACCATTAGACTCATTAAACACAGTGTCATCTGTACATAGTTTGGCCTGTACAGTGTGTAAAACAATTAGATTTTGAGTGTTTTTAAATCCTTATTTTTCTACCTTATCTGACATGTGTGTCGGTCCTTCTTTCCTAGACTATGTTGATTTCCTTTTCCTTTCAGATTGTCCCAATTATAGGTTTGGAGCATACTGTTTTATAATTAATGTAAGAAAAATGTTCATTAAATAAACATAGAAGCATTATTAGACTCACAAGGAGAGAAAGAGACAACTTGGTAAGAAAACCATAGATTTGGAATAGGCTAAGATGTCGTCGAATCCTCTGCAAACTTGAACCTTCCCAGGAACATGGAATTGTCTTGTGTAATGATCCCCACATACATAACGCAAAGCTCTGGCAGATTAACTTGATTTACTCTTTGTGATCTATCTGGCATGGTGGTAATAACATAGGCAGTATGATTCAATGCACAAAATCTTTTCATCTCTGTAAACCATCTTATAATGTAAACCAGAGTGGTTCCTCCACTTCCCTCAGTCTCTGTGAGACCATAACATGCTAGGTCAACAAGGAAAAGGCCCCCTCAGTGCAGAACTCTCAACAGTAGTGAACTTCAAAGACACTGTGGTATTCCATTCACAACTATTTCTAATTTGGGGCAGATGCACATATGCAAAACAACTTAGTCAGCTGTAAGTGGTATTTATATGGTGAAGCTTTTGTGCCTAAGTACTGCTTTCTTCCTTCCCCCAGTAGTAGTTTGTTTAGAATCTTGGAGGTAGGGAGAGTGAGTGGTTGGCCACAGCAGCCTTCAGGCTGGCAGGCTGGATGTGTGTGGCCTTGTGGAGAGTCTGCTTTGAATGAAAATACTGGCCGTGGATTTTCATTGCCACAAAGAATGCTCAAGGGAAACTCTCCACATATAATTTCCTTTGCCTGGAAATCAGGGTGGCGGGAGGGGGGAAGAATTTTCAGAGATACCTTGTAGGATGCCTTTTGTCTCTTAAAATGCATTAACAGTAACTGCATCTCTGTGCAGACAGAGCTCAATGTTTCCCTTCAACACCCCCAAGTTAGAAAGTACAGTATTTTCTTTATTTGTCTAAATCCATTCCTTTATCAACAGGCTGGGAGATGGGAGAGGCAAAACATCTGCAATTGAGAATCTCTTTTCTTATCCTTGACATTTAATTTTAATGAACATTTTTGTTACTCTTGTTTTCTTGAACGAAATTCTATCAATTTATTTCTTAGAATTAAATCTTCCTCTGTTTCGCTTGGTCCATGTCACACTGCTGCCATCTAATTTCAGATGCTCTCTGATGGCTGGAAAACCAGGGAACTGCCTCCTGCTCTCCACTCTTCAGTGCAGGCCTGGTTTAAGTCTGCCTAAAACACCAACTGATCAAATCACTTTCCTGTTGAAACCTGGCACTTCTGCCCTTCAATTAGCAAATATTTGAGTGTCTACAGTATGCAAATGTAGTTCTAGATCCTGAAGTATTGCATCCATTTTTTATTTTTTTTTTTCAGTTCTCAGTTCTGCCTATGACATTTTCCAAGCAATTTGTGTGCTCACTCTGTCCCGAGCACCCATTGACTTTTTTGACTCCAACTCGCGCTCACTCTTTTATCACTACCTGGAGTGCCTGTTCCTCTCTTTGTTATCTACTAAATTCCTACTGCTCTTGGAAGGTATGAGCCATGCCAGCTCCTCTGTGAAGACTTCCATGAACCTGCTCGGGCCTACTTCTATCTCCTGTCTCCAAACTTATGTAGTATTAATAGTCGGCTTCACCCAGTCAGATGGCTTCATTTACTGTTGAGCATTTCCTTTTATTTATTCATGTTTCACTCTCTGTCTCCACTGTGATTATAAGTTCCTGGAGAAGAGGAACATAGGTTTTTTTATTCCTTTTGATATTGCAGTGATCAGAACATAAGTGATAGTTAAACATACATAATGATTAATTGAAACAACATGTGATTACCATCAAAAGAATATTCTGATATCTGAATGAAAAAATCTGTTACTAATCCTGTCAGTCACAAAACAAAGAATGAAAAACAGGACTCTGTTTTCAAGGCTAAGGAATAATTCTGGAAGAGCTAATGATTGAGGTCAATTGTACCTTCTGAAATTATGCCAGTAGTTAGTTTTATCATTTGTTTTTCACTGAGAGACAAAACACAGAATGGTCCCATCTCAGCTGAGTAAACAAAAATTCAGGTTGTTGGCAGAATTCATTTCCTTGCAGCTGACTGAGGACCCCAGCTATTGGCTGGTTCTTGGCTGGAGGCTGCCCTCAGGTCCTAGAAGTGGCCCGTGGTTCCTTGTCACAGGGGCTTCTCCAAAATGCTTGCTTCACGTAGGCCAACAGCAGACCCTTTCTCCCATCTCCCAGCCTGTTGATAAAGGAATGGATTTAGACAAATAAAGAAAATACTGTACTTTGTAACGAGTCTTATATAACATAACATAGTCAAAGAAGTGACATCCTGACACTGCTTTATTCTACTGGCTAGAAACAAATCACCTTTCCTGTTCGCACTCCAAGAGGGGGATTACATAGTGTATAGCAGCACGGAGCAGACATCATGGGGGCCATATTAGAATTCTGTTTCCACAACATGCATATGATTTAAAGTGATTGATTTCCGTGTTTATTGTATATTAGTATGTAAGGTTTATTATACATTATTATTCCATAATATTTATTATAAACAGTCTCTCTCCCCTACCATTTACTACTACCAAGAAACAGTCATTTTGACATATTTGGTTGATGCCCAAATAGTATACATGAGTATATGGCATATATCCAAATAGCCTGCTTATATATTTTTTCTGGATTTTTAAATTGTATTCATTAATTATTGGCTTCCCACTTAAAGAATGAGGATCTTGTTTTCTTTCATCACCCTGCTTTCTATTTCTCATGAATACTCTCTCTTTCCTGCCAATCTTTCTATTATAGCTATAACAAGTTTGATTAAGTCAATATTAGGGATTAACATCATTAATATTCATAATTTACTTTCATCCATAGGAGATGATAAATATCTTATATTTTTTTGTTTTTCTTTTCGGATCTAAATTTTTAAATGTACTTAACACTAACTAAATTATTGCCACCATGCTCCCACTTCTATAAATCATTGAGTATATTCAGACGCATTAAGGATTCTATACATTTTCCTTCCTTGGAGACATCCTTCCAAAATCTTCTGGTATCCACTGATTTATACAAGTTATTTTCTACGCCTGCTGCACTTCTGTGGTCCATAGAACTTATTTCACCATCATCTTTTCAAGTTTTTCTTTTGTTACCTCTCATTTCCTGGATCTCATTTTATTCTCTATTTGATTTACCTTTTTGTGTGGATACAGCGTATCTTTCAGTTAGTTCCTTAAAGAGTACATACATGGTACATTTTTGACACCTGCCTATCTTATAATTTCTTAATTCAACCTTGCAGCAGATTGACAATTTGCTTAGGTAAAGAATGCTAGGCTGTAAATCATTTTCCCTCAGAATTTGGAAAGTTTTGCTTTATGTACTGTCTTCTAGCTTCCCGTGTTGCTTTCGAGATGTCTTTTTCTACTTGGATTTTTGATATTTCAGAACCTGATGTGTTTCTCTGGAAGCTTGTAGTAATTCCTTTAGTATTTAGTGTTCTTACAATTTATATTTTTCACTTTTCAGATAATTTCTGCTAATATGCCTTTATGTGTATCTATTTTTGCCTATTGTGCTGAACGTTCATTAGGGCCCTTTGAAGCCAGAAATTTCTGTATTTCAGTTCCAGAAATCTTTCTTAAACTATTTCATTGATTTTAGCCTTCCATTTTTCTCTCTTTGGAACATCTGTTATTATAATGTTGGTTCTTCTTGACTGGTCCTTTAATTTTCTAATGTTTTCTTCCTAAATTGTACAACTCTTTATCGTTTCGGTGTTGTTTCTGGTAGACTTTCTAAATTTTATCTTCCTAGGTTTGTATTTAACTTTTTCATCTTGCCATCACATATTGAATCTCTAAGAGCTCTTTAATTTTCTGAATTATTAGCAGAACGACCTTATGAATTTTCATAGCAAATAAGACCTAGCCACAATAATTAGACATTATCCTAAATATAGTCAAGAGTGGTATGGTGCTAACAATATAAGACATTGTAAGGTCTTAGTCAAATTCACAGGTTTTGTTGGATGGGAAATATGAAGGTGTGATGAAATAAAAAAAATTATTACAGTAAACGACAAATTGCCATTAATCCCCCTCAAAATACTCCTCACTTTGAACACACTTATTCTGTTGTTCTTGCCACTTTCTGAAGCAGTTCTGGAAGTCCTCTTACGTGTCTTTAGTTGCACTGTCGTGGCTGCCTCAATTGTCCTGAATAGATTCAAAACATTTACCTTTCATGGTCATTTTGACTTCGAGGAAGAGCCAGAAGCGGCACAGTGCCAGATCTGGTGAACAAGGTGGATGAAGACACACCACCGTAATGTTTTTATTTGACAGAAATTGCCGTACCAGAAGCGATGTGTGACACAGAGCATTGTCATGATGGAGGATGATCTACTGCACACTTTAAAACACACCTTCTCTCAACCGTAGCTCACACATGACTGACTGCACTGAACAAATTGAAACTTGTCACACACTGTTACTAAGAAGATCCTTGCCTTTCTGTTGGATGGGTCTGGGGAGTAGCATTCACCGTATTTTATAACACCTCGTGATCACTAGTATTTACATATCATTGTAGTCCCATCTTATACAAAGACTTCATTATTAGAAACTATAATTACATAGTTTATTATAGTAGTCTTTCATTTTAGAAGAAAAATTAGTGTACACAAAGAATTGAAAGGTCAATCGAGTAATCATTATGGGTGTGAGTTGTAGACTTAATCTAGCAGGGAGAACAACTTAAATGTGGTGGTCTATGTAAGCTTGGACATTAATTGCTGTTCAAATTTGTAGGCTATGACACAGGATCATGAAAAGAACTTGGTATTACATCACTCTAGATGTCTGTGATGACAAAATTTCTAGTTTTATGTTACTAGATGGTATTTTCCTTCTTAGTGGTCGTGCGTATTTTACCTACATGATATAGAAATAAGTAAAGAATGGTTTAAAAGAAAACCATACTCTGTTTTTTATGTTAAGAAAGAATTCATGTACATTTGATACCTTACGCATTTATAGGAATTTTGCAGTTCCAATAAAAGGCATACTTGATTAATGTAGACATGCTTTTAAGTGAAATATTACTATATTTGTATAAATTATAGGTATATTTAAGAGACCATTGGTTACACTCAATTTAGAGGTGTAATACTATGGAGGTTTTCAAACATGTTTGTGCAACTTTTTTATATCCTCCCATTCAGAAGTGTTGTCTAAGTCTTCTCCCTGAATCCAGAGTTATCTTAGTGATTGACCAACAGACTGAAAACAGCAAATTAAGGCTGTATGACTTCTAAAGCCAAGCTAGAAATGGTCATACAGCTTTCCCTGGTTCTTTCACAACATCTACCTTTTGGGACATGAGCCATCATGTGAGAAGGTAAGGCCGCCATGCTGTGAGGAAGCCCAGGCCATCAGACAGAGGCCCTGTGTAGGTGTTCATGACCATAATTTTAGCTGAGGTCCCAGATCATACCTGGTTTCCATAGTCAAATATGTGGGTTAAATGACTCCAGATAATTTTGTCTCCTAGAACACAAGTCAGCCCCTGCCGCCCAGCCTTTGAACATTACCAGCTAAGACCCTCAAACATTTTAGAGCAGAGCAAAGTCATCCCCACTGTACATTTCCCAATTCTTGACCCATAGAATCCATGAACATAATGATTATTTTAAGCTATTAAACTTTAGACTAATTTGTCATCTAGCAATAAATAACTAGAATAGATACATTATATTTGTAAGTATTTAAGTTCATGGAAAGATTTTTGTCTGTTAGATCAGATAATTGAAAAAAGCTAAGATGTAACTCTGTGTAGCTTGAAAGTTCAGGGTGTTTTAATTACTGAGTTTATAAATAGGAATAAACATTATTTAGAACTCCTTAGAACTAAATGTTGTAATTTGCTAAATGTAAAAATTGAATAATAAAATTAGAAACTGACCTTTGAAGCTTAAGATAAAAATTAGAGTTTTGAAACTATAATTAATAAATTGGAACTAAATATTGAAACCAAAGAAAGTAAATTGTCTTTTCTACATCCAAAAACGGCTATCAAGGACATAAGAAAACATTAAGAAGAGTGATCCCTTTTTATAACCTCAAGTTTGTATTTCATGTACATAGAATCTTTTTATCTCTTTGAGAATGTTAATGTTAGCTAGTTTTCTTTTCCCCCAGGGATGTTATTTTCCTTACATGTTCTTTGTTTCCTTCAAGTTCATGTGTTTGTCTAACTGGCCTCTGGATTTTCATTATCTGAGACACTCTTCATTTGTCTGGCGACCTAAACTGATTGCTCACATTCAAGAATTGGACATCAAGAAGTTAATGAGGAAAAAAAAAAAAAAAAAGGAAGAAAAAGTAATTAGAAGTTCTATTTCCAGACTGGACTTGTTGATCCTGGGTTTTACTGAGGGTGATTGGGACTTTTTTTTTTTTTTTTCCTTTGAATCTTCACTGTTAACAGTTTTAGGTCTCTTCCCTTAGGCAGCTCAAACTCCTCACAAAATGAAATTTCAATCTCCTACCCGGAGAATATTAGCTTGAATGCCAGCATTTTGGGAACCAAACAAGGGAAAATGGCTGGAGGTCTCAACATTCAGGTGGTAAATCTCTAATCCCCTTATTTTCAGTAAAGTAGAATGAACATAGAGATTCCTGAGCCTGAGATATTCTGTTTGACCCTTTCCAGTGTTATCAATTGAGGCTAAGTCTAAGGTTTTCATGTGTCTCAGGTGAGTTCTACAGAGTCGTAGCCTCTCAACAGTGTCTTTGGCCTCAAAGGAATTACTCTGTGTGGTAATTTCTTTATAAACACTTAAATATACATGATAAAAATGTCTCATATACTATGAGTCTAAATTCAAGAACATTTTACATCGTGTTCTTTGGAAATTAAGTAGAGAAGATTAATTTGAACACAGGTAAATAACCCAAACTGTAAAACAATTTACATATCTTGAAAAAACCTGTTTGTTAACTAAAGCACCTATGGATTAGAAACTAATGTATCTCGTTTCTAGTAGTAGATACATATATTTAATTTGTATCATTAAAAGGGAGATTCTTATTGATTTCTGAATTTGATATCTGCTAACATGCTCTTTTGTAACGTATGATTGGCATCAAATGCTTGAACACCAGTAGTACAAGCACATTTTTTTCTCTTTTCATTTCTTGTACCAAGCTCTTGATGTCATATAAAAAAATCTTCCTGGAAAGTACATTGATGGTGCTTTTATCATAATTATGAGTATTATCATTTACTCTCATCATTTGGGACCTTCCATTTTCTTGCTGCATGAAAGGAATAGTGTTAAGTGACATCGTCTTTTAAAAGATTAGAAATTGAAAAATAAGTTGAAACTCCATCTGAACTGACCTTTGACTTAAATATAGATACAGATTTGGCTTTTCAGAGATTGTCAATCTCAGTGTGAGACAATATATTTTATCCTTTTGAAACTTTTCTTTAGACAACTGTTTCACAAAAAATGAGAAATAATCAATATGTCCTATGAAAACATAAAGGCCCATAATCTAATTATAGCTGTGAATTTATTGTGTTTTGGAAGTTGGGGGAGGACATTTGTAAAACTATAGCACTCATAAAAAGTAATTGCAAAACTGGTCTGTAAATCAACTCATGTATCCAGTTCTATTAATGCCAGAGATAGGGATGGCCGTCACCACCAATATAAGCTTACCAAAATAAGGCTCCAGCACTCTACCTGGTTTAATTTAAATACTAAATAGTCTGTCAACATTTGAACCTTCTAAAGTTACTAAGGTCAACTAAGAGTGTTTTATATTTGGACAATTTAAAGTCTCCTTTGGCAGACCTAGCATCTAATCTATGAGTGAGTCTTGTGGGATTTGTATTATTGACTGATTAATAACACTGACTTGAAACAAATGTTTAGCTCTCATTTACACGTGTCTTGAGGGAAATTCAGAACCTGTTTTAAAAAATCTAATAAAATATTTGAAAACAAGTTACTTCTGAGAAAATAGAAGCTTTTTAATTTCAGTCAGCTCCTCAAAAGGTAGCTCATGGATTTATTCTAACTATAATTATATTATATATGTTTTATTATGAAGTACTTCAAGTCCATAAAATTGTACAGAAAATAATAGAGCAGGCACTCATAATCATACTGTCCAGATTAAAGCATATTTTATTTGCCATAGTTTTTAGATCACTTTTTGTTTTTAATGAAGTAAAATTGAGAAAACTAAAGCTAAAGCTTCACCACATTTTCATTCTTTGTCTCTTTAATTGTCTGGAAATTTATGGAAATCACACCCATGCAAGTTTTAGAACTTTTACCACATTTAAAATATTGTTTGATTATGTAGAATATTGATTTAAGTACTTAAAAAATATATAAATTGTTCTACTTGATATTAAGCAAGTTGCATTTTTTAATTGAATTTCGTTTTTAAAGATTTATTCGGATAGATAGATAGATAGATCTAGTTTTTCAGTTTTACTTTCTGCTGCTGAATAGCATTTTGTTGTAGGAATAAACCAAGCTTTATTGATCTATACTCTTACTAATGCATAACTAGGTTGTTTCTAATATTTTGCTATTATAAACAATGATGCAATAAATATACCAGGAGTGCCAAAAAAATGTATACACATTTTAAGAGATGTTATCTATGTATTACTTTTCCAATTTGAATTGAATTACGGTAGCAAATTGTAGTATGATGTTCATTCAAAAGATGTCTTTGGGAATGATTGATTTTACTTCCAACAAGATGGTGCCCCACCGCACTTCCACTGAGACAGGAGAGCTTCCCTGGATGAGAATTTGCCAGGACAATGGATAGGATGAAGAGGTGCGATCAAGTTTCCCCCCACGTTCTGAATTAATACCCCTTAACTGCTACCTGTAGGGGACCTTAACGGATGTGGTGTACTGTAGAAAACCACCTACACTGGTGGTACTTTGGGAAGAAATTGAAACAGTATGCACAGCGATACAAGTGAACACATTTGTCAACGTTGCTCAAGCAGTAGTTCACCGTAATCAGAAGTGTCTGGATGCTGATGGTAACCACTGTGAGCACCTCTTGTAATTGCACAAGTCAAACGTGACTTGTATTCATCTTTTGTTATTGGTATATATTGAGTATTACAATTTTAATACAGTTTTCCTTTCTTAAAATGTGTATACATTTTTTTGGCACTCTCTCTATTTGTTCTTGTCTCCTTGATAATATGTGCCAAAGTTTCTTTAGGGCAGTGGTTCTCAACGGAAAATGATTTTGCTCTGAGGGGACATTTGGCAATGTATGGAAACATTTCATAATGAATTATCTTAATGAATACTAAAAAGAGCTCTCCTTGGTGAAATACAAACTATTCAAGTTTACATAACCTAGGTTTTCATTTTGGTTTAAGAGAACCATCTCTCTCTCTTTATGCATGCAGTTCAATATTCCTGTTGGTTTTCTGCTGTGAATTATGAAGGACTTTGCTGCCACTAGGGAGTTATAAACTTCCTCACAGAATCTTCAAGGTCTGCTACATACTGCAAGTTTTCTCCTAAGTTTGCCATTTCCCCAAGGCCCCAATGAAGTTAGAACTAGATCTTAATTATTATGGTGACCTTGTTGACCACACAGGTATCATAATATATTTGACCTGGTGTGGTCAATTCTGAAAGGTTCAGTATGTGCTTGGGAGCTGTGGTTGGTTATTATGGTAGTCAATTCTTCCTTCTTTTCAATTCTTCCTTCTTTTTAAATTTAATTGTTCCTTGAATAAATAGAGTGCTGAGTATTTAGTCTTCTTCCATGATTTCTCTAGGTTTATTTAATGTAGTACGTAATGGTGTCTTTAGTTACTTATTTGACTAATTACTGAGCGTCAACCTGTTTCAGGATCTTACTTTGCCTATATATGTGAGGTTGCTTCAATCTGGGACTGTTCCACAATTACTTTCTTATCAGTTGTCTCCTTTTATAACTCCCGAGTAGGTGCCCCTCCTAAAGGCTCCTGTACACTCTGTTCTCCTTTAGAAGGAGCATTTGCCGCACTGGAATGTTGTTTCTTAACAGCAATCTGAATTCAGGTTACCTGGGTCCAAATCTTAGCTCTATTCCTTACTAGCTCTATGACCTAAGGCAAGTTACATATTTTCCTTGACTTTTAGTTTCCTCATCTATTAAATGGAGACAAAAACATGGAGACCTTCCTAGTAGAGTTGTAATAATTATATTTATTCACTCAGCAACTAGTAACTACTGTGTATCAGTCAAGTATTCCTAGTGCTGGGGATAAGGCAATGAACAGAATAAAACCCCTGCCCTGCTTACATGTTACTGAGAGATAGACAATAAAAATATAAAGATATAGGGTGATGTGGGGCTAGAGAGTAATTGAGAATACTATTACTATATTAGATAGGAGGATACATTGATTAGACACCAAATGAAGCTGGAGAACACTGAGAAATAAACAAGTTTTTTGGAGTGTGGAGTGGGGGAATAGGATGTAAAGATCAGTTTGGCCTATGTTAAGTTTGAAATTTTCTTTATTAATTCAAGTGGAGAAATTGAGTATCTAGCTCAGGACTAGATATGGGCTGAATTGTGTTCTCCCAAATTTACATTGTGAAGTCCTAATCCCAAGACCTCAGAATGTGACTATATTTGGAGATAGGGTCTTTATAAAGAAGTAATTAAAGTAAAATGGGTGAGTCCTAATTCAATATGACTGGTTTTTTATAAGAAGAGAAAATTAGAACAGAGACATGCAAGAAGGAAGACCATGTACAGACAGAGGGAGCCAAAGAGAGAGGCCTTAGAAGAAACCAAAACGGCCGACACTTTCATCTGAAACTTCGAACCTCCAAAACTGTGAGACAGTAAACCATTCAGTCTGTGCTATTTTGTTATGGACACTCTAGCAAACTAACACAAGTTGAATAGCTGAGTAGGATAGTTCGGGGCTACAAATGAACCTGAAGTGCCTGACATGTGGAAGGTGTTTAAAATTACCAAAGGCAAAGAGATCACCTAGGAAAGTATGAGGCCAGAGGAGAGAAGAGGTCTGAGAGTTGAAACCTGATGACTCCAACAGTCAGATGTCAGGACAATGAAGAGGTGCTAGCAAAAGAGACGGAAGAGGAGCAGATAAGAGGAAAGCTGGAGTGTGGTATTCCAGAAGGCAAGTGCAGGAAGTATTTCATGGAAGAGGGAGGGTCAACTTTATCAAATTCATCTGAGAGGATGAGCACGGTGAAGACTGAGAAGGTTTTAATTGCATTTGGTAACTTGGGGATAGTTGACCTTGAGCACAATGATTTCAGTGCATGGTGGGAACAAAAGTCTGAATGATATTATTTTAAGAGAGAAGGGGAGGTAAAGATGCAAAGTACGGACAACACATTCAAGGATTAGATGAGATAATACATGTAAAGTGCTCAGAACAATCCCTGGCGTGTAGTATGCTTTTAATCAATGTTATCTGGAATTTTTAATATTCTCATTACTATCATTGTTTACTACTTGGCTGCAAACCCTACAAGGGTAGTGAGTGTGACTATTTTTTTGAGAAGTTTTTTTTTTTCAGTACCTAGCGAAGCATGTTGCCTTTTTTTTCCACTTATATAGAAAAAGAGATGCAAATAAAATTTTTCGTAGATTGATAAAGATGTTTCCTGCTACAAAGGAGACACTTTCCAGCTCCCTGATTAGAAATAACTATAATGTAGAGCTTATTTTAAAATCCCAATTCAGTTCTTTGAAAGTGGGTAAAAGTTCCAGAAGAATACAAGTCACTGATGGTAGGTACACAAGTAAAGGAGGCCCTAACTCAGAAGTAGTTAAAGCTGAAGATTACCAAGCAAAAGATAGTGTCAATAGCAGAATTATGAGAAAATATTGTTGAGAAGCAGAGTAACACACACACACACACACACAGACACACACACACACACACAGTGGCTTTAGAGGGAGACAAGAAGCTGAAGAGAGGGGAAAGAACGGCATAGTTTTCTCTAAGCAGTTCACTCACTAAGTAGGACAGGAACAGAATTCTGGTGTGTTCTGTCCTCCCAACAGTGAAGTACACCTACTATAGAGACCTGTCTTATTTATGTGGCAAATTATGCTCAGAGATCGACATTATCTTTGCCAATAATGTAACACAGGTTCGCTGTGGGAATTATGACTTATAATACTATTTCACAAGGCAATAGCATACAGGATAATGTCTCTTAACAAGCCAATAAAGAAATATCATAATCCAAGCCAATGACAGATTAATCACACTATTGTTCCAGGCTAAAGGGATATGAAAGAAATAGAGTCCACATTTAATTTGAGGTGTACCTTTCTACAAGTTCCCTCTAGGAAGAGTCTGCTCTGCCAAGAGCTGATGTTCCGCTACAGGGTGCAAAGTGACTTGTTGTTACAGCATGTTGCTAGGGAACTAAAGTGCTGGGGTTAGTGGGCAAGATCATCTCCTTCACCGGGTCACTGCAGGGTTTTCACCACGGCTGGTAAAACGTCTCCTTACCAGGCAGCAGCTAACGCCCCAGGTCTTTTTAGAGAGCTATTTACATCAGCAGAGTGTCGCCTTGCTCAGTCCAACCACTCTAGGATAAGTCCTCAAAAACTCTTGGTACTTAAAGTCTGAATGTCCCCTAGCCAATAGTTGCTTTTCTGTGTTTCCATCAATAAGCCCCCTGTAGTGCTAGGTAAGAGTTGAGCTACTGAGTGCTTATCAATGACAGCAGATGTCCATGACAGTATCCTTACGCAGCTTCCTCAATGTAAACGACTTTCCTTGTAGCTCAAAACAACTTTGTTTAAGGCATAAACAAGTGGATTTGAAATCATATCAAACAGAAGACCCTTCAGTTTACAGAGCACTGTCACATAGGTGACCAAACAACCTTCTCAACAGCTTTGTGAAGAAGGCATTGTAAGCTTTATTTTACGAATGAGAAAATTAAGGTTCTGGAAAATTCCGCAACTTGTGCATTGTTAGAGAGGGGAAATTATTTTGGCCCCTTACTTAATACTTGTGCATGACTTCAATATATCTGTATTTAAACTGATGAATTGAAAAGAGTCCTTCTCTGGAGGGATTATTTTCTAGCTTCCCCCCTTGTCCTTTCCACCACATACTTTGTTTTTTCTCTTTAAAAAGCATAGAAACGGTGTTAAAGATTCCTTTGTCTTCTCTTTTATGAAGCATTTATTCTAGATCTAACATAATATTGACATCAATGCCATACATCTTTGGCCATTTGGCTTATTAAGAATTTGATTTTAAGAAAAACCCACAAAAATGTCATTATGATCTAGTTCTTGGAAATATTAATGCAGTTAAATAAAACAAGGCAAAAACCCTTGAATTTTCACTATTTCCTCAAAGGTCATGAGATTTGGAGGCACATACACTGAAGTATAATATTGGTTAGGAAGTGTCTGGGTTACTTGGTTCATGGGTGATGTGGGTTTTAGGCAGTGATGGCTGGACTAAATGGCCTGAAAGTGCAAGGCTTCATGACAGAGCTCTGATATGTCCTGGTTAGAGGTGGAGTATGACCTCGCCATCACAGAAAGATTTCAGATTGTACTATGTTTAATTTCTATCTCCATGAAAGGCTGGCATTCTCAGCTAAGTGGCTAAATGAGCATCAGCTGGGTTTAGGGAGCGAGCAACGTGGGATGTAACTTGTCTTAGGCAATCACCAAAAGACTGATCTAAAAAATAATTATGTTTAGGGACTTTTCAATACACTGGGACAGCTAAAAAACTGGCTCCATCCAAGCCCATTAGCGTGAAAAGGCTAATCCACTGTGCCCTCAGGAAGGGTGCTTTGCGCAGAAATGTAGCATTCAGTTTCTGTAACTCTGCATGGAAATTCCTTTTAAAGCTGTGCATTTCATAAAATGCAGTAATTGCCTTGGGGTGTAATGAATTACAAAAGAGGGGAGTAATCACAAGGAAAGAGGATAAAGGAGAGAGGAATGCATCATAGAAACCTCATTGTTTCCAATGATCATCAAATATAGGTCAGAAAACAAGTTCTGCTTTGATGTTTGATGTTTTTATTTTCAAGGAATTCTGCTTAATGAAGTGTAACCTCAGCAAATGGAAACTAGATTGAATAAAGAGCCAGAGAACTTAATATAGGAAGAGTGTGGGATAAGTCATTTTCATGAACTATTTGAATAGAATCTCAATTCTTATGGTTTTCATAAAACTCTTTCTTAGATTTACTTTTCTTCCAGTTTGCTTAATCCACTGAACTGGATGTAGACAAGTGGGAATGATTTTACATGGAAATTATGCTCATATCCTCTTTGGCAAAATTAAACGCATCCTTATCATGGATGGTTGGCAACTTGGAGGAGGTAGTCGTTTGAAGCACAAGTCATATAGACCTGGTTTTAACCTTGGCTCCACCACTTGCCAGCCGTAGGATTTGGTGTTAAGCCTCAGGTTCCAATTTGTAAAATGGGAATCACTACAGTGTCTCACACTGTTGTCAAGAGGATATGAGGAAGTACTGTACTCCAAGCTCTGAAACAATTGGAGTGTGCAGGGGGATGCTAT
Organism: Rhinolophus sinicus; assembly: GCF_036562045.2. NCBI lineage: Eukaryota > Metazoa > Chordata > Mammalia > Chiroptera > Rhinolophidae > Rhinolophus > Rhinolophus sinicus. The sequence continues at coordinate 140,510,432 of NC_133751.1, read as the reverse complement.
TACTGTCTCCTGAAATAGTCATCAAATGCCCAAAGGAACGTGTGTGTATGTGTGTGTGTGTGTGTGTGTGTGTGTGTGTGTGTGTGTATGTAGCCGGAGGTGGGGAAGAATTTTTTCCAGCTCCTGGAGAGATGAGTTTCTGCTTTGGAAGAAACTAGTCATGTAGTCAGATGTACTTGGTGTGAACACTTAAGAGCAGCTGACGCTCTCAATCTCCTCTCTTACCTACAACCTTCAGCTTTCTTACCAACAATTTTCACCATTTCGGTAGTTTTAAAATTTTGATCAACAGAAGAGGCAGGACGCTGTGGAGTTCCCAAAGTTCACTCTCCTCTGCCTCTCTCATTCTGCCTGATTAGAATAATTTCTGACTGATCAGAAATTATTGGTAACTATGAAGATGTTACCCACAATTCTCGGTGACTATGAAGAAGTCTCAGACAGACCAGCAGTTAATGGGACTGTTTCCAGCAGAAGTGTGCCGCGCATGCTCAAGGGCTGTAGGGGAGAAAAAGTTCTGTCTGGGAGAAAAAAAGTTGTTTTCCTCTGCCTAGTTTAGGTTCATTGGCTGAGGCCCTGCAAATTAGACTGACAAAAGACAGATTAACAAAAGAAAACAAGCAAAGCTTATTATCATGTGCATCATGCATGCACACAGGTCTGCTCAGGGATGCGTAACTCAAAGGGATGGTTAGAACTTGGGCTTATACGAGTATAACATCTTTCTTAGCCAAAGAACAATAATTTTGTAGAGAATTGACAAGATAGAGGCAAAGCACTTTCTAGGAATAGCAAATTATGGGAAGACAAACATATGGGGAAAATAATGGAAGGTAAGGGCTAGTTGGCAAGATTTGTGTAGATTCTCAGTGCCATCTCGGGTCTGGTGATAAGGTTGTTATCCCCTTCCTGGTATGCAAGTGGGTGTATACCTTCACAAGGGGAATTTACGTTCTGTTTTCAGATGGGTAAGGGGAGGGCAGAGAGCGCGACCTATGTCTGCTTTTTCTCAATTGTCTTCAGCTCAAAGTAATGGCCAGAATGGCCTATTTTGGGGTGGCGTGCTCTGAAATCCTTTAGTTTATGAATTAGTGTGAACTCATCTACAGTTCAGATGCAACACAAGTAGTTAAAATTCTTGGTTGAAAAGCCTCTCTATAAGCTTCTGGGAAGACTCATTTTTCCCTTTGGACAATGTCATTCACCAGTTGGCTCCTTATTGTCAACAGTATATGCAAATTACCCTCTATTTGAAAAATGAATATTCATCAAGAAAATGTCAATAGAGCCAAGCTTGGAAGTCATGGCTAAGCTTACAGGGCTGCTCTCTCCCCTAAGACAAACTCCAGGCAGGACAGGGAGATATTCACAACACACACACACACACACATACACACACAACCTCTGAGTACTCTTTTTTATTCTTTTCCTATAGTAAAAGAAATATCACTTTCTTAATATAGAGCCTAGAAAGAAAGTTTATCAAATTCTTTTAGGTTTCACAACTGTAAAACAGAGATAAGCTCACTATAAACATTGATGCAGTTAACTCTACACAGTTTTTGAAATGAGCTCTAAATTCACTCTATGCTGTTTCTGCCCATAACATCTATTCAACTGCTATAAATGCATATTGATTCTCTTTACCTGCATTGAGACAGTTTAATGTTTATTTTTAATATTTAGGTGGATGGCTTCACAGAGCCTTTCATTTCATTTTAGTTTATAAAATTTTAGATGTTCACCAACACACCATTACGTATGTCTCTAAACCAGCCTTCTAAACATTTCCTCTTGAAAACTGATGACTCAAACAGTTGACTGAAGCGACTATATGCTTCCTCTGAACTCCATGAATATATAGGGAAGGAAGGAAGGAAGGAAGGAAGGAAGGAAGGAAGGAAGGAAGGAAGGAAGGAAGGAAGGAAGGAAGGAAAGAAGGAAAGAAAGAAGGAGGGAAGGGAAGGAAATGAAAGAAAGAGGGAAGGAGACACTGATGAGGGAAAAAAATGACACATCTTTTTAGACCTGCTGATGTATTTTCATTAAGTCTATTTGCATTTATCATTGATTCTGCGCTCAAGGCTTGTGCTGTGCAAACCTAGGATACTAAGTGTGGCTATGATGGTAATTCTTCTCCTTTCCAGGTGGGTGTTCTCTCCCACAAATGAGGGCTCTTTTACTTTCCCAATATTTGTGAAGGACTCACTAATCAGAATAGCTGTCCCTTGTTCCACCCTCGCTCTGAGCTTCTTACGTCTCCCCAACCCAAACACATTCTCTTTGAACTCTCTGTCCTTCATTTTGTCATGACTGAGACTTCACCAACCTAAGGATAGCTACTAATAAGTAAAATAAATTTTATTCCAAAGCTTCACATTTCCATTTTTATTCTAGGGGACAAGGCATTAAAACTACAGAAGTAACATTAATGCTCCAGATGTTAGATACTTGAAGGAAGGCTACTTCTATGGTGTGACTTCTCAATAATAAGCTATCACTTACATAATGATTACGCTCTATCATCAATACTATGAGATAAATGCCATTGATGTCCCAGTTTTATAGACGACGCAATAGCACTGAGGGTTAAGTGACTTGCCCAAAACACCTTGGATATTTTTAGTGAGTTATCCAGCCTCTCCTCCTGATTTATTTGACAAGGGAGCAAAGACTTAATGATGAAACCCAGCCACCCTGGGTTGTTGCTCTGCTCCTCACGACTCTTCTTGTAGTACAACTGCATTTCTCAATAGGGCTCCTGAGTCCAAGATCCTAGGACTGGACTTCTGTTTTAGTCCAGATGCTAATTATGGGCACACCTCTTTGCCTGGCCAATCATCAGACCTAGTTATTGGAGAGGAATTGTGTCTGATTTGTTTTGCCCTTATGAATCTGTCCTGCATGGTGGATGAATCTCAAGTGCATCAACAGACTCTTCCCATGCATGGGAGTGTTATTTCACCCATTCTACAGGTGCAGGAAACTGAGACTTGAGAAGTTTTATGGTTGGTCAAAGTTTTAGTCTTCTTAAAACTCCTTTGAAGAAATGTGGAAGAAAAATGTTCCTGTTCACAGGCCTGAAAATTACATTGAAAATGAACTGTTACAAACATGTTCAAAAGACACATTTATCTCAAGGGCCCTGAAGTCTGTGATCAACAACTTTTAAAGATTAAATGCAAACACTGATGGCCATGCTCTGTCATCACTCTGCTAGTTTCTGGGTCCCAAGTGTTTGAATAATTAACTGTGACCCTTTCCTTGCACAGTTCCTGGGGATATTGATTGGTCCAATGTGCACCCGCCACACACACCCAAATTTGTTTCAGTATTAAGAGATGGGAACTCAAGACGTGGGAATTTTTGCTTGTGGCGGTGGTAGAGCTGCACAGTGGAGGTGTTCCACTGTGTTCTCTATATAAACATGAGGCCTAGGTTTGTATGAAAGGACAGAGTGCATCAAAGAATCGGCTCTCTTCCTTCTCTTTGTAAAGAAGTGCTTATAAACAAAGCTTCTGCACTAAATATCCTGGTTCTCTGGGAAAGTGGCAAATCCTCTAGTACAGTAATAATTTAAAACCATTTGTCCTGAAGTCGACATGTTCTTGTGGATATTGTTACAGTTGGAAGTAAGATGAGTTTATAGAAAAAAAAATGTGTTAAAACACACAAACATTTATTAATAACTTCAAAGTGCTAGAACTTACAGTAACAACCTCAAAATGACTTTTCCCTTGTTTTCCAAAGTTTATGGCCTTTAGAAGGACTACACAGTTATACAGTAAGAGCATTGTGGGTGGTACTTATTCACATGCTATCATGTGCTGGAGCCTTCCTGTCCAGAGCATGGTCCGTAATAGGCATTCAGTAAATGTTTGCTGATCCTGAAATCAAAACCTAGAGGCATTAAAGATGAAACAGATAAAATTTTAAAAGCATACTTTTGTGTCCCTGTGTCCTATTTTATGCAATTACAACACACTGCCCACCTCCCACCCCAAATGGATGAATGGAAGACATTCTTTACTCTAAGTAAAATAATTATAGAGAAGATGTTCCAAACTACCCTCACTTGCATATATTAGCAAACCAGATGTGTGGGTAAAGCACAGTTTTCATCACATGCTCCCATTTGTCCAATGAATTGATGTGTGTTCCTTGTAAACAGTTCCTTTATTGTTTTTTACTGTATATTTTGGCCTTTTTAGAGACCCAGACACAATTTTTCCAAACAGTCAAGTGAGGCTAAAAAGCCCTCTCCAAAGTATCATAATTATATGATTAATTATCACAGATTATGCAGATTTTGTATATTCGGCAAAACTGACTAAAGCATATGAATATTACTATATAGTCTTATAGTGGAATAATACAAAATAATGTAATAGTAAAACCAAGTTACTAATTGTTTGTGGGCAGCAGTTTTGATGTCATTATTGGTTTGAAGATAGTCTCATTACCTCCAAGTAGCATTATGCAGTAGTATTAACTGAGCATCCATTTGTACATTGTATAAGATGGGATCTGATTTACCAAGGTCAACAAAAGTTGCTGTTTGTTTTCAGTGTATGAAAAATAATTTCCCCCTGCCCTTCTGAGTTCTTGGCTGAGATCCCCGTAATAAAAGGTAGATTAACAAGAGAAAAACAAACACGTTTATTAACATATATACTTCATTTATATGTGGGAAAGACCCAAGGAAAAATGGGTAGCTTATAACTCCAGTTTATATAGCATTTTCAATAGAGAACAATGCATTTGCTGAGAAATGACAGGACAAAGGAAAGCAGTTGTAGGCTTCCAAGGGCAGAGAGAAAAGCTATTGTAGTTGCTAAAATTTATCATGTATATTCCTCTGGTTCTCTCTCCAGGCTGATTAAGGTCTTAAGTTGTCTCCAGGTGATTAACTTTTGTCTTGGTAGAGAAGGAAAGAGGGACACTTTTGAAAATGTATGTCCTGCTTTTTAGGTAAATAAGGGATGGCAGGAGCTTCTCCTGTATCTGCTTCATCTCAATTGCCTTCAGTTCAAAATAATCATTATGCCAAAGTGGCTTATTTGATGGTGGGATATTCTGCTACCCTTCTTCATGTAATTTGAAACAGATATTACCAGCATGGCTCAATGTTGAGGAAGTCCTTTAACAAAGCAGGTATCTGAATCACACATGGGCGAAGCCACACAGCCAGGCTTACTAATATTTGCACTAAAGAATGCAAACATAATGACAATAGTGTGAGTCTCTGTGTGTATTGTGACTAGTGTCTGTGCATATTAAACCTCCCATTTCTTTTTAGAGAGAAGGTCAGTGAAATGGTGGTGGTTCTAAGAACATAATGGCAGCTCTACAGTATGAAAAAAGAAATCTTTATATCATTTTGTATAATTAATGCATGATTTAAATAAACATACATTTTTCGAGCACCTGCTATAGAGCAGGCACTACTTTACGTTCTAGGATTATGAAGAAAATCAAGAGCTTTCCCCACAAAATGGGAAAAACAGACATGTACACAGACGACACCAAGGCAGTGTCATATGTAATATAGCAAACCATCCCCAGATGCTTCTGGGAATACAAGGGAGATGAGAATGTCGGGAAATGCATTATGAGGAAGTGATGCTTAATTTTAGACTTGAAGTATGAATAGGTATCCCAAAGTGGCAAATTGGGGAATGTATTGAGGCAAAGAAAATAGCATGAGTGGAAATATGAGGAGCCTGGTGTTATTAGTATGCCCAGAACACAGGAGTTGGTAGAAAACAGACCCAGGTGTGGTTGCCAAAATAGGCATGAGTCAGTTCAGGAAGGGCATTTTATGCTAGGAATTTGAATTCATTTCTGTGGTTCAGTAGTAAGTCAAAACTTACAACCATAAAATCACTTTCTTTTAAAAGAACATGAATATATTCACAGGCATTCTATTACATGTACTATTTATGAAAATCAGGAATATACTGGGGATGCCAAAAACATGTATACATGTGATGTATATTCATCTTTTGTTATTGGTATAAATTGACTATTACAATTTTAATACTTTTTTTCCTTTATTAAAATGTGTGTACATTTTTTGGGCACCCTCTTTATATACATTTATAGTTTTATTATTGAGACCTTTGTTAAATTTTTCAGTCAATGTTGATCCATATCTAAGACAATATATCACAGTGGATAAGAACTTTGTGGCATTATGTGGGCTGAGTGAGTTTGCGCAAGCCACTTGTCTTTATAAAGCTTCAGTGTCCTTACCTGTAAAAGGATCATGATAATAGTAGAAAATATCACAGAGGGTGTTTGTGAAAATTAAAAAGTATATTGTTGGCAAAATAATTAACACAATGTCACCTGGCTCATAGTAATTCTTTTAAAATCACACTTTTGTTTTTGTTATTATTTGTTAAAAGGTAATTTTTAAATAAAGGTAAACTTATTACCCTCATAGAAATATAAAATGAACGTGTCTCAAAGATTTTATTTAACTCATTAACTAATTAGGGAAGCAGAAAGATGTTAAAAATGGTTCAAAGGTGAATTCAAGAAACATGTATTTAGGCAATCAAGAAGGCTGAAATAAATTCACAAATAGAAATATAACTTGTCTATAGTGATGAAGCAATAACCAACTGAATTTTTACTAGATGCCCAGGTCATTTGCATTTCTATGGACAAAAATAATTTGCATTTCTATTAATTTTCCACAATTGGTGTTGTAAAATATCTAAAAAACCATGAAATAAAGAGATAACCTGAAAGAGTGTGTTAGATAGGGCATCTAATAATTTTTTCCCCCATGTCAAAGTCTTTTGCAATTCATCTTGACAGAGTTACCTTGTCCTTTATTCAGGGACGTTCTAAGGTTTCTGGCATCAGAAAGATGCCAGAAGATGACGTGAAGATGAACCCTGGGCTGGAATAGAAAGTTGTGCCAATGTGTTCCTTAGCCACTACTGTTAGAAAGAGCCCTTTCTGCAGGAAAGTATCATCTAGAGAAAGCAAATTAAGACGTCTCTCTGTAAGAAAACGACATGTGACTGTAAGTCTCCAAGTTTATTAATAACATAGAGACGTTAACGGGAATACTCCTTGACTAGGGCTAATCACGTGGGCTCCAGAGGTCAAAACTTCAAGAATGCCAACAAGTAACAGACAAAAATCACTATTTAGTATTTACCATGTTTAAAGCACTGTGCTAGGTTCTTGGGGGCAAGAGCTGGGGGTAAAAGAAACACTCTTCCATTAAGAAGCTTATTACCTAATTATGTCTAAACTTTTCTGCTTAGTAGAGTTTAAAGTATCACACAGACACCCTGAAATAGACATTTTCAGGTTATTTTCTCCAGAACTGTTTCTTCTGTGCCCTATTTCAACAAATCATTTTCTAAGCTTCAAGTCATAATACTGGGAAATTTCCTAGACTTTGCCTTTTTTATCTCCCATTTCCAATTGGTTGTTTAACTGAAATTCTATTGATTCTTTCCTCAAGTCTAGGCTGTACCTTTGTCCATACTAATACTGTTTTATTTGAGTTTTTATCATGTTCTGCCAAACGTAAATTAAGATAACCTCCTTACAGCTGTACTTACTTCTTACTCACGGGCCATCTGCACTGGGCCAGAAGGAATTTTGTAAGAGCCAAGAGCTTTCTAAAAACTTCCTGAGGGTTTATAGATGTCCTCACATTCCTCGAGGAGGCAAATACAGTGCAGGTGAGAAGCACTGACTTCATCACAATTACTGGCTATTCACTCTCTCAAGTCACATGGTCACCCAGATGGAATGGACAGTACATCCTGGTTTGCCTGGAAAAATCCTAATTTATGCCCTTTGTCTCTGAGCAATTACTAAGAGTGCCTTCTTTGACTCTCATATGTTTAGATGTAAATTATGTGGCCTCCCAACCTTAGTATCACAGACTTGTTACAAGAAGTTTGTAAGGACTTGTTTGGTAAGAACAGCCTGGAGATAAATAAGCTAGGATTCCATATCTCTTATCTAAGACTCTTGGATGTGTTTCAGAAATTAGAATTAGTCTTATTTTAGAAAGGTAATATAGTGCATATGTTATGCATTACCTAATTCCCCCAGCAGGCTATAAGGCAGTACTCCCTAATCAAGTACATCACTTTCTGTAGAGAAATGTATGAATGTAGAAATTTTCTTCCTAAGTGGGAAATAAAAAGACTATACAGTTCATGGCAGGACTTGATGTTAAGTGATTATGAAAAACATTTGGTTTTTAGAGCTTTTTGTGTTTGGAAATAATAATTGAAGGAGTATGAAACTGTTCTTTGTGTGAGCTTGAAAAAGTTCTTTATCTTCTCTAATCTTTGGTTTTCTTACGCGTATTAGGCTGGTGCAAAACTAATTGCGGTTTTTGCAATTATTTTTAACCTTTTAAACCGCAATTTCATTTGCACCAACCTAATAAAGCAGGGACGATAATTGTACCTGCCTTATAGAGTGTTGTGAGGATAAAATGAGACAATTATGCACCTGAGCTTAAGCAAAGGGCCTAGTATAAAATGTTCAGTAATAGAAGTTGTTTTTATTAGGTGCATTCTGGTCTCACCCTCATCCAAAGGTAGGAATTCTAAATTATGTCAAGGCACGCAGAGCACGTTAAGAAAATGTGGTGATTGTGGCATCAAAACCTCTTTTTTTTTTTTTATCTGTCTAACCATAATTATTTTCCTCCAAGATTGTTTATATCTCTCTGCCGTATTGTAAACAGAACAAAGCCTTCCTCTGCGCCATCGTGTCGCAAGGGCCTAGTTCTCTTTCTGGCAATAATACATTTAATAAATAAGGATGGATTGAATGAATAAATGCCTATGAGATCCCTACACAATATTACATTCAATGATATTCTGAGCAGAGGTATAGTTGGGAAGATTCACAATGCAACCAGCCAGCGAGGTTTCTCATAATCATACCCAGGAAATCCTGGCACACTGATTCTTTTCATTTTAGTCGGATGAAACCTTTGCACCATCCCATTTAATTCTTCTCCTCCTCAGAAAGTCATTATAGCACTCTAGGGCCCTGATACGTCCTAAAGAGCTCTCACTGCTGCTTGAAGCCTTCTAAAATAGAAAAGTGAATGCACTAGAAGAATTGAGCTCCCTGATTACTTCTCAACAGTTTTCCGGAGATAAAATTTCAGTGATTTTTTTGAGGTCTTTTTAAAAATTTACAAACAATAAAGTTCCCTTAGATTTCCCGTCTATCTACCCTGGAAAACATTTATTGTATAACTTGGCACACAATCTTATTCTCACTTGACAGTTTTTCCCACCAATAACCTAAAACCGTCACAGTAAATGAAAAACTGTTGCTCAGGCACACTTTTTGCATTATCCACAAAAAGCTAAGGTACGATAGCAGAATTTGAAATAATTGATGCCTGTCTGTGATTTGAGCAAATGGTTGTAAATCCTATTTTGGACCTTGCCCATGAGATGTGTGGACTTTTGGATATACTAACCTAAAAGGATTGAAAACTATCTAAAGAAAGATCTATTACAGGTCTTCAATAGTTTATCCATACATCTGAAAGTCAAAAAGTTTTGAAAACTGTAAGTTTCTTTCCTTCTTATTTGGTTGTGAAACTTGATCTGAACTTATTTTGTGACAAAACATGTACTGGGTGTGAGGTTCTTTTTGGTTTTATCTATCCTACTAATGTGAATATTTATATATTATGTCACAGAAGTGTTAATATGTTTGATTACAGGTGCTACCCCAGACCTACTGGGGTGTCACTTAATATTAGGCAAATGGCCAGCATTACCTCTATAAAATTAGAAAAATTGTGCATTTTGAACACATCAGTCTCCAAGGACAGATTGTCAGATTGTGGTCCTGTATTACAACTAGGTTTATTTTGGGGAGTCTTATCAAATAAAGAATTACGCACTGCAATTTCCAAATGTATATTGATGACATGGGCTGGGTCTGACTATGTGTTTAGGCGGGAGGCAGTTGCATCATTCTTGCTCATTCTCTTGCCATTTTCTGTGTACCGAGGGGATGGTGTGTCTGCGGCTGAGCTTTGGAATCTGCTCTAGAAATATTTTTGAAGCTTCCCAAACAAGAAGAGAAGGAGTGAGTTCAAAGTCATGTCCAAAGTTCACTAGCTTTTGGGCTGAATTAACTGAATTAATGTTTATATCAACTCGTGTGACTCTGCATCCTTATATGTGTTTTGGTCTATAGTTTGCTAGCCCATGTCCTCATCAAATCACTCATCCAGTGTGATGCTTTATCTTATGCCAGGCTTACCACTGGGAAGAGAAGAAAAATATTCAGAATATTCCAGACCTAACCTAGAGAACTCATCCCATGGCAGCTCAGTTAATGGGTTACTATCAAGAGAAAGAGAAGAACTAATGTAAGTAAATGTCTCCAATGTGATGTATGTATCATCTTACCTACTGCTAAAAATAACCGTTTAAAAGAGTAATTATTATCCCTATTTATCATCTAAAGGAAATGGAAGTTTAGAAATATTAAATACCTTGACCAAGTTCCTAGAGCCAGAAGCTATAGTGCTCAGACTTGAACCCATATCTCTGTTATTCCAAAACTCATACAGCCCGCCCTAGGGAAAATAGGGAAACTTAAAGCCAGAAATAATTGATAATATCAAAACTCAAGATGCTTTTCATTGAAACTTAATTAGCCATTTGTATCTTTTGCTAAGAATGTAAGTTTCTAAATAGTGACAAAAAGAAAAAGAAGGACTTTGAGGACACTTAAGGCATTAACCAAGCGTGTGGCTCTAGCCGACCTCTATCTCAAGAATATTAGACACCCATTCTCTCTTCCCTGCCTTTAAAAATGAAAACTTTGGGAGACAAAATGTGATGTGCCAAATCAAATATACTTTAAAACATTAAGAATGTAGAAATCACATGCTTAGCATTTCGTTATATTTTAAACTCACTGTTTCCTGGCATTTGTTAAATAATAATCAAGCCTTAGGAAGATGGGATGTCCAGTAGAGAGTCAAATACCAGAAAAAGTCAAGTTAAAAGCATCATCTGTCATCTGTTTTATTTTTCTTGCTTTGCAATTCATGTAGAAATGTGCCTCATTCCAAGAACAACAAATCATGAAAATGTCCTACCTTAAGTGGCAACAACTCAGGGAGATAAGTTTGTACATCACTTTTCCTCCTTTTCCCCTGCCACCCAACACACACAGCCAACAATTTCTGTTGAATTAATGGTCCTCAAACTTAAGTATATTAGAATCACGTGGGAGGGCTTGTTCAAGTTGCTGGGCCCACCCCAGCAGTTTCAGATTCAGTACTTCTAGGCTTGGGGCCCAAGAATTGGCATTTTTAACTAGTGCCAGGTCATGCTGATGCTGCCCATCCAGAGACCACACTTTGAGGACAGTTGCTTTGGTGACTATTATTTAACTTGTGCTCCACTGAGCCTCAGGGCAGCAATGCTGGAAGGATTAGGAGCATTAGAATTACCTAGGAGCTTGTTGAAATGCAACTCCCTTGCCGTTGATTCTAGACTTTGGCTGAGCCTCAGAATCTGGGGAGATACTGTGCCCAGATCCCACGTCAGACCCATTGAGTCAAAATCTCTGAGGCTGGGCCTGAGAAACTGAATTTCTTTTTTTAAAAAAGATCCTATAGTGATCTTAACCCCAGGGAGGGCTCTTAACCACTACAGATCTAATTTTGAAAGCATATGTTGGTGGCCAAGGGATATGCATTGAGCAACATGTCCTAGGGAATTCTTATGCCCTTAGAGAAACAGGTTTTGGGGCTGAGACCCAAACCTTCGGCAAAGACTTATGAGTATGACCCCGCCCCCTAGGCCTCCGAGTGCTCTACTGGGTGCTCTGTCGCACCCAATACCAGGCTTTGCACGTGCTCGTCTCCTGCCTGGGAAGCTCATCTTTTTCTCTGTTCACTGGCTGAACCCTTTCATGAACTCAGACACTAAGTTCAGGGAGCCCCTTGCCCAGAAATCCTTCGGTTGTCCTCTTCTGTGCTCCATGGGACCCTCTGTTCCCTTTTGCCTTAGTGCTGATTATACTATATAGTAGAGTTTCACTTTTCTGTAGGTGTTCCTCATTTAGGTGCTAAACTCTGAAGGAAGGCGTGATGACTTCAGTTTTTATTTTGCCTACCCTTACTGAATATAATTTTGCGCAATACAACATGCTTAATAAAATTAAATGGATTGATGTTAATTAAATTCTACAAAGAGGGAAAAATCTGATTATATTCTTTTGGGATAATATTTTCTTTCTTTCCTTCTTTCCTTCCATTCTTTCTTCCTTCCTTCCTTTCTTCCTTCTGTCCTTCCTTCCTTTTTAAATATGAAACACCGTAAGTCTGTCTTTCAGAGGTAGGATAAGACAGCTTACTAAGATGAGAGCAATGCCCTATTCTAATAAATAAAATCAGCAATAGTACATGTCATAATCATGAGAAAAATTTCATATTTTTTACTTACATGAGGTCTGCTTTTATGATATGATATTATTATAAAAATATTATTTAGAAAATACACTATACTTGAATGCCTGTTGCTTTAAATCTTTCCACTTAAGTTGAACCTGAATGTTTAGTTTGTATTTTCTGAGATAGTAGACATATGTTCAAACAGTTGTTTTGACTGTAACGTTTCTTAGCATACTCCAAGGAGTGATCACAAAATCCTGAAGTGGCAGGCATGTCACAGAATACTGATGAGGCAGGCGGATGCCTGTACTCAGTCCATGGGCCCCTTTGAAATACATGGAGAATCAAACATCTGGGGTCGGGCTGTAGGCCTCACCAGCCTTCAGAACAACGACACATCGTACATTTCTGCCTTATTATCTCACAGTGTGACTCTCTTGCTTGGTAATGTAGGATCACAACACTGGTTTGTTATAACAAAGACCAGGTCTTTGAGTTTGGGATGGGAGAGGTGATGGAACGTGTTTTGTGTTCTTCAGTCTGGAACGTGCTCTGTGTGTATTGTAGCATTTATATAATTTATCATGCATTTCTCATTCTGTTATAAAAGGCAAAGCTTTGCCACAAAATTTTTATAACCAATAAAACCCCATATCTGGCTAGGGGAAAAAATGAAACCAAGGAAAAAGAAAAACAAATGTATTGCTTGGTTCTAGTGATCTTTTTGAACATGGACTATATAAGCGTATACATGTTTCCTGCTTTAATGGACATAAGCATTTCCATGTTACTGTATATAGTTTTATTGCATGCCAACACATACAAATTGTTAGAGTAGAATCTGTTGCCGATCTACACTGCTTTGTAAGAATGTGTTACGTACGGCCATTATTTATTCTGCATGTGAACAGATGCTCCTCTGTTTTGAGATTATACTAAAATTTTTGGACTAGGTCTACAGTGTTGCAGTTTGGATGTAGAATTATCTCCAGACTTTGAAAATAAAAGGTCTCTTCTCTAGAAGAATGGTAGCTTTCCTAGAAACGTGAAATCAGTGAACAAAACCTGAGCATCACTGTGAGGGCTTCACAGCCAGGAAAAGCAAGAGGCACTTAGACCTCCCATCCTAATGGCTGCCACCTTCTGAAATTCCTTAACAAAGTGTATCTTGACTGCAAGTGTCTCTACTTGACTGCAAGTATCTCCAGTATATGATTGGAGATATATGATTCTTTGTATATATGATTAACGGCATTCCGTTTTAATGCAATGTTTTAACAAAATGAAGTGTAGCAAAATGGATCCTAATAAGCATTCAATTAATTTGTTTTTTCCCCCTTTATCTTTTAAGACATTAGTTTCTTTTGGGCTTTCTTCTATCTCTTGAACTGTACTTGCTCTTTGGGCTAGACTAAGGATATGAGGTATGATTTTCTATGCAGTGGGCAATAGAAAGGTTTTGAACAAGCAGGTGATATGACTGGGGATGACTTTTGAAAAATGAATCTGGCCCCATTTTGTAGGATGAATTGGACCTGGGAGAGGCAGAGATGAGAAGCTGACTTGGGCGGCTATCGTAATAATCTCAGTGAGTGATAATCGGAAGACCACATCAGGGCTATGACAATGGAAAGGAGGCAGATGTCATTGTGTAGAGATAATTGCTGAAGTTGTTCAAGTGATACAATGTATGTGACAAGAAAGAAGGAGATGCCAAAAGTGGCTCTGAAAGTTTGGGTCTTATTGACCTCAAGGATCATGGTACTAATACAAAAATAAGGAGTATAGGAGGAAGAGAAGTTTATTTTCAAAGGTATAGGTTCAATTCTGTTTTAAAATGTACCCTGGACTTATTTAAATCAGATACAGTAAGACACAGATATGGGGATGGTTGTCCTGAAGGAGGAAGCTTTTATATTCCTAGATCCCTAGGAATAGGAGACATGGAATGCCATTCAGGGCTGTGTGGGAAACCAGCAGGGTTGGTCAGGAGGCAGAAGCAGTGAGGGGAAATTATGGGCAAAAGCCTTTACCATGGTTTTTAAAGAAAGAATGTGTGAGGCAGGGTAAGCAGCTAAGTAGACTTAGGATTGGGTGGTTTGAATATAGAAGTCTCTAGTTATCTGGTCCCTGGACCTGGGTGACATAGGGCAGGGCAGTATTGTCCCAAGCTGCAGGAACCTGAGAAGAGGTTGGAGTATGGTCTTGGGTATGTTTTGCATACTAAATTTGTGCTGGAAGTGTGTTGTTTGCTATCTCTAGGAATTAACCCTGGGAAGGGCAGTCTCTCCTCTGTCAGCAAGGCCTCAGATATCAAAACATCATAAAATACAGAAGAACAAAAACAAAAACATGATTAATATGTTATCTAGGCAATATATCAAGGTAGAACTTCCTCAGCAAAAGTGAGTTACTGGAATATCGAGGAAAGTTAGGATTCCAAAGATAGAATTTGGAATCATCCATGTAGAATGGAGCTCATACAACTGGATGACATCGTCAGAAGGGAGAACACATGTAAAGAGAGAAGGGAAGATGATCCAGTACACTCCAGGAATGCCTACACTGAGGAGATGGAAAAAGGAAGTAAAGCGGAGACCCTGGTGGGGGGAAGGCAGAGATTAAAGAAAGGGTCACTCCAGAGAATGACAGTGAATAAAAACTCAGAGATTGGGCAACCAAGGAGTCATTGAGGACTATTGCTTTTATAGGATAATACAGCATGAGTGGTATTGAGGCAACAAACGCAGACCTCTATTTAGAAAAGTTTGATGAAGACGGGGGGAGAGGGGTAGTATCTCTTATGATTAGCTGATCCTTCCTAGTAGGTACTTCAAAGCCCAATTTTCTAATTTCATTTCTCTATTTCCTACCGGTACCCTACAGCTCTGGAAAATGAATTTTTAAAAAATCTTACTGTGTTCTGATATATTTTTACTCACCTATTTCCTCCATTAAACTATAAGCCTGAAGACAGGAATGCTATATTACATGACTTTGTAGCCTTAGTACCTAACACTGTTCCCAGTATAAACTGTGTTCAATTTACGAGGTCGGACTATTAAGGTGACAGACTTGTTGCAACGATGTTGCTAACCTTATTTGATATCAGAGGGATTATTCATTATGAATTTGTACCAACTGGGCAAACAGTTAACCAAGTTTACTATTTGGAAGTGCTGAAAAGGCTGCATGAAAAAGTTAGATGACCTGAACTTTTCGCCAACAATTCATGGCTCTTACATCACAACAATGCACCAGCTCACACAGCACTGTCTGTGAGGGAGTTTTTAGCCAGGAAACAAATAACTGTATTGGAACACCCTCCCTACTCACCTGATCTGGCCCCAATGACTTCTTTCTTTACCTGAAGATAAAGGAAATATTGAAAGGAAGACATTTTGATGACATTCAGTACAGCAAGGGTAATATGATGACAGCTCTGATGAAAAAGAAAAAGAGTTCCAATATTGCTTTGAAGGGTTGACTAGGCGCTGGCGTTGATGCATAGCTTCCCAAGGAGAGTACTTCGAAGGTGACCATAGTGATATTTGGCAATGGGTATACAGCACTTTTTCTAGGATGAGTTCAATAAGTTAATTGTCTGACTTTCGTATGTCTGTTTACAAGAATGAATGGATACTTCTGAGAAGAGTAGTTTACCAACTCAACCTCCAATAAATTATATGTCTTTAATTCCATCCCTCTATATGTGTATTTTCCTCTTTGCTTATATTTACCAATTACTTCAAAATGCAACTGGCAGTTTATTTCCTCCAGAAATTTTTTCCCCAATTAACCCAGTCTAAACTAAACAGTTATTTGCATATTCTTTATTCATAAATTACTTTTTCAATTTGTATGAATTTAAACTGTGCTTAAAATTCTGTTCTGAAAGTATTTTTAGGTTATACATAATATATACATATGTTTTCTGTCCTCGCCTCTAACAAGACACTGTACATGCTGAACAAATAGTAACAATCATACATAAACTTTAAAATATATCTGAATATGCAAATATCATAGACCTGTTACCTCTGTGACCTATTAGGCAGAAATTTTTATCAGTGTGACTATTTTTTACTTAAAAAATTTGTTTTATTTTATTGGGGTGACATTGGTTAGTAAAATTATATAGGTTTCAAGTGAACAATTCTATAATACATCATCTACATGTTGCACTGTGTGTTCACCACCCAGAGTCAGATCACATAAAACAGAATTTCATGAATTAGTGACCTTCAGAATGTTGAAATAATACTCTAAATATAATACATCTTGTAATATATTATAAACATTCTGATTTTATCTATTGGCAAACGTGACGTGGCAAGTAGAGTTTACTTTTGAATGGTATTGTTTCTTCATTATGGTAATTGTTTGAATTTTATACATTTAGTGTTCTTATATCATTTTTATAAACATTTACCAAGTGAATTATTTGATTGAGAGTGATTAGAAATTAAAAGCTGAATCAGAAGTACTGAAAGAGGAAACAGGACTCTCAGTTAGAATGAGGATGCAAAATCCATATTGAAATCATAACAGGAATTAGAGAAGTAGAAGGAAACATAAAATGATGTACTGTACAAATAAAGGTGCAGATTATCTAACAGGCCATATTTTGTACAAGTATTACGTTCAGGAATTATACTGCTAAAATTATAATTACCTTTCTGTATCCCTTACTAAACTGAGGACTTCTCCAGAACAGTATCTGTATTTTAGTAATCTCTTTTCCTAAAACCTACCATGAAATTTGGCATAAAATATGCCCTCAATGTTTATTGAACTAAATTAAAAATGTATAGCTACCAGGCCAGGTATCTTGCACCCTTTTTGCATCTTTATTTTTATTTATTTAAGATAATGTAGATCTATATGTATTGATATATAAAAATGTCCACAATGACTTGTTGGGGAGGGGCGAAAGGTTTCAAAACAGTTAGAGAACCATCTTACTTAGATAAATATGTATCCATATGTCCATAAGCTACACATACATAGATAAAGGTCTGGAAGAACAGTCAATCAGATGTAATTTCAGATGATTTTCATTCACAGCTCCATATTTTTTCATATCTGAATTTTCCATGGTAAGCTCAAGTTGACTTTATAAGATGGAAGCCATTTTTTTTTTAGAATGCAGGTAGAATACAAATTGAACCAGGAAGCCAGAGGTCCCAGCCCTGCCCCTTACTAGCTGTGGCAAACTACTTGTCTAATTCACAATTTAGTCATATGTGAGAAAAGAAAACAAACATATCTGCCTTTGTAACATTGTGGGCTTGCTTTGAAAATCAAAATGGGGATGATCTTGGTGCAAAATTCAGGCCTTACCTTTTAGTTTTTATTTTCAGCCCCCGTTCTGTTCCACAGGTAGGAAAGTTAACCCTGGCTCTTCCTGGATTTTAACGTCCTTTTCCTCCAAAGTTATGGCTGAGTTTGCTGTCTTACATGGTGTTAAGACTTGGGATTTACTGGCAACAAGTGAGGGAGTCATTGGTTGGGGTTCCACAGCCCTAGTTGACGGAATATCCAGTCTACTGGTCTGCATGTCCCCTGCAGAGCGTGAGGCTCTCTTCTCTTTCCAGATCACATTTAGGGTGCCAGGATATTTTGCAAATCTGCCAGTCTCCCTGCCTGACTATCCAAGCCACCATTACTCAGTTCTTACTCACTGACAGGAGCAGTGTCCAGAATTCAGGATGGGAATCTTCTCCACTTTCAGAATCAATTGCTGAACCCAGCAGAGTTACTTGCTTCTCTAGGGAAGGGACAGGGAAAGATTTATTATTCCTGGTCCTCATGCTTCTGTTGTTAAGACATGTTATCTATACCATGGAATTCTCTCCAGCTCCGGGACTCATAGATCTCTTTTACATCTGTCATAAGACTCTCCCAAGGCTATGAGTACAGAGGGAAATGATTGAGTGAAATGAAAGGGAACAGATATAAAAGGTGGGAAACAAAATCCAGAGGTATTTTAAAACATTTTCCTGACAGTTATGAAAATGCTATGATCTTGGGAGAGTATGCAGAGTGGACATAGACTAAATAAAAGATTCTGCAAGCCTTCTCAATAAGGTTCTGGGAAGGAATTAAGTCCTAATGTCTTAAGATATCCATTGAATGTAATAAATTATCTTCTCTCTCTTGTACCTAGAATGGTGTTAGCCATACATTCCCCTCGGGAGAATAGAGCAAATAGTTTGTCAAACCAGCCTCCGAGGGGACTAATTATCTCCCCGAACTTATTGGGAAAGACCCACAAGACTGAGAACTGTGCTGCAATTCAAGTGAGGAGGCCCTTAACTAAAAAGGTAGTACACAAATTGTAGCAAAAACCACATAGCTACTTACCCCAGGAATGAGGGGTCAAGGAAAGTGTTCTCAGGAGGAAGTTACAGGTATGAGATTAAGAGACAGGCAGTCCTGACCTCTAGACAATGCGATACTTCTAGTCTTATAGATGCTTTGACACTGCACAATAGACACTTGGAGTAGTGGAAAAGAGGGAAAGAAATGGAAATTTGTTTGGCGCTGGTTCTTGTATTGTTTGAATACCTTATGGGAATGTGAAAAAATCCTGGACCCAAAATTGTGGCATGCTACAAAACTAATCCTAACGTCCTGCATCCTTTAACTAGAAGTACATAGATCATGGTCAGGATTACAAAGTGGAGAGGGAGTATGATCTTTGAAGTCAGACAGGTGGTCCAAGTTCATTAACTATCCACCTCTAACATTTCTTGAATTTAGATGCTCAGTTTGATCATCTATAAAAATAGAAGCTACCATTTATCTTGTAAGGTTGTGGTGAATTTCAAATGAAATAAATGTAAAGAGCCAAAGATAGCATCTGGTATATAACAGATGCTCAATAAATCACAGGCATTACTATTTCTCGTGGTTTTATTTTAATTGCTCCGCAATAAGACAAGTATACTCACTGCTTTAATAAATTTTTAAAAAGCTATTAAAATGTTTTCTCTTTTCCTCTTTTCTAGCCTTTTGAGAACCACTCAAATGACAGGAACCAGTGGCCAAAAAGAGGGAGAGAGATGCAGGTTACAGGATCCATGACTATCCTGAGAAATATAGAGAGATATTTTGTGCCTCTTCCTATTTATTTGGTAGAAAATAGATTCAATAGATGATCTGTTTTGGTGGATAAAATGGGATATGTGCATAATTGTTTGTGTGTGTGCGCGTGCGTGCGCACATATGCAGCTCTATTTTTATAAAGTGCTGATCCTGGTTGATTTAGAATACCTTTAATTTTAAAAGATTATATTTTCTTCTGGAATCCTCTTGTATCCACAAAAGCAGTGATAGAATATCACTTAAATAATATACTGTGGTGAGAATATAACAAAGTGGTTAAGAGAAGCATTTTGGAGGTTGACTTAAAGTACATTGACTTTGAAATAAACATACATCTGTTGTAAAGAATAGATTTAACTAAATACACATATTGGTTTTACTAACAGATACCACTTTGGGAAGATATGTGTTTTTGTTTCAGAAATATTCCAGATTGAGTTCAGTTGTATTATAGCTTACATAATACTAATTAGACGCTGGCTTAGAAATATGTGTTAGTCATAAAATTTTGGCTAGAATCACATCAGAAATCTGATAGGGTAAAAAACAAAATGATTATTCACATGTTTAAAATCTTGAGAAAAACATACTACGTACCACTTGACAGTGAAATTATTCCAAGATGTTAAGGAAAAACAATGAAATTGTTTCATGAAAATGCTGAGGACTACTATGTCCAGAGTGACTAGACTCAGACTTTATTTCTTAAATATATAACTGAGCTGGATGGTGATCTGTGACTTCTAGCTCTCTGAGCTGTGATTTCTAATAAAACAAAGTCCCCTCGAAGTAGTGTTCTGAGTTCTTCAGCTCAATACCCAGAAGTGGGATTACTGGGTCCTTCTTTTTCTCTTGTTATAGCTTTTGTTTTACAGACTCTTTGTTTGGTATAAGTATTGCTACCCAAACTTTTTTGTTGTGTGTTCCCATTTTCATGAAATATCTTTTTCCCATCCCTTTACTTTCAATCTGTGTGTGTCTTTCACTCTGAAGTGAGTCTCTTGTAGGCAGCATATGTAAGGGTCTTGTTGTCTTATCCATTCAGCCACCTGTCTTTGGATTGGAGCATTTAATCCATTTACATTTAAAGTTATTGTTGATAGATCTGTACCAGGGATGCCAAAAAAATTTATGCAAGTGGGCACTTTGGTCATCATTGCTTAGGCAGCAGTTTGCCGTAATCAGAAGTGTCTGGATGCTGATGGTAACCACTTTGAGCACCTCTTGTAATTGCAGAAGTCAAACATAACTTGTATTCATCTTTTGTTATCGGTATATGAAGGTCTGACAATTAAGTTTGCTAACTCATCCTAGGAAAAGTGCAACTTAACCTGATTGCTGAATATCACTGTGGACACCTTCGAAGTACTCCCCTTGGGAAGCTATGCACCAATGCCAGAGCCAAGTCTACCCTTTCAAACAATTTTGGAACTCTTTTTCTGGAATGGCCATCAGAGCTGTCATCATATTACCCTTGATGTCCTGAATGTCATCAAAATATCTTCCTTTCAGTATTTCCTTTATCTTTGGGTAAAGAAGGAAATCATTGGGGGCCATATCAGGTGAGTAGGGAGGTTGTTCCAATACAGTTATTTGTTTACTGGCTAAAAACTCCCTCACAGACAGTGCTGTGTGAGCTGGTGCATTGTCGTGATGCAAGAGCCATGAATTGTTGGCGAAAAGTTCAGGTCGTTTTTGTCTAACATTTTCATGCAGCCTTTTCAACACTTTCAACTACTAACCTTGGTTAATTGTTTGTCCGATTGGTACAAATTCATAATGAATAATCCCTCTGATATAAAAAAAAGGTTAGCAACATTGTTGCAGTAAGTTCAATAATTTAATTTTCAGACCTCATATATTAAGTATTATAATTTTAATATAGTTTTCCTTGCTTTAAACATGTATACATTTTTTGGCACCCTCTTATTTATTGCTATTTTATTATTTTTATTTTTTATCTTTATTTATTTATTTGTCTTAAGGAAGTTCCTCTAAGATTCCTTGTAATACTGACTTGGTAGCAATGAACTCCTTTAGCTTTTTCTTGTCTGGGAAGCTCTTTATCTGTCCTTTGATTGTAAATGATAGCCTTGCTGGGAAGGGTAATCTTGGTTGTAGTTCCTTGCTTTTCATCTCTTTGATATTTTGTGCCAATTTCTTCTGGCCTGCAAAGGTTCTGTTGAGAAATCAGCTGATAGTCTTATGGGAGCTCTGTTATAGGTAACTAACTGCTTTTGTTTTGCTGCTTTAAGGTTCTGTCTTTGTTTTTAAGTGTGGCATTTTAATTGTGATATGTCTCAGTGTAGGCCTTTTTGGGTTCATCATGTTTGGGACACTTTGCTCTTCCTGTATTTGTATGTCTATTTCCTTTGCCAGGTGAGGGAAATTTTCTGTCATTATTTCTTCAAATAAGTTTTCAATTCTTTGCACTCTCTCTTCTCCTTCAGGTACCCCTATGATGTGAATATTGGTCTGTTTGATGTTGTCCCAGAGGTCCCATAAACTGTCCTCAATTTTTTTTTTTCTTTTGATGTTCTGATTTGGTGTTTTCTGCTACCTTATCTTCTAAATCATCGATTTGATCCCCTGCCTCGTCTAATCTGTTGATTCCCTCTTTTGTATTCATTTCAGTTATTTCAGTTACTGTATTCTTTATTTCTAACTGGTTCATTTTTATGTTTTCTATTTCAATTTTTATGTTTCCTATTTCTTTGTTGGAGTTCTCCCTGAGATCATTGAGCATCCTTATAACCAGTATGATGAACTCTGCATCTTGTAAATTGCTTGTCTCCATTTTGCTTAGTTCTTTTTCTGGAGCTTTGTTCTGTTCTTTTATTTGGGACATATTTCTTTTTCTTCCCATTTTGGCGGCCGCACTATCTAAAAGTACTCATAGATTACAAAGGCAGTCATTGAAACAATGTTTTTATTCATTAGTGGGAAACGGTAGTGGGAAAATTTCTCATGGATCATTTATATTTATTTGTGTATATAAACAAGATATATGATATATGAGTTCCAACAATTAAGTTCACGAACTTGTTGCAACGTTGTTGTTAATTGTTTTTGATATCGGAGGGATTATTCATCATGAATTTGTACCAACTGGACAAATAGTTAACCAAGTTCACTATTTGGAAGTGCTGAAAAGCCTGTGTGAAAAAGTTAGGCGACCTAAACTTTTCGCCAACAATTTTTGGCTCTTGCATCATGACAATGCACCAGCTCACACGGCACTGTCTGTGAGGGAGTTTTCAGCCAGTAAACAAATAAGTGTATTGGAACACCCTCCCTACTCACCTGATCTGGTCCCCAATGACTTCTTTCTTTACCTGAAGATAAAGGAAATATTGAAAGGAAGACATTTTGATGGTATTCAGGACATCAAGGGTAATATGACAACAGCTCTGATGGCCATTCCAGAAAAAGAGTTCCAAAATTGCTTTGAAGGGTGGACCAGGTGCTGGCGTCAGTGCATAGCTTTCCAAGGGGAATACTTCGAAGGTGACCATAGTGATATTCAGCAATGAGGTATGTAGCACTTTTCCTAGGACGAGTTCAAAAACTTAATTGTCAGACCTCATATATATATATATATATATATATATATATATATATATATATATATATACAAATACATATATAAAGAAATGAGAACTCAAAGCAAATTTAAATAAACACAAATATTTACAAAAGCAAAAGTGACTCATAAAATCTAATGAAGACATACACAATGAAACATCTCACAACCTCAAGAAAAAAACAATCTTTATTCCATTCTTGGAACTTTATTTAAAATCAGACAAAGCTGAGCAGTTTGGCGTTTTCTTTAGAATCGTGCTCTCCAAACAACTTTCATTATAATGTGATTCTGCCTGATAGTCCCTAAATTTTAACATTTGGGCACTGCAAACATTATTTCACTCTCATAGTCCACTGAACAACCTCAGGGAGACAAGGAAAAAAAAATTGGCAACTAATCTGTAATGGAAATTATGTTATTGCCATTTTCATTTATCTTTGGATTTCCAATACAAGTGTGCCAATAGTGAGTATAAGCACTTTGGAAAGTAGTAACTGGGATGTTAGTATAAAGCAATATTATAGCTTTTCCCCTCCAATTTACCCCAGATCCAGTATTTCTGAAAGAAAGGCTTCCAATCATCTGTTTTGATTGTACATGTGGCTGTGTCCTTTGGTATCAGAATTCCTTCCACAAGCACAAGGTCCTTATCAAATAATATATTTAAACGGATGTGAAAATTTATTCTCAGATTAATGCAAAAGATATTATCTGAGCTCAATTTCATATACATTTATTCTAGTGTGAGGCTGATTCAGTATCTGAATAAAGATGGGTGGAAACAATCTGAAAAACTGTCCAGTGGTAAGAGGTTAAGAAAAAGAAAAAAAGCATTATTTTATGATCTAGCCCCAAATTTTGTAGCAAAATGTTTGCCAAGATATATGAATCTAACTAAATCCCGTTGGTGTTAAGAGTTTTAGTCAGCACATGCCCAAGCCATTTGCCTCCTAGGAAACAAATGCAGAGCACATGTTCTGAAACAAGTTTATGTGAGAAGAGTCTGGACTCCAGAGCCAAGAATCTGAATCTTGGCTGTAAACAACAGAGGGTTAAAAAAATGTCTACGTATAGAAATACAACATTTGTTTTTAATGTCTAGGCTCTTTCCTTAATACAACAGGAAAGCAGTTTAATGAAAAGGGAATATGCCAGGTTGCAGAGCTAAGTCATGGCAGGTTGGCTGCATGTCATCAACCATGTGACAGATTTTGTAAAATAGAAAATATTGTTGCATTGTCAAAAGTAACTAAAGCCATAAGGCAAAGTTTCTGGCTTCATTCACGGCTTAATGATCAGGCCAGTGCACCAATGCTGAAAAAGAAAAAAACAAAAAGTAAAGTAAAAGAAGAACATTTATATTTATAGAAGTGTTACCTGTTCTAATTAACCCCCAAAGTAAGAAAACATTAAAATCCATTCCAAATGATTTTAACTATTGCTTATTGTTTTAAAATTTGGTGTAGGGGGTTAAGATTTATTTATGAAAGATATGCCATTTTGTTTAGATATTTGTGTGAGAAAACATAATAATGCAAAAAAATTAACTTACCATGTATATTAAAAGCACAAAGAATCTCATTGTAGAGGTTAATGGGCACACTTAAACTTGATAAAGAGAAACTTTTTTTAATGCCTTATTTCATTCTTAGAGATTGCTTAGGTAATCCTGTTTGTAGGATGTCATTTTGCTGACTGCATAATTCACCTGAATATTACTCACCTTTTTTGCACTGTATGACTCGGTATGTTCGGATTTGTGGTTTGGGTCAAGTATAATGTTAGTAAACCTAAAATCCCAGCTTTGTTTCCCCTTTGAGTGGATACCATTCACTGTGATCCACGGATGGCATTCCTAGTCGCCAATGACCATCTCAAAACTATGTGAGCAACAGTTTAGAATATAGATACAGAATTAGGACAACCTGAGTGTTAATTCCAACTGAATCACTTACTGATTCTATGAAATTGGGCAGGTTACTTAACCCTGA
The DNA here is from genome assembly GCF_036562045.2 of Rhinolophus sinicus. Taxonomy (NCBI): domain Eukaryota; kingdom Metazoa; phylum Chordata; class Mammalia; order Chiroptera; family Rhinolophidae; genus Rhinolophus; species Rhinolophus sinicus. Next base: position 140,485,309 of record NC_133751.1, on the reverse strand, counting down.
AGCCTCACTTTTCTCCTCTGTAAATGGGGATAATGCTACCACCTATACCACCTACCTCCTGGGATTGTAGTGGTGAATATTAAATTAGATAATGTGCCAAGCACTCAGCACTCAGTAAACATTAGTTATGCTTTTTCATGGTGAGCGTGGTATGACTGGATGATTAAAAACAAAGTAACTCAAGGAACATGCATTGCTGAATGGGACTCATTGGCAGTGTCTTCACACTACTTGAAAGAGGGCATAACAACAAGTACAGGCATGGTCAAGGTTAAGGGTGAACCACACTGACTTCCAGCTTCTTGCATCATACAAATCCCTCTTCTCGCTTTCCTGCCTGTTCAAATCTTAATAGTCCCAGTTTGCTTTTCTCCAGAATAGCGCAAAACAAACAAAACAAAAATAGAACAAGGGTGGACTGAGAAGAGACACATTTTGGCCCCAAGCCATGGTGATGCCAGGTCGGATAAATCGTGTTGCACAAATGCAATATAATTTTAAAAATTTAAATAATTATGTGAAGACGTGTCATTTGGCTCTTCATATTGAAGATGTTATAGCAAGTTAAACTATGCAGTGTTTGATGTTTATTTTACATGGTAATGATACGTTATACAATTCATAGACAATATCATGTTTCATTTTCACATGGAGTAATGACAAATGGCTACTCTGAAGTTTACTGTGTATAAATGATATACTTTTCAGAGTAATAATACTTCATGGATTAGATACAACAATTTATTGGAAATATAAAAATGTGGATTATAATAAGAGGTACAATCGCATCAAACTCTTTACTAATATTAATATCATTTTCTAAAAAGAAATATATTTTGCCTCCTTCACCTTTTTTAAAGGTTCATGAGGGGCTATTAAACAGACGCCTAGATTTACAATTATGAAATATTTTTATCTAACTTCTATGATGAGAATACCCAATGCATTTTCAGATAGCCTAATATATAAGTGAAATAGAAAAGTGTGATTAAAAGAATAATCTTCAAAGTTTAGATGCTAGTGATCTGGAACTTCCAGAAGGAATAATTGTCTTGAAAAACGTATCCCCATTTCTCCTTTTGCTGAATGAAGTACGTATATTGTGAACAAGCAACCTGTCTCTCAGAATTTTGTCACTTATGTTACCAGCTGGTCCCAATCAATATAGAGATGAAAATCCAAAGCTCAAACCACCCATGTGTTCATAAACATGCAGGACAGGTCTTAAACATTTATTAAGAGCTAGCAATGTATCAGGTGTTAAAGAAATGGAGGTGAGTATCTTAAGAGTGTTGATAATGCCAAAGTTTCCATCACGAGAACAATACATAAAAATGAAAGCCCTAATGTAAGTAGTTTAACTATGGCACAGCATTCAGTTGGGAGAGAGGTGACAGTAGGATAATTCCTCTGTGCTGACTGGGACACAGGCCATTTGATTTGTACAGAGGGCCTGAATAACTGATAAAGCAATTGTCAGAAAGCCTTTCTGGTTTTCCCATTGCAAATTCCTGTATTATGGTAAAACTGGCACCTAGAAAAACCTAACTATAGCCCTTTCCTTACTTGCTCTCTAGACCCACTTGCCATTAAACTCTTTAGAAGCATTTCAGCATAAATAAGAAATACCAGGATAACAGTGTTCTGCAGGGAATAAATGACCATGGCTCCATGGCCTTAAGAGGCCTGCATCTGCTTTCTTTTTGAGATAAAAGAAGAAACCTTGGCCCTCCAACGGTAGTGCAATAACTAGGTTCAGGTCGGGAGTTTGTAATCATTTTCTAATAAAGCCCACTCTGCAAAATTATATTTTCTTCTTTCACTTTTACCCTAAGCCAAATAAGCACTTCTGAGAATCGCAGTCCATAAAACATACGAAAATGTGTTTCAGTTGTTTCTTATTTAATTGATTTATATCCAAACCTGAAAGAGAAATGAATTTGAGAAAATTGCTAGATATTAAAATGTACTTAAAAATACTGAAAGTCTAGTACTGTATGTCTGTATGTCTAATAGTACCATGCGTCTGATAAATCTACATTACTGCCATTATTTGGTCTTAAGCTTTTCCTACAAAAGGGGAAATGGTGATCACAAGGGTTCAGCAAAAAAAGGTTCATTTCTTTAAAAATATATATTTTTTTCTATTGCATATTGATTAAAAATTTGGTCTCTAGAATCCAACAGCATGGAAACAAATCTTTGTTTCATCATGGAACAGCCAAATGACCTGGGCAAGTTCTAAGCCTCAGCTCTTCAACTATTAAAATAATAAAAACTCCAGGTAGGCAGCCTGTAAGGTAGCCTGGCTCCTGGTATTTACACACTTAGGTGTGGCCAGGGCTGAGTGACTCTCTTCTGATGAATAGAATGTGGCAGACGTAATAGGTTATTATTTCCAAGACAAGGTTATACAAAGTTTTAGCTCCCTTCTTGGGGGTGTCCGTTCTTGTTCTTTCTCAAACCTTTTGCTCTGAAGAGAGCAAGTTTCCATGTCGCGAGCAGCCCTAGCAAGAGGCTCATGTGACAAGGGACTGGTGTCTTCAAGCACTAGCCAGAGAAGACCTAAGGCCTGCCAAGAGCCACACAGCAAGTGGGGAACAGATCTTCTGAGGCCTGTCAATAGCCTGGACCATGAGCCTGAGACACCCAGCTAGGCTGTGCCTGATTTCCTAACCCACTGAAACGGAGATAATAATGGTTATTGTTTTAAGCTGTCAACTTGGGGGTTGATTTGTTACACGGCAATAATTAACTAATACAAACAAGGGCAATAATAACAATCACATGATAGGATGGTTGTGATGATTAAGTATGAAAATAGATTAACAGAGCCTGACACACAGTACAATCACTGTAGATGACAGCTATTCCTTGCATCAAAAGGGAATTGTTACTGTCTGAATGTTTGTCTCCCCCAGATTTACTTGTTGGAAACCTAACTCTTAAAGTGATGGTCTGAGGAGGTGGGGCCTTTGAAAGATGACTAGGATTAGGCCCTTTATAAAAGAGGGCTAACAGAGTTCCGTAGCCTTTTGGTTCTGTGAGGACACAAGGAGAAGTCTGAGACCCAGAAGAAGACCCTCACCCAACCCTGCTGGCACCCTGATTTCAGACTCCCAGCCTCCAGAACTGTGAGAAATATATTTTTGGTGTTTATAAGCCACCCAGTCTATGGGATTTTGTTATAGCAGGCCAAAGAGACAGGAATGAAAACTTCTGAGTTTTAATGTTTTAAAACAGAAGAAAGCTAATTAAGTAAAACCTGTTACATTAGGGTTACTAGTTTATATAACTGTTCTTTTTGAGTTTTATAAAGTCTGTTTACAAACAATATCCTCTCCTACTCAAGTCTCCTTACATTTTCCTTTCTATAAGAGGGAAACACTGCTACTGTGGGGAATCTCGCAGTGTCATCCTGGGATCAAATTATTCAGAACACTTTTTTTTCAGGAAAGCATTTAGTTATTTGTATAACCCACACATTTCAATCCACACATACTGCCCAATATTTTGAGTTACTCATACTAAAGTTCATCCTAGAGGAAAGAAAATCACTATTGTGTGTGGGGGGTGTGTGATTGTGGAGATATGTGCTTCATATTCATTTTAAATCTCGGTGCGTGGGAGTTTGTTACGATGCATTATCTAAGTGTTTTTAAAATTTTGCCTGTAGACTTAGATTAATGAAAATGACTAGTAACTTCACAGAATTCATTCATTTTTCTAGCTGTCTCCTTTATAGCAAAAGTCTAGCTTTCAGGAGAGAGACTGCTCTGGTAAAGGAGAATTCTGATGGGGTCATCCAAGTACGTCCAACAACTAAAACCATAGGTCATGTTTCAAGATAGAAATAAAGTATAGACAAAAGGAATTTCCCTTGTCTTTTCCCATGTTTCCTGCACCCTTTCATGTATGTAGGTGGGAAAAATCCTTTTTACACGATGCAGAAAAACTTGGTAGAAGACCAGAATTTTCAAAGCCTCCTCACACTTTTTAAAATGCAACATTATTATTCAAGTTCCATAAAAATCAAGGTGTGTGCTTGGGTTCAGCAAGGATTGTGGCCACTGTGTGGATTCTCAGACATGAAGAGTCCATCCAATTACACTATTGAATAGGTCAGAATTCTTCCTCTGTAAGATTTCATGCTTAGCTACAGAGTGAAAGAAAGCTGTTAGTGCACTTGACCTTTCCCAAGGAAGAGTACCATGAAGGGCACATCTGGAGAGGTCTATCTGCCAATTCAATAGATTAGTAGTAGCAAAAAAAAAAAAAAAAAAAAAAAAAAATCACTGGAAATTGAAATTTATTCTCACAAGGTTTGTTTTAGGAGTCCCATGCACACTGCTTTACAAGAAGCCACTCTTTTGACTTTGGATGTTTTAGGTAAATCAGATATGTGCTTGGAAAGGCTGTGCAATGTGAAGGAAAGATATCAATGAAGAGTTTTTAGTTCTGCTTTTTGCCCTGTCTTTCTGGATGACTTTAGGTAAGTTTCTTAATCCTTCAGAGCCTCCTTGTATTATCCATAGACTATCTGCCCTCCTTCAAAGGGTTCCCTGGGGATCAAGTTTTATCAATGAGGACTACATGTGTTTCTATAATGTCATTAGACTCTTTTGATTGCAAGTTATAGATCCTTAAGTCAAGTGGGCAGAGCAAAAACAACAAAAAAACCCAATATGGAGTTTTTTAAGGATATGAGACTACTCAGAAATAAAAACTAGATTATACTCATGCCCTAGTAATGAGGGATTCTTTTTTTTTTTAGAATGCTGCTCCTTTTAACTTTTTTTTTTTTCAGTTTTTTAATTAAAATTTATTGGGGTGACAATGGTGAACAAAACTACATAGGTTTCAAGTGTATAATTCTGTACTACATCATCTATGTATCACATTGTGTGCTCACCACCTAGAGTCAGTTCTCCTTCCATCACCATATATGTGACCCCCTTTACCCTCTTCTACCACCCGCCCTCCCACCGTTACCCTCTGGTAACCACTAAACTCTCGTCTGTGTCTATGATTTTTGTTTTCTTTATTTGTCTTGTTCCTTTGTCGCCTCCAGTTTTATATCCCACATATGAATGAAGTCATGTGGTTCTTGACTTTTTCTGTCTGATGTATTTCACTTAACAATCTCAAGCCCATCCATGATGTCGCAATTCTCTCATTACTACTCTCTTGTGGGACATCTTTATTCTTTTGTTTCTTACCTTTGGTTTCTATTGCTTGTCTTATTCACAAGATAGGCAACAGCTGCTAATAACTCCTAAGCTTTAATGGCGTAGCATGGATCAGATGCCTACAAACTAATAGTAATGAGGGGAGATGGATGTGGTAGTTGGGGAAGAGGTGGAAGGGGTAGTAGGAGGAGGGTGTTGGGCAGATAACACTGCAGGGCTCATCTGTAGGGGGCCTCAGCCCAACTGCTCAAGGTACAGAGAGGGAAAGTACAGCAACAATGTGGAATGTACTACCAAATCATTTGAAAGAAAGTACCTAAACACTGCTCCTCAGCTCTAACTGAATGTTTAAATCACCTGAGGAAATTTTTAAAAACAGAAAACACAGTCCTATTGTCATCAGAATCACCTGAGGAGCTTTTGAAATTTGTAGCCTTCCCAGATCTACTCAGACCTATTCAATCAAACTTTCTGGGTAGGGGGACGTCCAGGACTTTGCAGGTAAAACGTGGTCCCCAAGGATTCTTTTGCACATTGGAATTTGAGACTCATTTCTCTAGATTGGTGATTCCCAAGGTCTGATTCTCAGACCAGCAGCTTCAGCTTCACCTGGGAACTTGTTGGCAAAGCAAATTCTCAAGTCCCACCTCTTTGGGTTCCAAACCTGCCTTTCAAAGAGCCTTCCAAGTGTTTGTCCACTAAAGTTTGAGAGCCATTGCTCCAGACTATTGTATCTCTCTAATAATTCATTTCTATGGTATTTTACAAATATATCGATCCGGGGTTTTAGCATTTAAAATACGCAATTGCTTTTTTTTTAAAACTCTAAATGTTTGGTTTGAAAATGACCCTGTGTCTTACTGGTTACCATAATGCCATTTAAAAACGTAATGCTGCATAAGACACAAAAAGCTAAATTATCAACATCTACAAAGCTGAGATAAAGATAGCTTTTGTCATATTTTTATGTTCCAATTATAGTTTCACCCAATGTTTTTGAAGTGTATTCCTTCTATGAGTCAGGGAACTCTAATGTCAGTTGCAAAATTTTCTGCATCTTTAAATGTAGACAGTGCAACTGTGGTTTGAGAGGGTTTGTCTTTTTATCTCCGCCTTTGAAGCCAAGATCCATCTTCAAATATATGAAAAGTATACAATTATTTTAGAATAAAATGCTATTAAATTATAAAATAGTAAAAACAATTCTAGATAAAAGGTTTTACAAAGATTTAAAAAATATCATTGTAAAGCCAGACTATAGCGTGTAAGTATTTGATATCGTGTTTCCACATAGGATCAGGGAAAACTTTAGAATTTCAAATGTAGTGATTTACTGAAGATAAAGTGGTTACAAAGATTCTAACAGGTTCAACAGACGATAGCTAACAAGCACACAGCTCGTTAGCCAGCAGAGCAAGGTCATCACATGTCAAGTGGTCTCTGGGAAACTCCTTTGTACGTCCATGGGAGAAGAGGAGTATGAAAGCAAATGTCTTACTACTATTATGAAAATAATTTTGACCTCAGAGACTTTCTAACAGGGAATTGGGGGCTCCTAGGCATGCCGGGACTACAATTTAAGAATGGTAAACTGGATCAAATTTATATAGTTTAGACTTGCTGCTCTGATAAACCGGACCGAACATAAAGCACCACAGTAATAAAAATTTTGCTGTGCCACGGACCTGTGGTCTTGGCATGGGAGCAAGCGTAGAGGCGTCTGCGTGCCCCGTCTTGGGACTGTAGTTATCCAGGTCCAAAAGCTGCTGCTTTCTGCCTGTGTTCCAGTGAGGACTTTGATTTCATGGACCTCATAGTGATAAGGACTCATTATCAAGTCAATTGAGGTGAACCCAAGATAAGTGTAAGTAAGATCACTGGGAGCAACAGATTTGATGTCAGCTTCCAATTCATAGAAGAGGATTTGGTTTGAAAAATATACCTGCTGAAAGCAGTCTCTTCTTATACTACAAAACCTGCAAGTCAAGTGTGAAGATCTTTTTTTGATGTACTGGGCTAAATTAACATTTTAAGTTGAAATGTCTTTGTTACACGATCGTGATTCTTAGGACAGTATCAGGCAAGTCTGAGATTTCTTCCAGACACTACAGTTGACATCATTGCAAAGGGAGACGAGGCCAGTGACCTTGCAAGTGCAATTTCGATGGCTTTTAAGAATTACCAAAGGAGGAGTTTTTGGTGAGGGTACCGCTTGATGATAATATGTAGGTTAGAGAGTATTTCAAATGTAGAGCACTCAGTTTTTGTTTGTTTTTAAATAGAGGTTTGAGTGGAGGCAAGCAATTCTTCTGCCTGATTTTCTCTCATTTCTTCATCCAGGACCACAATTATACACATATTAGACCACTTGTTATTGTTCAACATGTCTCTAAAGGTCTTTTTTTCAACTCTTCTTCAGTTTCTATTTCTATTGACCTGTCTAAGAGTATGAGTTATCTAAATTTTTTTTTTTTTACTGAATCTAGATTACTGTTAAACCTGTCCAACAGATCCTTTATTCAGATATTGTATTTTACTTCTAGAATTTCCATTTGTTTCCTTTTAGAGTCTACACTGCTGAAATTCCCTGTCTGTCCCTCTAAATTCTTTAAAACCTTATGTTTTATTTAAAGTGCTTGTACTCATGCTAATTCCCACATCTGGATCTTCTGTGGTTTTTCCTCTATTGACTTTTTAAACAAAATTTAATTATGGGTTACATTCTCCTGTTTCTTTGCATGTATCATAATTTTTAAGTTGTATGGAAGATGTATTAAAAGACCCATAGAGACTAGAATAAATCTTTTCCTGAGAGAGAGCCTGCTCTTTCCCCTCTCAGATACTTAGAGAGAAGGAATGATCTGATCAGGGGTTGAGCTAAGTCTGAGGCTGGGTTACAACTTTATTAAATGCAGTTTCCTTCTTGTGTCAAATGTGTGGAGAGTAGATTTGTTCTACCAGGTTTTCCCGAAAATAAGATGTAGCCGGACAATCAGCTCTAATGCATCTTTTGGAGCAAAAATTAATATAAGATCGGTGGTCCTACATTATAGTAAAATAAGACTGGGTGGAGGTCTTATTTTACTATAAGACCTGGTCTTATATAATATAACATAGTATAATATAATATAATATAATATAATACTGGGTCTTATATTAATTTTTGCTCCAAAAGACACATTAGAGCTGAATGTCTGGCTAGGTCTTATTTTCGGGAAAACATGATAGTACTTTGGGATCTAAACACTATTAGGACTGCAAGAGATGTTTCCTTGCTTTCTAGCCCATCACTGAGCATCCTGAACCACCGCAGACTTCGGGAAGAGAATTAATGGCAGTTGGAAGGAACTATTTCTGCATTTGGGACTGTTCTCAATTCCAGTCTTTAAGCAGCCTTATGTGATTATTAAAAGCTTTGCTGATTTCTCCTTACCCCAGCATACCAACCTTCTCCTCCCCCTGGTCTATGGCAGGCAAGATACTCTGCTTACCCATGCCCAGACTTGGCAGTTGCTTTCATAGATGAAAGTAGTAACTGACCTCATCAACTAGGAATGTCAGTTAACTGACTCTATCTATCTATCTATCTATCTATCTATCTATCTATCTATCTATCTATCTATCTATCATCTATCTATCTATCTATGATATATCATCTATATCTATATATCTATATCATCTATATATGTCTATCTATATGTATGTACATCTCTACCTATATACCGGGGGTGCCAAAAAAATGTATACAAGTGGACACTTTGGTCAATTTTGCTCGGACAGTAGTTTGCCATAATCAGAAGTGTCTGGACACTGATGGTAACCACTTTGAGCACCTCTTGTAATTGCAGACGTCAAATGTGACTTGTATTCATCTTTTGTCCTCAATATATATTGAAAGTTCAATTTTAATAGTTTTTTCCTTTTTTAAAATATGTATACATTTTTTGGTACCCTCTGTATATAGAGATAGATAGATTGATTGACAGATAGATATAGAAAAATGATCACTCTAAAACAGAAAATGTTATGAACTACTTTAAATCTTTTTCATTTTGAGTTCATTTGAATCATTAATGGGAATGTTCTCATCTCCTTTTTATTTTTCTTTGTAGGCCTTGTTTGATTATTTTAAAAATACTTCTGGAAATATTTTTACTTAGGGATTTCAAAGAAGATATTTGCTAGAATATCACATCTTTTAGCGTTGGTTGCTCCACAGGTATTTATTGGTCATTGGAATCCCTATGCCACAATGGCAAATCTGTTTTCAGGGAAGAAAAAACACAAAACAAAACCAAAACAACTTTATGATTCAAACATAACTAAAATCTATAAAATTGGAATTACAAAGGGAACAAATTTAGGGATGTCAAAATATTTTAAATCACTGACAACCTTAAAAGGTTACTTTGAAAATATCTAAACTTACTTAGAAAGTATCTGCTAATAGGTGTCTGTCTGTGTACATGACCTCTGGGTCCCAAACACATTCCATTTAATCTAATAAGAGAAGTCATAAAAATCTCACCCTCTTCATGACTTAGACTCACAGACCCAAGTAGTAGCACTTGAGAGAAGATATATTTATTTCAGTACAGCTAATTTGAAAAATTTAGAAGCTACATCATGATTTACTTCTCTTAAAATTTTAATTTTTTTTAGATGAAAACCCCAGTTATATTGTAGTTTTTATGTTGTTCACAGCAAGATTATATAATAAAATCAATGAGTAACAACCTGAGTTCTCTGTAGAGCCTGGGACCGGGAAGTAGTAACACAGCCTGCAAAGTTCACCTTGTTCCTTTTGCATTATCTTCTAGGCCTTAATACTCTGTCCAGCAATTATTGTTCTATCCCATATAAAAATTGTCCATGAGCCAACCGGAAAAATCTCCTCCATTCCTAAATCTTGCCAAATTACAACAAAGCTGTCTTAGAATAAGAAACAGCTGAGACATGTTAATTCTCAGTAGAACAGAGTGCTTGCTCCCACTTCTGCTTATCATAATAGTAACTTTACTTTTTCATGTGTTTGCCAATTCCTATGTGTATACTTGGTTTAAAGACTCTAGTTTGAGTTTTCCTTGGGTTTGATGCTGAGGTGCAGCTAAAAATCTAAGTAGACTGTGTTGGGAAGGGACACCGGAATTTGCCCAGAATGTTCTAGAATGCATCGCCTGAAGGCTGTAAATCACCTGAGCTAGAGGAAAGAATTATTGACTTACGAATGAGGAGCAATTGGGTAAATCCCACTCAGCCTGAGGAAATGGAAATTTCCCATGCACTGCTTTTCCAGCTTGATGTCTATTTGATGCTCACACTCTGCAGTATTTTAAACAGATACAGATACTGAGCTGTGTTCCAAATGGATGTCAAACAGATTCTGATTTTTATCACAGGGCTACATATCATTATCTTACGTTCTCTTTAACGGTGCATGGAGGATGCAGGCAAGGAAATGAAGATGTGATACTTTTGTATATTAAACAAAAAACTTTATTTCTTACCAGCATACTTCACACATTTATATATGTATCTAGTTAAAGCCACATGGACTTAGGCCATTGTTACTAAGGAAACCATGGCCATGGCCCCCAGCCTTGGAGTTCCAATGTATTTTATTTTAATTAATTAAGTAATTAATTTATTTATGTATTTTAAACCTGCACATAATACTCCAGAAAAGAGCTTAAACATAGAGCAGAAAAGTCTGGTTTTTTTCTTTGTTTGTTTCTTTTTCTTTTCTTTTCTTTCTTTCCAATTGGGGAACTGTAATAAACTTCAGGTAAAATTAGTTGCCAAAAATTGTGCTCCAATATTTAATTTTGTCCTAAGTGATTTAAGCTTGGATAAGTAGTCGCTCTTTCTAATTATTATGAAGTATTTTTGTTAGATTCTACAGTATCACTATGGCATTTTCCAAAAGATTAATGTTTCCTAAGAATGAAATTTAAAATGCATTGCCTGATCAGAGGGGAACGGGATTATACAATAAATTTAGAAGTGACCTCCTTATGCCTTCTAAAAATGATATTTGGAATCACAGGAATTTTTCCTTCTTCTTCTGTTTCTCTTACTTCTTACTTTTAAAAACTTCTTAGCAGAAGAGGGAGTCCTGAAAATAGTAACCTAACTTTGCTGAGCACTTATAATGTGTCAGGCACTCAGCTAAGCACCGCATACATATTAACACATTACATTTTTACAAAACACCACAAAGTAGAAACTGTTATTCTCTCTATTTCCCAGTTGAGAAATCAGACTCAGGGATTTCACCAAGAAAGCAAACCTGGCCTGGCTGCCAGGATCACGCTTTTGGACTCCATTTAGGAGCAATTCTTATTGAATATTTTTTGATTTCCAGAAAAATAAACAAGAAGACAAGTTTTGGAAATTCTTTGCCCTAAGGCCCTAGGATGTCAACACAATGGTACATAATGAACATAAAGGGATATGGGGAGAATCCATTTACTCCCACAACCAGTAGCTAGAGACTTACTGGCTGACTTCTCTACTTGTCCTCTCTGCCAACAACCCCCATTTCGTTATAAAAATACCTTGTTGGGAGCAGTAGCCCAACAGGCAAATATCTATTCAGAAATTAGATGAAATTGTTTTTCAAATAATAGGTGTATCAGGAATTGAGAACCAGATCAATTGTAGAGAAGGTAGCCAAAGGTAGGATCATGTTTTTAAAATCCCCATTTGAAGGAAGGTTTCGGAAAGTAGCTTTAGATAACCAGACATGCTTTGATGATTGAGATTTGGGGATTCAGAATCTAGTTTCAGAAATCCACTTGGTGTCACCAGGGAAAAGGCATTAAGTTATTTTGTGGGAGGCAATTTGAGATGTGCTGGTTTGGTCCTACTTGTCAACCTCACCACTGAACGTCTGCTTCAGGCATTGCATTCAATCGAAAACCTGCCCCCAATAAAAATACTTCATAATCATTATCCTCTAAGATTGGATTTGGTCTTAGGATATTTTGCATATCGGAAAAAGATTGATAGAGTTAAAGTATGTTATGAATGTGTGCCTTGAGAGCATTGTATTTTAATTGTGACTTCACTGAATCAGATTCAATTTAACAAATCAGCGTGGGCTAAAAATCATTCCAGTAAACTCCCAGATTTAGCACACAGATAACCCCTCTAGTCAATAAAGCAGGTCTTAACTGTAAATCTTGTGCTTGTAATAAGAGAACTATAGTAAATTCACAGGGCTCAGTAGCTATGGCAACTGCAGATTTCAGTCAATACCCTTTGATCTTCAACATTAGATAGTCATGTCTGATTGCTGCACACAATCCTTTTCCCCAAAGAGGTCAATATGTTCTTGCTGAAATACTTCAAAGTATTCTGGTCCTTGGAAATGCCTAAGGGTTTTTATATTAGCTACTCCCATCTTTGATCGATAGTCCTACTTGAAAAGTTATGTGATGCTTACACAAACACAAGCCTCCACAGAAAATATAATGTGCATATGTACATGTTCTTTGCTGAGAGGATGACCATGGCTGAATATTTATGTGTATGAAGTCATATCCAATATATAGACAAATATGCAATATACATACTATGTGTTTTATATAAATGCAACCACATCGGAAAGTAAAAAGCCAAGGAAAATATTAGTAGTAGGTATTTTTTAATAATGAAAACATATATTAAATGATCTCAAAATGATTGGAGGCAATTCAAGTACTGTTAATATTATTAATTTAATGTAACAATGACACTCTTATTTGAATAAGTCTAATTAACAAAAACTGATAATTCAAAAGAGAGCAGTTTAAGAATGTCTATTTATTACTAATTCCATTTTTTTCTAACTATTCAATGAGCATTTTATGGAATTCTAATTTTATGTGAGGCATTTCTAAGCACCGTGGGGGATAAAATAGCAAATAGAATACAGATTACAATGTCAAGAAACACATAATACCTATTTAGGGGGCATAAGACACATAAGAAGATCACATACAAGAATAGACACATGAAGTACAAATCAGTGCTCTGGGTTCCCAGGAAGAACAGGTGTCTTTTTGAAGGAGATCAGAGAAAGCGTCATGGAGAAAGCAGCATCTGATCTGCGTCACAGAGCACATGGGGGATTTCAACAATGTGAGTGTGGGAGTAGGAATGATCTCATTAGAGGGACTGGTGAGCATAAAGGTACGGCGGTAGGAAGCTCTAGTCATCCACTGGGGCAGGGGTGTAGCTTCCATGGGCTCGCAGTGGGCATCGGAGAAGGGGATCTTGGCCAGTCAAATCACCCAAGAACATTGTAGAAAAGACATAAATATTAGATGTAAGGAACTCTAATGTCATCACAAAAATCAAAAGATAAATATCAAACATGCTCAGGGTTATTTTTTCTAAAATTAGAACTTTAATACATCTTTCTCATCCTGAAATACTAAAACATTCTGGTAGGTAAAATGATGGAGAAACAATTGAGTTTTGCCCATTCTTGGAAATAATTTTGAGTAGTAGTCCATTAGAACTGCCGTTCTTTTTTTAACAAGCTGATGTTTGAATGGAAACTTGAAGGAGGTGAGGAAGCAGAGCATGTGGGTATCAGTGGGAACAACACTTTAAGAGGCCTGAGATTGGTGAGTTCAGAAACGCAAGGAGGCCAGGGGGGCTGGAGCAGAGACGGCGAGGGCAGGGCCGTAAGAGGCAAGGAAAAGGCAGAGCGTGCAGGGCTTGGTGGGCCATTGTAAAGACTTTTTGATATTTACTCTGAAAGAGATGCCAAGCTGTCAGAGGATATTGAAAAGAGTATCGTGAGCTGGCTTGTTTTTTAGCAGAATTATTTTGGCTGCTGTGTTGACAAGCATGAAGCCCAGTTGGGATGCTCTTGTCCTAAGCCAGGTTAGAGATGCTGCGAATCAGGGCAAGTCCTGGAGGGGGACGTGAAATAGGTTTGCAGATGTCAAGATGCATTTTGAAGGAAGGGCTGTTCAGCTTTGCTGATGAATCAGGCAAAGGGCGGGAAGAGAGCATTCAAGGATAACACCAAGGTGTTGAGCCTCAGCAGCTGGAAGGAGGATATTAGTAATAACTTAGAAACTCCAATGAGGAAGAGTATGGGTGGGAAATGGTAGCAGAGAGAATAATAACTAGTGTTTCAGTTTTGAACAGCTTATGCCTGAGAAAACCTGTTAGTGGAGATAGTCAGTGAGCAGCTGGATAAATGAGTGAAGTGTCTGATCACTAGGTTTAGCAAATGAAGGTCACTGGTGACTTCTGCTAGAACGTTGTTAAGTAGAGTGATGTGGTCTGATTAGGGCAAACTTAACCTTTGTGAAGCTTAAAAGTACCAGTCCAGTCTCTGCCTAGTAGTAATAGATATGCAAAAAACCAACCTTAGGACTTTTTGATAGAAATATGGTACCCAGATTAAGGCAGGAACACATCCAACTGTACCCTGTTGAAGTTGGACTTCAGCTGGAGCACTACATTTTAAGACATTGGCCAACTGTAGCTGCTCCTGGGCTGTGGCCAGCCTGATAAATGATCTACCAGCTGCTTCCTATGAGAAATGGAAAGGAATTGGTACATTCAGGCTGGAGAATAGTAAATAGTCTTAGATATCGAGGATCTGAATGGACTTGCACGAGGAGGAAGTCTTCTCTGGACGACAAAGCTTGGATGAAAGAATGGGAGGTAGCGAGATGTCGAATATTTTGTTAGAAGAAATAGAAAAGGAATCCTGACCTGGCAGAGGCTGGGAGTTCTGGTGGTAACCCAAGCATCAGGTCTTCTCCTCAATTCAATCGTATTCATCAATTTACAAAAGAGTTTAGGATCCTTTCGCCTAATGAGAAGGAGACAGGACAATACTGTCCAAAACTGGGTTTCAAGCATATTTTTAAGAGTATTACTGACAGGAGTGGTCTTGTCAAAGTCAGATTGCAAAGGAAGGCAAAGGTAGCCCTGAAAGGGAACTCATCATGAAAATAAATAACATCTAGCCCAGGCTCAATAAATAGGGTCTGGAGGCAGGAAAGTGATGACAGTTCTAGTTATCTGGCAGGGGCAAGTCTTGTATTTTGTCTTGACCCAGCCATTCTGGCTGTGTGTTTATGCCCTGAGGAGAAAGTGGATGTGTGTGTGAATTGAAAGAACCATCCTGATTTAACAATTCTGGGTCCAGGCAATCTTGCCACAGGTTCTCTGAGAGACTGGGAATAACAGAGAAGGAGTGTTCTCTATAAGCAAGACACATGCTTCCAGATGGAGATTCCAAGGAAGGTGTCCGGTTCCAACAGTGGCAGTGATGGGGCAGAGTTTGAAGTTAGAGTTTTGGTAGAAACATCTGGTGTTGCTATGGAAACATCCCAGGCCAGCTGGCTGGAGTGGTGAGCAAGGACCACAGCATGTAAGCACCTCTGAGGATTCCCAGGAATTTTCTGGGGAAACTGGACTCCCTGCAGTTGTGCGGAAGAGAGATTGGAACCATTGAGATTCAGCAATGAGTATCAAAGAACCATGTTTGTGCTCACTGGCTGGTAAGGTTTCTGTTAGAATGAGTAGATAGCCTTATATGTAATGAGCCTACCATTGTAAGTAGTATTTAAGGAGAGACTGGGTGTGTCTGTATTTCTTTGTGTGTTTGTCCTCACACCAGAAAGCCTGCATATGTGTATGTTTTGTAAGTTGTGAAATACACTCTGTAATATAAAGATGCTATTATCATTATGTACACTATGTGGGAAATCTTACTGCTTAAAAATGAATGATGATTTTCAAAGTCTCCTATTCAACTCTGAAGAATCTGTGAATTCATCAAAATAAAGTAGGTAATTTTAATAAGTGAAAAATTATGTCATGCATACAGCTTTGGCAATTGGTCGTAGCTCAAGAAAAAGCAGATTGATTGCTCTCTTTTAAGCAGAAGGTTTTGTAGTTCTCTTATGTCTGCAAGTAGTTAATAAATGATCCTAAGAAATCCATAGAAAATTACATTTTGATATAATCTTAGGCTGCTATGATAAGGAAATTGGGAAAAGAGGAATCAGATGAAGGGAGAAATTGAATAAGGGAGAAATTCATCTGTTACCTGCCCACGAGTAACACACCTTAGTCGAGTCCCTATGTACCCGACCTGACATCTTGACCCCTTTTAGTAGCGACATGGAGGATATCTTGGTAAAATCTACCACAAGCATCTATACATGACATGTATACATTGTCATATATACATGACAATTAAGTTCACGAACTCATCCTAGAAAAAGTGCTACACACCTCATTGCTGAATATCACTATGGTCTCTTTCAAAGTACTCCCCTTGGGAAGCTATGCACCGAATCCAGCACCTACTCCACCCTTCAAAGCAATTTTGGAACTCTTTTTCTGGAATGGCCATCAGAGCTGTCATATTACCCTTGATGTCCTGAATGTCATCAAAATGTCTTCCTTTCAATATTTCCTTTATCTTCGGGTAAAGAAAGAAGTCATTGGGGACCAGATCAGGTGAGTAGGGAGGGTGTTCCAGTACGCTTATTTGTTTACTGGCTAAAAACTCCCTCACAGGCAGTGCTGTGTGAGCTGGTACATTGTCGTGATGCAAGAGCCATGAATTGTTGGCGAAAAGTTTAGGTCGTCTAACTTTTGCAAGTAGCCTTTTCAGCACTTCCAAGTAGTGAACTTGGTTAACTGTCCAGTTGGTTTTATAATGAATAATTCCTCTGATATCAAAAAAAGTTAGCAACATCGGTGCAACAAGTTCGTGAACTTAATTGTCAGACCTTTATATTACTCAACGCACAGAAGCTTGTACTTGAATCTTAACATTTACATTAAGATTTTCAAATGAAAATACATTAACTCATATAGGTTTTAAAAGCTTTTTTCAGCTGATACATCTCAGGGAATACCCGATGAACAGGTGACTCCAAGTTGAAACAAGGTTGGAGTTTCATAGGGTAAGGAGAAGTGGAGAACATGTATCTTTGTGGTTTGGCTCTGGTAGCAGTTTTGTCTTTAATTGCTGCGAAACTTGCAGTTGGAGATTGTTCTGGTTTTCATGCCTCTGGCTTGGGGTTATTGGTGCCATCCCATCTAATAACTGTGAGTTGTACTTCCCAAGTTCTGTTTTTGCAAGTCTTGCGATTTGTTTGTTAGTCAAGGTTAAGGGGTAGGTGACTAATGGAAAAGAAGAAAAATGTGCGGGTTGGAGGGAAAAGGTCATGGTTGAAAGGAAAGGGGAAATTGAGAATCCTCTATCATGTCTGTTTTAGTCTTTTTATAAGACACGCTATGATTTATATTTTCTGTTAATGTCTAATAAAGAAACATAAATGCTTAAGATCATATACAGCTTTCTTAGAGATGAAATAAAACTCTACAGTCTTACTAGATATTTAATTTAGATTTCATGTTATTCTACTGAAAATGCTCTTCTGGGTTATGTCTTAAGGCCAGTAAAGGAGTACCACAAATCAAACAAATTAGTTTTCTTTTTCTCCCCACTCAGTTTAAATGCAAAGTATTCTTTTCATGTTGAATTAAAATTCCTGCTATATGGCCTTTCTCTTTTGAAAAAAAAAATTATCCAGGTTCATTGATTCCTCAAATATCCCTCTTTTCATACATTCTCTTGAGTTCAGCTAGAGTTTCTTCTAGTGCAAATGCAAATATGCCGAGAAGGGTAACACATTAAGTTCTTAGCAGTCATAACACCTTGCTAAAAATGTATTTATTTAATTGCTGTCTTTTAAAATAAGAAATATTTAGGATTATTTGGCTGGGGGTTAGCTGGATCTGGCTTATTTACGTGAGGCAAAGGAATGGAGAGGAGGTGGGCCTTAACAAAGTAGAGAAAAGGAGTGCAGAGTTGGAAAGGATGGTAAAAAGTCACAGAAGGAGGAAAGAGATCATGTGTGAAATTGTGTGCTCGCTTTGCAGGTTGGCCTACAATTTGAACTTTGTTACATATGATGCTGAGGAAAACCTGCAAATGCTTTGCCTAAATCTCGGTAACATTAACCACCCTTGTTGGCCATGTGTCCCTGGAACTTAAGGACCTGTCCTACTTTGACAGCTGGGAAAAATCACAACTCCATGTCTCACAATGACACCCGATTTGTTACTACTTGGGAGTTGAAACTCCCACTATGGCCATGGTCATAAACATTTCTTTTTTTAAATTCTGTTCTAGACTTGTTGATGCTCTTTGAATATGTAGAACAATCCCATTCTACAACTATTAAGCACCTTCTTGTGCTAGGCAGGCCCTGTGCCAGGTACTGAAGGCACAAAGATGACTAATCTAGACAATTTTTCTACCCTTATGGAGGAATATCTGGGCAATACAGACAAAAAGAGAGCTACATGAGCCGTGTTACATACTGATTTCAGACTGCTAAGAGTTCCTCCCTCTCTGGGACCTGGGTGTCACTGCCACCTGTGTCCCACTGTAGTTGGTGATCGTGGGGACCTGGGATGCTGCAGGTGTTCTTTGCATGGAAGTCGTGTGGTCCAAGCAATGGGACCAGGGAACTTTGTAACTTTCAAAAGGAGACTGAGCAGTAGGAACTGATGAGTGGTACCAAGATTCAGCAACTCTCAAAAATTCAAATGCAGAGAATGTTGTCGAATATCCTTCTTAAACTCCCTTAGGTAACTGAGCCCCCAAGCTCTCCTCTCCATGAAGGAGGTGTTTTAAAACGGAGTTTGAATATGCTATAACTTTTACTGAAGCTCATGTTTTGTTTCATCCCCCACCTATATCTGTAAAAACAGGGTTTGGTTTGCACTTCCCTGCTACTCTATGTTATCAGTTCAAAAACGTCATAATAGGTGGGGGCAGAGACACACAAGCAGCTGGGGTTTAGCCCTCAGGCACACCCTGGGACATAAGTCCTTGCCTAGTTGTCTGATCTCCCTCCCTGCAGGTATCCTAGGTTTTCTTCTCATTTTTGTTTCACTCTGGGGTCCACTTGTTGCTGTTGCTTTCGAGACACAATGTTCAAATCAGCTGAGGTGCTAGGTATGTCATGAAAATGGTATTTAAAACCAAATCGTTTGCAGCCACTTTTGCCTTCTAGGTGGAGGGCTTTGGAATCATTCATAACAGCAGAGAAGTAAATTTATACTGCTTCTTTTCTCTTGTGGTGACTAGTGGGGGGAGAAAAAAAATGTAACCCAGATGTTCACTCAGGTAGTCTGCTCCTAGGCTTCAGGATAAGGTCAGGTCAAATCCTGCAACTCTGTTTTATGGCAAGTCCAATGCCCACAGGATTTCTGCAAATGCATTTGTGCTAGTCACTTCTGACTCCAGTTTCCTGCTTTTGTCAAATTTGCATTACTCTGAGTCTTGAGGCTGCTCCTTTATCTCTGCCCTGGCTTCAAGTCAACTGTGGAACCATTTCCTTCTCTGGTCTATCCTCCTATCCCCATACTACTCACAAGAGGCAGCTGTAAATACAAGACACTCACTGAGATTTGGGGCCACACAGTGAAATGAAGGGGCATATAGAACAAAGATAAGAATATTAGATATTTTTTAATCTTGTAAAACACCTTGGTTATAGTTTCCCAATCAGGCTCTAACTCCTGACTTCCCTCCAGGTTACCCTCCCTCTCTTTACCTCACTTTATGTCTTAAACAACACAAATAATCATCTCACTTGAATATGCAGAAAAATGCAGCTGTCTTCAACCTACAATATGTTTTCTCTTGGTATATGTTCTGTGTACACTTGAAAAGGATGTATATTCTGATGTTGGGCGAAGTGTTTTATAAATATCAATTCAAGTTTAACAGTGTTGGTCAAATATTTTATATCTTATTGTCTTTCTATTTGTTTTATCAATTATTGATAAAAGGAGGGCAAAATGTCTGACTGAAATGTTGGATTTGTTTATTTCTTTTTGCAGTTCTAACAGGTTTTGCTTCATGTATTTTGAAGCTCTAAGATTAGGTTTATAATGTTTAAGATTCTTTGGTCCTCTTGATTAATTGGCCTCTTGATGAAATGACTTTCTTTAGTTCTGCTAATGTTCTTCGCTCTGAAATCTATCTTGTCTAATATCAATATAGTCATTACATACTTCTTTCAATTAATGCTAACATTACATTTAAAAAATATATATCTGTTCAGTTTTAATCTATTTGTATGTTTATGTTTAAAAATGATTTACTGTAGACACCATATAGTTGGGTCTTGCATTTTATTTAATATGACAACCTCTGCCTTTAATTAAGATGCTTAGATTATTTACATTTCATGTAATTGATGATATGTTTGAATTTAAATATACTGTTTTTTTATTTGTTTTATATTTATGCCATATGTTCTTTGTTTCCTTTCCCCTTTTTTTCTATCTTCTTTTAGATTCAAGATTTTAAAAAAAATGATTTCATTTTATTTCCTTTGTTGGCTCATTAGTGATAACTCTTTGTTTTGTTATTTTTAGCCGTTGCCTTTGGGTTTAGAATATTTAATTTAAGTCATCATGGTCTATTTTCAAATGACATTGCAGCTTTTCACCATATGATAATATATTTCCATTTTTCCCTCCTGGTCTTTATGCTATTGTTAGCATGCAATTCATTTCATTCACTATCATACTGTTCATATATATATATATATATATATATATATATATATATATATATATATATATATATGAAAGCCCTATACATTGTTATTTTTGCATAAACAATTCTTTGAAAAATTTTAAATAATCAAAAATCATATATATGTATGTTTATATATATATGTGTGTGTATGTAAACTCCAGTGCTCTCTATTCTGTTTTTGTAGATCCATATTCCCATCTAGTATTATTTTTCCTTCTGCCTAAAGGACTTCATTTAACATTTCTTATTGTTAGAGTCTGCCGGTGATTAATTCTCTCAGCACCTTCATTTAAAAAAAATTTTTTTTTCGCTGAGTATAGAATTCTTGGTTGACAAGCTTTCCTTTAAAACTTTAAAATGCTGATCCACTGTTGTCTTGCTTTCGTTTTCTCTGATGCGAAATCTTCTTTCATCCTTATCTTTCTGTTATGTGTAATGATACATGCTTTTGTTATTCTCTGCCTGATTTTAAGAGTTTCACTTTATCACCAGTTTGACTGTAACATAATTTGGTGTCATTTCCTCATGTTTCATGTTCTTGGTATTCATTGAGCTTTTGGGTTTATATTTTTCGTTGAACTTGGAAAATTTTTGGTCCTTCGGTGAATTTGCTTTCTAGGTTTGGCATCTAGATTTAATGTCTCCTTAGGAACTGGTTTGATTTTTTATTTTTAATGATATTGTAATTGTTTAAATGACCAAATGCCCTTTTAATTTGGTTTAGATACACATATTTTCCTTCTTTTTAAAGAGGACTTCGCGCAGTTTTTCTTCCCTTTTTCTGAATATGTTTAGGATTTGTCTGCATTCTTTTCCTGCTCTAGAGAATTTAGAAATAAGCAGAGATGTGCCTCTTTGATATCCTTGCTTCTCCTCTCCACTCTGTTTGAATATTCTCTTGATCTTCCCTGTGCTCACATGCTATCCACTACATGACTCCTTCATAACATTGAAGAGCCTGTAATGTCATAATTTGATTACTTGTCTGCATTTTCCAGTGACCGATACGGTTTTTTTAACAGACTATTTTTAGAGTAGTTTTAGGTTCACAACAAAATTGTGTGAAAAATACAGAGAATTCCCATATACTCATTGCCCTCCCTGCACATAAACTCCCCCCATCAACATCCCTCATTAGAAAGGTATATTTGTTATAAACCAACATTAACCCATGATTATCACCCAATGTTTGTAGTTTCCACTAGAGTTCTCTCTTGATGTACATTCCATGTGTTTTGACAAATGTACATAAAATATTCACCATTGTATTATAATATCATACAGAATCGTTTTTACTGCCCTAAAAATCATCTGTGCTCTGCCTATTCATCCCTCCCTCCCCCTACCACCTGGCAACTGCTGATCTTACTGTCTCTATAGTTTTGTCTTTTCCAGAATGTCATGTAGTTGAAATCATATAATATGTAGCCTTTTTTAGTTTGAGTTTTTCACTTAGCAATATGCCTAAGTTTCCTCCATGTCTTCTCATGGTTAGATCGCTCATTTATTTTTAGTATTGAATAATATTCCATTGTCTGGATGTATCCCAGTTTATCCATTTACCTATTGAAAGACATCTCAGTTGCTTCCAAGTTTTGGCAATTATGAAGCGGATATAAACTGCACCTGTGTGCAGTTTTTTTTTTGTGTGTGTGTGTAGGCATGA
Source organism: Rhinolophus sinicus (assembly GCF_036562045.2). Classification (NCBI taxonomy): domain Eukaryota; kingdom Metazoa; phylum Chordata; class Mammalia; order Chiroptera; family Rhinolophidae; genus Rhinolophus; species Rhinolophus sinicus. Next base: position 140,462,856 of record NC_133751.1, on the reverse strand, counting down.
GTTTTCAGCTCATTTGTGTAAATACCAAAGAGTGCAATTGCTGAATCATAGGGTAAGAGTATGATTCATTTTGTAAGAAACTGCCAAACAGTCTGTACCATTTTGCATTCCCACCAGCAATAAATAAAATGTTTCTGTTGCTCCATATCCTTGTCAGCATTCAGTTTGGTCAACGTTTGGATTTCAGTATTCTAATAGGTGTGCACTGGTAGTTCATTGTCATTTTAATTTGCATTTCCCTAATGACATATGAGGTTGAACGTCTTTTTATGTTTATTTGTCATCTGCATATCTTCTCTGGTGAGGTATCTACCCAGGTCTCTTGCTGATTTTTAAATCAAATTGTTCATTTTTTTATTGTTGAGTTTGAAGAATTCTTTGTACATTTTAGATAACAATGCTTTATCAAATGGGTCTTTTGCAAATATTTCTCCAAGCATGTGGCTTATTTTCTCAATCTCTTGACATTATCTTTTGTAAGGTAGAAGCTTTTAATTTTAATAAAGTCCAGCTTAACTGTTTCTTTCATGGATGACAACAATTTTTAAGGGAAAGAATGTCATATACTTATTTATATCTTCTGCTTCTGGCACATAAAATGTGCAGTGACTGGCACATTTTAGGCACTTAGTATTGAGTGAATAAGTGAATGGAATAGTCCCATACTCAATTAATTCTCTATTCTAAACAAGATCACCCACATTGTTATATTAATAAAAGAGCTTAGTGGATTTAACAAGCAAAAGAGTAGTAACTATTGACTACTTTGTTATTAGGCTGACTCAGCTTTCTAACTTTTGTACATCTTGTGTACATGAGTGACACTAGAATGTGTTTTAGTTTAACAATTGTTCCTGCTTCATTTATGACAGAACTTGCTGTTATATACAGGAAACCTCTAATCTTCTGGTGTAACTGAGTTCTGAGGATTCATCTGTTCTTATTCAGAAACATCTTATTTTCTACGACCCAAAACCTATATCTACAAATCAAAGTTGTAGACTACAGTTATATGGCTTATCTTAACAACTGAAATCTACTCTCTATTATTTTATGGTACTTTATGGTAGGCATAAAAAAGACAAATGTTTGATAATCAGAAAACTTTTTATTATTTTTGTGAAATTAATGTTCGTCTGCTGATTTATTTCTGAATAAATTCTAAGCCATGCTAAATACATTGTGATGTGAGCATGAATATTAAATAGAGATAATGAAACTATCCTTCAAAATAAAAGTGATGTTATAGGGTTGGGGTTATGAACACATTTATATAAGTGTCTCTCAAGGGTTTAAAAATTAAATCCCATTTAACAAACTGTCTTGAAAATAAAATATGTAATAATAAGTTAAACAGAAATTGCCTTAGAGAACCGACACCCATGGTTTTTGAGCATATATAGGTCAAAACCATTTATTATAGACCCCATTACATATGAATTAATAAAGATTTAGTAAGGGAGCATGTTAAAATAAAACTGGTTGAAAGCCTTTTCTCGAAATGCAAATTGCAATCTACCTTAAGACTGTAAAATTACCATGCCATATAATTGATATTATAACAAATAATTTCAATTATGCATTCTGAAAATTCATTAACAGGCAACATTAGCTTCTGTCTACACTAATTCCTTAAGGATATTCAATAATTCATACTTTCATTCATTCACCCATTTGAACTGAATTTTTTTCCAGTTAATTTGAATTTTGAGATTAAATCATATTTAATGATTTTTTGATGTGGATTTGCCTTTTACAGTGTTATACAGATGGAGGTTTTGATATTATTATTTATTGCCAGTAAAATAATAAAAGGTGTAGGTGTGTGTATTGTAAATCCTTTTTCTCCTTTATTCAGAACTTTCTACTTGTCAGGCACTGCAGAGTGTGGTTGGAGAGCACATATTACAAAGATGCATTCAAGTGCCTATATTTACTCTCAATTTTCAAGGAGCTGATAATCTAACGAGGGCTAGAATAATTCTACTCTGTGATACTAGGTGAAGGTTAAAAAGTCCTAAATGACACAAAGAGATAAACTGGTGGTCAATTATCAAGTACTTTATATTTGAAGTCATGAATGGTCTTAAAAGAGATTCCTTCTGCTCACGAATGGGTTTTATTTTAAGGAAGAACACTCATTACTAGAAAACAAACTACTTTGTAGAAGCAAAACTTATAAACAATGAAATCATACTATTAACTAATTTTAAGTCAATGAAAATCTTTTTAAAAAATGAATTTCACATCATATTACTACTTTTAACCTTTGGGGGTCTACTATATTACAATCATTTGTCATCGTATAGTGCTACCATCAGAGCCCAACGAAATATAGCAAGTTGCTTATTCTACACTAAATGGCCATAAAATGGTCTACTTGGAGTTCTGATTTCTGCTTTCTAAGGCTTTTTTTTTTTCTTTCACATTCCTCTTTATCTGTCATCACAGCTTGTTGCCATTAATATGTTATCTCAAAATAAGGGGCCTTGCTGCAGCTCGCTTATTACTTCAGATTTACTTTGGGGCAGTAAACCAGTTAACCAAGCTTGTTAGAAATTTCTAAAATAGGGAGTTAATAGGATCTGATTAGAGCTGCCCAAGAGTGAAATATATGAGCTTTAATGGATGTATTTTTTAGTAGTTAATATATAATGCAAATGCCCAGCTGTACTTGAACAGATGTGGTAGCCAAGTTAAATAGTTCTTTCTGGGGTGGTTTCTACTTCCATTTCCTACCCAAAGTGAAGTGTCATCATTTTATAAATTTAATAATGCAAGAAAATAAAAACTAAAAGAAGATATGTTAGTGTTAAAAAAAATATATAATGCATTACTAATCATTTATTTGCATTTTTATTTATGATTTCTTGTTTAGACCAAAACTATAGCTTTTCTGCTTAATATTTGTTATTTAATCCATGGAATATCTTTCACAAAAACATAAGAGCACATTTTTATGTCTGTCACTTGACTTACTTTTGTTTTCTGTTTCAGGAAGCGTGGAGAACAACCTCTCACATCATTATATTGATTCCACTCAAAGCTGGTATTAATAATAACTTCAGGTATGTTACTCAAACATAACATGGGATATTATACCAGGTGTGGGCAAGTTAAAAATTAGCAGCAATGTGGTTGAAAAGTTCTCTCATTTCAAATTTATGAGGCTTAAAAATGCCATATGGAATTCTGCCAATTCTCCCCTTTAACCACATGGTTGTAACTGCCATAATTAGTGTAAAGTCTCAACAAAAGCCATTTACTGCAGAGTTACTCTAAGTGCAGATGTTATTGTGGGACGTTTTGGGATTGTCTGCATGCCTAAATGTCCACCAACGAGTTATCCCAACTAACAACCAGAATGTCTACCAGCTCACAGTGACTTTGATTTTGGGGAAAGTTCTCTGACTCTGATGAATTATAATTTCCAAGTATGTGTTTTGAGAGTTAGATGGTCAGAATAAATTTCTGTTTACATCGTGACATGCTCTTCTCTGCCCAGTCATAGAATATTAGTATTTCTCAAGGTTTAGGCCTCAGCATTTGAATCATATCTTAACTCACTCTTTGTAGGTGATTTAACCAATTAATACTCTGCTTCAGTTATCATCTATTTGCTGAGAACCCACAACTCTGCCTCACCCTTTGGAATTTCAGACCCATTTCACAGCTACATTTTGGGCATTTCGCTATGTGTATATCTTAAATTCAACACGTTGAAAACTAAGCACATGATGTTTTTCCTGCCAAGCCTTGCCCTTATACTGCTGCTCTAGCCAATTAGTAATCTAGGCCGCTATCCTGGAATCCTACTTTATGGATCTTTTGACACCATCCCACCAAACAAAAATACTAAGTCCTGATTACTAAACTTCAATAAATATATTTTCAAATGTATCTGGTTCTCTCCATTCTATCTGTCAAATTCTTAGTATAGGACCACATTATATTTACTTTGGATATTACCACAGCTTTCTGTTTGAGACTCATCCTTTCCTAACTTAATTTTTTTTCTCTCAATTTTCTTTTTCTACTTTTAAGGTCTTTTTTTTAACTTCTTAAAGGTAAATTGATACAATAAAATCCCTATGTTTACAGTATACAAGTTGATAAATATTGACATTTATACACCTGTGGAAAACATCACCACCATCAAGAAATAAACATATTCACTATCCACAAGTTTCCTTGAGTCCCTTTGTAATCCCTTCTGTCCCGTCCACCTCATCAATCCCTAGGCAACAACTAATCTGCCTTAGGTCACTATAGATTAGTTTGTATTTTCTAGAATTTTGTATAAATGAAATCATACATGATATACACTTACTGGTCCGAGTTCTTTGTCACTCCTAATTATTTTGAGATTCATCTATATTGTTACATATATTAATAGATCATTTGTTTTTGTCACTGAGTAATATTCTATTGTATGAATATACCAGAGTTTGTGTATCTAGTCACCTGTTAATGGACATTTGGGTTGTTTTAAGTTTTTTGCTATTTTAAAAAAAAAGCTGCTATGAACATTCACGTACAAGTCTTTGTATGGATATTTGCTTTTATCGCTCTTGGGTAAATACCTAAGACTAGAATTACTGGGTCATAAGGTAGATGTGTGTTTAACATTTTATAAAACTGCAGAATTGTTTCTCAGCCATTAGTTAGAATTCCAACAGCTGTGTATTCTCACCAGCACTTGGTATGAAAAGTCATTTTAATTTTAGATATTATTATAATGGTATCACGTTGTTGTTTTAGATTGCACTTTCCTGAAAGACTAATGATGTTGAATATCTTTTCGTGTGTTTGTCATTGATACACATTGTTTCTCATAATATCTCTTTTGATCTTTTGCCCACTTATTATCAGGTTTTTGTTTTCTTATTATTGAGTGTTCAAAGTTCTTTATATGTTCTGTATACAAGAGCTCTAGCAGATATTGTATTTCAAATATTTTTTTCTGAGTAATGGATTGTTTCGTCATTGTACTCAACAGTTTCTCTGGAAGAGCACTTTGGCTAACATAAAGTCACAGAAGTTTTCTATGTCTTTTACAAAGTTTATAGGTTTAGGTTTTACTTTGATGTCTGTAGTCAACTTTGACTTTTTTTAAACTAATATATATGGTGTGAAGTATAGATGAAGTATGTTTTTTATTTGCATATGAATATCTAATCTCTCTAGCCCCATTTATTGAAAAGACTTTCCTTTTTCGATTTCTCCTTTATCCTTTGGGACTTTGTCAAAAATCAGTTTTCTTCAGCATCATTTGTCAAAAGACTAATCTTTCTCACTGAATTTGTTTTTTTTTTGTCACTTTTGTTGCAAATTGATTGTCCATATCTGTGTTTCTATTTCTGAACTCTATTCTGTTCCATTTTTATGCCAATTCCAAACTGTCTGTGTTACTGTAGCTTTTACAGTACGTTTTGAGGTCAGTAGTGTCATTCCTACAAATTTGTTCATCTTTTTAAAGTTGTTTGGGTTATTCTAAGTCCATTTTATTTTGATATAAATTTTTGAATCAGCTTGTCAATTTCTATAAAAATGCACTGGGATTTTGATGAAATCACATTAAATCTGTCGATCAGTTTTTCAATTTTCATCTTAAGAAATTTAATCTCCTGATCTATGAATACCATTTACATCTTCATTTATTTAGGTCCTCTTCAACATCTCTCAGCGTTGTTTTATGGTTTTCAATGTAAAGGTCTTACACATCTTTTATTATATTTAGCCCTAAGTATTTAATATTTTTGATGTTTTATAAAGGAAATTTTTTAAATTAATTAATGATTTTTTAGTATATAAAAATTCAATTGATATTTTTAAATTAATCTTGTAAAATACAAGCCCTGCTAAGCTTACTTATTCATTCTAATAGCTTTTTTGTAGGTCCTATAGGATTTTCTACATAGATAATCATGGCACTTTTGAATAAAGACAGTTTTAATTGCTACTTTCTCATCTAGATTTCCATCACATATTTTTTGCACTGGCTACAACCTCCAGTACAAAGTTGGATAGAAATAGGGAGGGCAGACTTCCTTGCCTTGTTTCCAATCTTAATGAGAAAAGTTTTAACCTTTCATTATTACTTATGTTAGCTGTAGTAGATTTTTCATAGACACCCTTTATCAGATCGAGGAAGCTCTCTTCTATTCCTAATTTGCTGAGAGTTTATGTCAGAAAGGTGTTGGATTTTGTCCATTGCTTTTGTTGCATTTATTGAGACAATCATATTTCTTTTTTGTTTATGAATGTAGTGAATTACATTAGGTTTTGAGTGTTAAGTCAACTTTGCATTCCTGTGATAAATCTCATGATGTTTTATACTTTTTAAATATATTGTTGCATTCAATTTGCTAAAATTTTTGCTAATTTTTCATATCTATGTTTATGAGATGTATTAGTAGGTAATTTTCTTTCCTCATAGAATGTCCTTATCTGGTTTTGTTAACAGAGTACTATTAACTTCATAGAATGAGTTGGGAAAAGTTGTCTCCTTTTCAGTTGTCTGGAAGAGTTTCTGTAGAAATGATATTATTTATTCCTTAAATGTTTGGTAGAATTCACCGGTGAAGTCATCTGGTTCTGGAATTTTCCTTTCCTTTTCTTTTTTTGTTTTGTTTAGTTTGTTTTGTTCTTTTGACTTCATGCCACTTTTATTACATTATTACTTTTTATAAATTTTAAAGAGTCAGTATAAACCCATATGTCTGGATAGGTTACATTCAAAGGACAATCTTTCACATAGATCTTTTTTGTTTCTCCAGTAGAATTTAATTAATTAATTTATTTATTTATTATTTTTTATTATTTTCAGGTGTACAAAACAATGTAATAGTTAGACATTTCATTTCACCCCCCACAAAGTGATAACTCTCCTCCCCCAATCTATTGCCCCTCTGACATCATATATATCTATTATAATTCCATTGACTCTATTCCCTATGCTGTACTCCACATCGCATGACTATATATATTAAATTATAGTTGGCATATAATGTTATTCAGCTTCAGCTTCAGGTGTACAGTGCAGTGGTCAGGCATCTACACCATCCATGGAGTGGTCTCCTGGAGTGATCTTTCTAAAGTGGAACTATGACAAAAATCCTATCACTCCACTGTTTAGACGTTAGCATGGCCTACCATTGCGTGCAGTCAAAATTGCTTCTCATGTCAGTCAGGGCCCTTCATGCTGTTCTTTACTTTCTTCTGCATCTCTGTGCTTGGGAGCTGCCACATGCGTGCTCTAATTGTACCAAAACACTTGCAGTTTTACTGACATCAGGCATTGTCATGCTTTTTTTTTTTTATCTGCCATTCTTTCTGGCTGAATGCCTCCTACCCTTGTGACTCAGAGGTGGATCATCAAAGACTCAGTTATAAGCATGCTTCCTATGTACTCTCTCTATGTGGTTCTGAAATTGGCCACGTATTTGTCTCTCACATTGGCTAAACCATTAATATAAGCACTTGTGGTAAAAGACTAACTTTTCCCTGATTTATTCCCAGCAGCTACCATAGTACCTGGTACAGAGTAGTCAAACCCATAATTAGAGGTTGACTAACAGGTACATTTATTTTTATTCCTATAACATAGCAAAACTGTTAAATGGATAATGATGACATTTTAAAAGGATTCCACCTCTAGATGGAAAGCTTGAATAATTTTCATATTTCCTCAAGCTTACTTTCTAAAACTACACACCATAGATATGGTTATGATTTCTATCTTAAAACACCTTCAGTTAATTAGTAATATTTAAAGGTTTTATAAAAAAAAAATAACTAGTGCTTTTTGCAAAGCTTTCCTTTTTTCCCCTTGTCCCCTCAACTTGTTTTATATATTACTAACAAATTATCAATTGGAGTTCAGAAAACCTGTTCTGGTTCAAAGATCAATCTAATAACGGTGCAGTGCAGTTTTAATATAAACTTAACCTTTTAAAAACCAAGCTGTTAGGAACTATCCAAAAGTCAGAGAAGGTAACATGTTTGCAAGCCAGAGTGGAACTGCTCGTCACGCATGCTTGAGGGGAAAGCAAACAATAGCCAGAAGGCAACACCAGGACGTATCCATGAAATAACTTCATGACATATTTAAACAAATCTAATTCTTTAGTATCCTCTGTTTGTTTTGCAACACTAAAATACAAGACAAGACATTATTTTAAAATTGACCCTCAAATGTTCTTCTCAGTTGTCCAGAATTAGATGCCAATCTGTGTAAAACTGCATCTATATGAATCTGTTTCATGGGATTAGCAGAGAAGAGCAGAGAATGTAGACATTAACTCTTTTAGTTGCTAATGTAACATGACTAGAAAATAGGATTTAATGTATTAAGAGGAAGAAGAGACATGAGGTGTCTGTTGGGGTGTAGGGTAGGGTAGGGGGAATATGGAGAATGGTACGTACATCAAATTTTACTATAATTGGCTTTTAACTTTTAGAAGATTTAGGATAAAATCATAAAAGAGAGAGACAATCTTATAAATGAGAACAAGAATATTTAAGAAAACAGAGACAAAGAATGAAAGAGAGACAGAGGAAGAAATGGAGTGTGGCGGGGAATGCTTCTTTTTAAAACCATGAAACGTAGGTTCAGTTCAATGGTGTGGGAGGTCTCTCCCAGGGGCAGATCTGAACTGGCCCTTCTGACAACTTAAATAATTTCACAGGTAATTGCTAACAACCATGAAATACCCTTTTAACCTTTTTTTGTGTGTGGAGCTCAGACAGTTCAAAATGTCCAAGTTAATTAGTATGAACTATGCTTTTTAGGTGGGGAAGGTGGATGGTCCTAATTAACCTTGCCTAGCTCACAAGCAAGTTTGGGCATAGAGGTTGGGACTCTTGCTGGAGGATACTCCAGAGCACAGCTACATAGTATGAATTGAACAAGGTCCCTTGACACCCTGTAGCCTATTTTTCTCCCTCCCTTCCTCCTTTCCTCTATCTGTCTCTTCTCTAGTTATCTCTTTTTCACTTTACTGTATGCAATACCACATATACAAATACTGCGATACTTTTTAATCTTTAGTTGAGCAATCCATTTCATTTTCCACATTTACCAAAATCCGTTTGAAAGACAGTTGAACAACTGTTTATTTCATTCTCTTCTTTTTACCCACTAGCTTGACTCAAAATTAACAGTTTTCTTGAAGCTACTTCACTCTCCTTGTACAATGGTGGGGATGGGTGAAATTTGTCTTGAAAACATTTTCTGACTCTTTACATTTAGTTCTGGGATTTTTAAAAAACCTGCTTTGGGTCAATTTGCTGTTGAATTCCAAATCTGAACCTCAAATCAGGCCCACTAACTGATTATCAGTAGTCAGTCAACCTGCCTGATTTAGGTCACTGGGTTTATCTACAATGGCTGTTTGCTCTGCCATTTCCACAGGTAAAAGTAGCCATTTGATTCTGAAGCATAGGTTCTTTTACACATGCAGGTGACATACACGTGGGGATGTCTCCCTCTCTTTGTTCTCCATTTCTTTAGAGTTGTGTTAAGAACTCAACTGGGTAGAATAGTGCAGAATGTCCTCAGTGAATAAATATGTCCTTGGTGAATAAATATACTATAAAGCGTGTGTTCTGTGGTTTATAATATGTACTGGACCACATCAAAGAAAGAGAAGCCATATGGAGTATAACAGCTTAAACGAAAGGCAACAGAATTGTCAGAAGAAGTTAACCCAAGGGCAGCACTGAAAGACAGGGGTCAGGAGAGGGGGCGGGGATGGAAGCACAGCTGAAGGAAGCTGTGGTGGGACATGCACTGGGTCAGAGAATAGTATTCTCTGGAGGAGAAAGAAACTTTTAAGCCTTTGGAAAGACATGCAATAAATATTTCACAAGCTTGCCAAGAAACGGAAGAAGTAGAGAAGTTATTTATTGTCCCGAGACCTCCATACACTTGCTTTCCTCCTATATGAGGAAAGGAAAATATCTTTTAGTTTATCTTTACAATATAATTTTTTGTGTTTGCTGCAATTAAATTGAATCGAACAGGGAAGAACCATCAGCTGTCAAAAGGTTCTAATAAACAAAGAATGGATGCTGATTTCACTATAGCTTCAGCCCTTAAAATAGATAAATGATATAAACATTATCTAGTCGTTCAATAACTCAAAAAAATCAAAGGTATTCAACAACAGTTAGATGAATATAGATTTTTTTTTTTTTCTGTTTAAGACCATGGTAGCTCTAGATATGAGTGTTCCCCTTCTCGCTGTTTGTAGTCCCGTTGCTTACTTGATTCCTTTTTCCTGTCTTTCAGGCAATGGATCATACATTTTAAGCCAGAAACAGAGCATCTAATCCTGCCATGCACAGAAAATGGGGGTGGGTGGCTGGCATAATGGCAACCTTCTCAAAATAACACATAAGCTGAATATTAGTAAAAAAGAAGTTGGTGAAGGTAGGTGTCCCAGGCAGAGAGAGCAGTGAGGGTGAATGTGCCAGGTGCGAAGGCGCCTCCTGTGCTGCAGGAACTGCCCGTGGTTCGGTGTGGCAGTCTGCGTTCCTACACTTCCATGCAGCTGAGGGTCGGCAAACACAGCAGACTAAACACATGGGGCTCGGAATGCTTAGGCTCAGAATTTGGCTCTGCTGCTTACTGGCTGTATAACCTTGGACAACTTACTTGGCCTATCTAAGCCTTAGTTTACTAATCTATAAAATGAGAATAATAATAGTATCTCCCCCTGTGTGTTATCATGAAAGCATGCATTTAAAGTGTTCAGAACAGTTCCTGTTTTATCATAAGTAATTGGTGTATACTCTTATTTGATTGTAATTAACAAGTCCCAATTTTATTATTTAATCGTTCACCTCCATAATTAGGCAGGCGTGCATGTTTTGTTAATGGTGATTGTTGCTAAATGACCCTGTTACCGCTGCTTGATGGGGCTCCCAGTTCTCTTCTGTTAGCCCCAGAGATTTCTCTACTATTCCAGTAAGATTGATGTCTGCATTACATTTGTTACTTGTAGGCTAATAAAAGAATATTATAGGCTTCACTTTGAAAAGAATTCACAGGCTAGAGTCTATAAAAGGCCTTTGTTAGTGTTTCTGTGATGTGGTCCAATTAATTTAGCTGAAGAAGGGACTCATATTTTATGATTTGCAGCCCTTATAGGTTGGGCTATTATTGAGCTTCCTTGATGGCAATAGGCTTTTCTCTTGGAGTGTTCAGACCTAATCCTGGGTTGGAATGAGAAGCGTAACCACATGGATAGGCCTGCACAGCTAGAAGATTAAGAAGCATCACCTTAAAATTATGCCGCCTCTGTTAAGAACAAAAGAGAAAATTTTTCTAGATGCAAAAAAAATAGAGGTCACATTACAAAAAAAAAAAGTGGAAATGATATGTAGCTTGCATTCTAGGTCCTTGTGTGGGGCTCCTGAAGAAACAGAGATGTGAACTGAGCTGCCAGAGGCAGCTCATGCTTTGCAAAATTTAATAAAATTTTAATAAAATGTTTCTAGCATTGAGCAGTATAACAGAAACTTTCCGTAAAAATCAAACCATCATCAATGCTCAACAAAGGTTGCAATAATAGTTCCTTTACTTCAGGATTGTCGGGAAGATCAGATAATACAATCTCTGCAATGTGTTTCCCATAGTACATGGAATAGTGGGAGGGTTCAATAAATGTCACCCTTTATTACCACTGGTAGTAGGATATAGGTGACCTAGTTTGGTGGCTGGAGAACGTACAGCATGGGTTTGAAACCCAGCTTATTACTGAGAGCTGAGAACCAGTGGGCAATGGATTAGACTCTCTATGCTTCTGTTTCTTTATCTGCTGAAGGTAGATATGCATTGTTACATGCCTCAAAGTGGGGTTTAAGGAATACATAAATGAACAGATGAAAAGCACATGCAATGATTTCTGTCCCATAGTAGTTGCTAAACTAAATGTGAACTCTTAGCAGCAGTTATTTTATTGCAAAACAATTTATATCTGCCTGAAAAGCACATGATTAATCATAATTTTTAGTTAAATTGATCTTTTTAGGTAAAATAATGCTTTGGACACTTTACGGATTTGTAAGTTGATACAAATTTTATAGTCATAGATTCAATATTATTCTGTATTACTAATATTATCATGTTAAATAGTCTGTAATCATTACTGAACCATCTTCTGAACTATTTTTTGGACTTTGGAAGTATGATTTAGGATTACATTTTCCCCAAGAAAACAGTTCGGTAACTCTTCATTGTTTCCTCTCCTCTGGTGTCTTGGCAATGTTATAGAAAGCAGCATTGATTATTTACTGTTTTTGCATTTTTGTTTCATTCATGGGCAACAGATGGGTTGTATGCAAGCAATGCCAGCCTTAAGAGCTAAGGGAACACTTTTTTGTTATTTGTTTGTTTTTGGCATTAAAATGGTCAAGAATGTTAAGTAGGACTTTGAGAAATACTTTTTTGAGGCAAATTCTGCCACTGCTTTTCTGCCTTTATCTAACCACTCTCAAAAATAAACAAAAATCTGCAGCTGAACTCTACACTGAATCACCACAACATAAAATTATAGGATGTCAAAAAGGATTGAAACAATAGTGTTGAAAGTGGGAAATTTCTCTCTTTTCAGTAAACATAGCATTGTTCATGGGACCTGAAGAGAATAAGTCTAATCTGTTTAATAGCTGGGAAGTCTTTAGAAAAACAGGACAAAAGAGATGATTTTGCCAAAAAGAAGCATTCCAGGCAGGTAGGCCCTGGGCTCTAGTAGCCGAAAGAATGGGATGGCCTTCCCCACACTAACAAAGGAGCTGGGGCACAGATCTCGCTGATGATAACAGGTGAGGCATGAAGTAGCTGGGCAGAGGTACTGAGCATCTATCACTACATGGGCACTAAGTCTCCAACTTAGATTCTCCCAGACATGCAGGAAGACAGCCAGGGACGAGCCTACTTAGCAAACTAAGAAGACTGGCAGTGTGGCCTCTGCCACTCAATCATGACTATTTATCAATTATTCATTCAGTGATGACTATTTATTGAGGGGGGGACTGCTATAGCTGGACACCATTCTTGACCCTAGATGTACAGTGGAGAAAAAGAGGGGCAGGATTCCTGCCCTCATGGAGCTTCCAGTCTAGCAAGATAAGACAAATAATAAGTAAACGAACAAATTAATGGCCCAAACACTTTCAGAGGGTGATAAGTACCATGAAGACATATTGATGTGAGGGAGAGTGGCTAAGAGTTGGAAGTCTTCCCTGAGGAGGTTGAGTGAGACCCGAATGAGTAGAAGCGGTCATCCATCCATGCATAGACCCGGGAGCAGAATAATCTAGAGAGAGGGGTCAGCATGTGCAGAGAGCATGAAGCAGAAATGACCTGGAAGAATGCCAGCATGGGGGTAGGCAATGAGAGGAAAGGCCATCCAAGAGGTAGGCAGGTTAAAGCAGGTCATCCATGGCTTTGCAGGCTGCGGTTAGGGGCATAGATGAAATACTAGGTGTGATGAGAAGTCACTAGGGCTTTAAGCAGGAGAGTGATATTATATGATGCACACCTTACAAAGTTTATTCTGGCTGCTGTAGGCAGAGAAGCAAGAGTGGAAGGTGGTCTCCCTTTTGGGTGGTCGTGGCCATTAAAAGATGATGTCCTGGGCAATAGTGGTTTCCATGGAGATGAAGAGAAGTAGATGGATTCAGGATGGATTCGGGATGGATTTCAGAGATAAACCCACAAGACTTGATCAGTGAGATGTGGGAGTAAGAGGAAGAGGGGTCAGTAAAATATCCTATTCTTTGTAGAGTACATGGTGACGGCATGTTTTGAGACTGGATAAAGAGAACAGAAGGAACAGAGAAATTTTTCTGGGGGAAAAAAAGTCCTATGTTAGCCACATTAAGTTTGAGGTGCCAATAGACAGGGAAGTGTAGATACCAAATTTTTAAAATTGGATAGTCGAATGTGAAGCTCAGTGAAGAGGACAGAGATAGAAATAACATCAATATAGTTGGCATTTAAAACAAAGGCATGGAGTGAAGTCCCCTGACAATCGTCTGCTTTGGAACAGACAATCTCTAAATCAAAACAAAACACTTGAGAAATCTCATATCCATCTTGGTATTGTTTTACCTTCAAATTCTCAAACAAATGCTGTCCTCTTTCAAGGCTATTGCTGTTAAATGCTTATTTCACTGGATGTTTTTACATCCCCTGTCTTTCACTTCAAGTCTTGATCAGTTTCTCCATCTCTAGTTTTGTTTCTGTACTTCAGACACTTAGACAATGGCAGCTGCTGCTCCGTAATTCCCCTAGGCCACGAGTGTCTTAATGAAGACCCAGAAGAAGCATCTAAAGAGTTAGACAATAATTTATTTGAGCATGAGCAGGAAGATCCATATTTAGATAATTCTCTTCCCACAGCATCATTATCGCACAACGCTTCACCGGCAGGCAGTCTTAGAGATAATAGTATTCAAAATGTAAATAATGAAACAATGCATATGGTAATGAAGGAGACTCAGAAAATACAGTAGTAATGAAAAATTACAAGACAGCGATTTTAATATTGTAAATACACAAGTTTGCATTAGTGACAGATTATCTCTGTAATGCGAAGCTGAAATAATTTGGACGCCAATGTAACAAATATGGAACAACATAGAAGGTGTCAATCCAGTGCCAGTTAATACATTTAGAGAATTAGGCATGCTCTGAATAATTAGGAGTGTGTGAGAATCTGGAACGAGCAGGGTGCTGTTAGGCACGGGAGTGGTGGAGCTGCAATGCAGTTGATGTAAAGCGTGTTTCTAGTCAGGAGCACACAGAAATCAGAGACAGAAAAATATCTTATCAAAGCCAATGACTTGATTACATATGCAATAAATGTACAAAACATCACTGAAATCACTTCGTGGAATAGGCTGAAATTTGTGTCCCACAAATAGGAAACGGCTTGTTTTCTAACCTTACTCTTCAAATATATTTTGTTGGATCTTTTTTCCCCCTCACAAGCAGAATTCATACTTTTCCAATATTAGAATAGTCACATTTGATTAATGAAGACATATTGGGATAATACAAGTTTCAGTGGTATCTAAAACAAAATTTGAATCTCCTATTTAATTCACAGCTGCTCACAGTCTGTTGGCTTAGGCTAGCCTACCACAGAGGGGGCGGGCTTGTTTTGCTCTCTCACTCCTCTTTGTTTGTCACTCCAACACCAAATATCACCCCAGGGTCTTCCAGGGTCACAGGAAGAGAAGGTAGACTAAAGAAAGCCTGGACTTGTTTGGAGCTATGGGAATTCAACATTGTAACCTTTATGGAGTTGAGATCCAGATAGATGTTGGCTGCTTCTTGGGACACATCTGTATGGTGCCTTGGACGTTCTCTGAGAACTCTGACTTGGGTCATGTTCTCCTGACTCTTCTGAGGTGCATCCCCTGCCCCCAAACTTCCCCCACCAGTGTTATGCCTCCAATATTCTTATTTCTGGGGTCCCTATAACCTAACAAGCCTCCTTCTTGCTTTGGATGCAATTCTCTTCCTAATCCCTGGAACATGTAAATATTACCTTACATGGTAAAAGGGTCTTCATAGATGTGAATAGATTAAGGATCGTGATATGGGGAGAGTAGCGTGGGTTATTTAAGTGGGTTATTAAGGATCTTTGTAAGAGGGTAGCAGGAAAGTCAGTCATAGAAGATGTAAGGACAGAAGCAGAGGTCAGAGAGGAGAGGAGGCGCCACGCTGCTGGCTTTGAGCGTGTAGGAAGGGACCATGAGCCAAGGAATACAGGCAGTTTCTGTAACAGGGGCAGCTTCTAGAAACTGGAAAAGACAAGGAAACGGATTCTGCCCTAGAGCCTCCAGAAAGCAAGCAGCTCTGCAGACCTATTGCAGACTTCTGACCTCTAGAACTCCAAGAGAATAAATCTGTATTGTTTTAAGCCATGAAACCATGGAATTCATTACAGAAGCAATAGGGAACTAATACGAGTACCTTCCAGATGACTGGAATTGTACAGGACATCCTTTAGGCATGGCCTTGCCAAATGATCAGAGTGCAGGCTGCTCTCCCTCACGTTTTCACACAGTGGCTCTGGCCAATCTCCCATCTTCAGAATTCTGAAGACAGGCACCAGTTTCAAGGTGCCCAGTTGCCTCCAAAACTCAAGGGTGGCCTGGCAAATTGTCCCAAGGATTTCCTTACAGTGGCATTTGAGCTACAGCTTGCACCTACTCACAACCGAAGAGAATGTGCATCTCTTGCTCTTCCAATTATTATGACTAGTCTCTAGAACTTTCCTTACTTTCTTTAGGAGTGTAGAGTATTCTCTACTCCACCCAACAAAGAAAAGAAAAGTTAAAATGTTCCTAAGACCTGATATGTACTACAGCTGGATGACTCCCCCCAGCGTGGCTGGTCTGTTCTTTATATAGGCTCTTCTGGGTATTTAGAGGTGAGCATTGGTTTGTGTGCACCCTTAATAATTCATGGGGATATATTTGGCAGCTGTTTTTTTTTTAATAACATAAGGCTATTTATTCCCTTTTTTCCCTGCTTAGGGCTAAATCTCAAATTCCAAGGTAATAGTAAAAGTTCCATTTAACACGTTGAACATGTTCAAGTCTCATCTTCTGAACAGAGAGACAGGGTGTGTGCCCTAGGATTTGAGAGTCATAGGAGAGTCATTTCTATTTAAACTATGCATATTTGTGCTTAAAATTCTTCAGTTGGGTTCTATTCCTTTGGGTTAACAAACTACATACGACTCTTTTAAAATGCAACAAAGTGGGATTTTGGATAACTGAGCAAGGGTTCGTCTTTTCTACCACTGTGTTTCCTAAGTTTACTACGGTGATGTTTTTCTAGTGTCTGGCACAGCTCCTGGCACACCATGGACACTCAGCACATGTGTGGTGAGTAACTGAATGAATAAATGAGTCCTTATATCCATTTGTGTATGAATGAAATAACCTATCAACTCAACTAACAAGCTGTCATATGGAGCTTGATCTGGGAAGGACTACTTAGAGGAAACACTGAATGAAATAAGATGTTCTTATGAAGCTGAGGGGAGCCAAGGGAGTGGTGAAGGTTGGGGAGAATATGCAGGAAGGGGGTGTGAGCCTGTGAAGATGGCCTCCCCCACTTTGGACTTTTCTACTGGTTTCTGCCTCTGTCTGTTACGAATGTGCAAAGTTGACAAAATGTTCATTGCACTGTGGGTAGAGCAGTAATGGGAAGACCTTTGGTCAAATAGAGCATAGTTTAAACATAGTTGTGCTATTTTCCCCACCAAACGAAAGACCAAATCTGGGCTCTGTCTTGATCCGGGCACCTGGCTATCCAGCCATGTGAGTCGCATCAGTAGAAACGCCATGTATCATCTTAAATTATGGAAATATAACTCTTGGCTGAGCTTCCAAGGACCACTTTGGGTCATTTGGAAGTCTTTGTTTGGTTTAGTACATGAGGCCCTTTTATTTCTGGTAAAAGTGAAGCATCATAGATGTTTTACCCACTTTTTTTGTTTTACCTTTATTCTGTCCTTCCATGTCATTTTACAGCTTTTGACACTGAGACTTCGGATGAGTGGATTCAGTTGAAAATAATACTGTGAAGGTTTCTAACAACCTTTTAGCTAGGTCATTCCAAGTAATCTAACTAGTCAATGTAGACCAAGTTTTTAAATTAAAACCAAAATAATTAAATCAATGTGTAGAAGCCAGGTACAGACATGTAAAATTATTTTACTTTTGAGATATTCTTATTTATTTAAGCTATGCTCTGAGGATAGTGTTTCATTATATTTAATGCTTAATGTAAAACATTTTTTTCACTGATTATTTAGTTTTCCATGGGAAAGTTTTAAATATCTGATTATATTGATAATTTAGTGATGAAAAACTGAGTTAAATGATTTCTGTGTATTTGTATGATAGAAACATAGATTTAATTTCCTATTTCATGCCATGCTTCTTAAAGTTAGTGAATGATATATCGCTGTAATTTCATATTTTGGTTAGCATACTTACCTTAGTCCTTGTATGCATTACCAATTTTAAATCATTCAAACATAATAAAACAAACTACGCTTACAGTAAAGTTCAATGGAGCCAAAGCTTTCTTTGGAAATGAAAAAGTCCCTGAGTCTTTCTTAGGTGTCAGAATTATCCTGTTCACGGGATAATTATAGTGCTATTTGGAAGGCACAAATGTGTTGGTTAATAGATGCTGATGGATGTTATTACTACAGTGAATGGAATATTGAACTAGTTGAAAATGTATTCAGGAAGTGAATTGTAGTGCGCAATGTCATATGCTAAGTTAAAGACTTTTTGAACTTGTCAGTTACACTTGATAGCTACATGTACTATTTAAATGAGATGTTGTAGCTCTGAATTACTAAATGTTTCATCACACAGGCCAAAAGTAAATAATTAAAGGGGCATTAAATTTGTGTAGCTGTGGTCAATGAATGGTTTCTAAGTAATAAATTTTGGTGGAGGTAAGAAGAGTGAGGGACAGAGATTAAAATAAAAAGTCAGACAATGCACTGCTCACTGAGGGCTCTTGGGCTTTGCAGTTGGGCAGATGGCTTTTCTCCTTTGCTTGCCCCTTATTAGCTTTGTGTACTTGGCAATGTATTGCTCTCTCATGTCTTAATTTCCTGAACTTTAAAACTAGAGAAAATAGTTCCAATCTTCCAGGGCATTTATGAGGTCTGAATAAAATAATGTAAGTAAGTTGCTTAGTGCCTGGCACTATATTTTTGACACAATAAATGGTAATTTCTTTCCTCCTTCTAAAGACACTGTTTAAACATGAGACTGTCCAAATGGAATCATTAAATTATAGAATGTTTAGAGATGTTTGGCTCATTTAGAAATTGCCTAATGCAATTCTTTTTAATTTTCAGATGCAAAATAGGTATTGGGGATCAGGAATACTCTTTAAGAAAGTGAAAGCTATTTGTCATTTCATAAGTTTACAATAAAAAAACACTTTTTTATACGATGCTTTACATAACTATTTTGCAAAGTAAATAATTTTGTATTCTTGCAGGTAATCATGGAAGTCTAACATTTAGACCTGGAAGAGGTCTTCAAATTATTCTATTCCATTCTCAAGGTTCAGAAAGACTGGATGTTTTGTCCAAGATCACATTGGTACTTTATATGGGAGACATAAGCCTGGGGCAGCAAAGGTGGGAAAAAGAGAGGAAAATAACATAAGGAAAGGTAACAAACGATGAAATGATATCATTTCAATGTGTCGGTTACTACATCATCCAGTCATGTAGTAGGTATATTTGTTTGGCATATGAGACTTTCCTGGAAGATTTGCAAAGAACTGCACCTTGAATCACTCCATGAAGAGAGAGGAGAAATTTATCTACTAGGTCCATTTTATCACTCATTTCCCAATGGATAAATTTAATCCACAGGAAGCTAACACTTACATTTCCAGGTAGCATTATCTAGCACCTTGGTTTTTATTCAACAAGCCAGATCCCTAGGGTCTGGCATTTCTTCTAGTCATGACGGGCTATTTGGAATGAATGAGATGCTGACTAAGAGAAAGACAAAAAGAAGCAGTCAAGGGAACCTGAAAAAAGGAACAAGATTTATACCCAATTTACATACATTACAACAACCTTAGGAGATAGTATTGTTATTGCTCATTGTTGTATCCCCAAAATGGTACCCTCTGGAGTGTCAATAGATACTGGTCATCTGAATGACTGAATGATTAAATGAATGGATGAATAAAACGCTATTTCCTGTCTCCCAAACCAAGACACTTTCCATTATATTATAGTCTCCCAGGTCAAATGAATCCTGCATTTGTATTTTGTCAGACTTTGACATAGCAGGTAAGCAAAAGACGTAGTCACATTCACTGGCCTGGCCCATCTCTCTTAAGGAAACATTTGGCCTCTCATAGAGGTCTTCATTTAGAACTGGACTCTCAAGCTCAAATACCTTCAGGGACCCATCAGATAATATAAATGAATAAATCAAGTATAAAAGCAATAGGTTATGGACAGTGAAAACAACAGCTAATGTCATTCCAATTTAAATCTTGGCCAAATAAAATGTGTCTGCAGTCAAAGTAGACGCTCACCAATTTGCTGTTCACTTCGCATTAATCTTTTTCTCTTACATCAGTACCTATAAAACAGAAAGGCTTTGTTTGTTTAAATATAGTCAATCAAGATCACCTGACGTCAACACTGAAATAGTATGTGCAATCACCAAAAGTATCTTCTAAAATGTTGCAAAGCCATATTTTGGACATCTACTGGCATTCCTGGCTAGACCCCTTTCCGTTCTCGCTGGACTTTGTCAGCACAGACTTGGAGCTTAGGATCTAACATACCACCACTAAGAGAGACTGGTATGCATATTAGGAATATGTAATGAATCTTAATCGCATTAAGTTATTATCCCAGAATGCTCAGTCATACTAATGCAGGTTCACACTGGCATACACATCCTCATAATTAAGGCAGGAATATTTCTTTACCCTCATATCTGGGATTCTCTGATAAGTTGTTATGCAGCTGTCATTCAATGCAAATTGGAGTTTGCTGCCTTCTGATACGCTTACAAACTAATCAGCAGATTACTTGTGTGGAGGCTGCCGGACTCTAAAGCTATGCTGTCACATTTAGAATTAATAATAGAGTCTTGATTTGAATTTATAAAACCCTGAATGGCCTGGTTCAGAGTCACAAAGTATAACTTGGTGAGTATGGTTTTCATGTGTTAAAAGGACATTTGCTGGGCATTATAAGGCCTGGAAAACGAACACTACTATATCTGATTACTATTAAACAAAATTTGTCATAAAGTGGTTACGGCAACTGAAATATAGGAAAGTTATTAATATAATGTGGTTCCTACCGACCGGACCAATAAAACTGCTACTGAAAATGCTAAATCTCCCCATTAACAATGAGAGGATTAATTTTAAAATACCTTTTCACAGCCACTTTAAACTACTAAGGCTTCATTATAGAGTGTCTTTACTCAGACTGGTGACTTTAGTGTTAATTCCTTGATGATGAGTCAAGAATTATTGACAAAAAAGAAACAGGGTTCTGAATAAATGATAACATCAAGAGAAAAAATTTAATAAGTATAATTGAAAAAATTTTTGGTGAAATTTGGAATGAACTGGAGAGAGAAAAACAATTAGGCTTCAGAATAAATATTAGTAAAAATAGGCACTATATATTGGATCAGAACAGTGATAAACTCTGGACTTACTCTGTTAATTAATCCTCATCTTGGCTCTGCAAGGAAATTATTCTTTTTCTTAGATAAATGAGAAAATTGAGATTCACAGACGGTATTTTCTCAGCTAATTAGTGGTAAAGTTGGCATTTATACCTATATCTGCTAAACTCCAAACTCTTTGTTCTTGGCCCCATAATCTCCAGGCTATTTTGGGCCAGGTTGAGAACAATGAACCGAGAAATGGGAAGTAAAACCCTGAAGAGCACAATTGTTTTTTCAGATTGCTGTTTACATGCTACAGCTTGCTGTTAAAGGAAACATGTTTTTTAAAACTTAAAAAAAAAAAAAAAAAAGAGAAATGCCTCTGTGCTCCTGGGTTTTCAATAAGGATCTTCTTCTAAAACAATTTAGCTAAAACCAGAAAGTTGTTCAACCGCAATCCCTGAAGGCAGATGCTGAATTGACAATACAGAGTCACCTATGCAAAATACGTAGGTACTAGAGACGTCAACATTGTCCTCAAGAACCAGATGTTTGATCTCTTAGGAAAGAGATTCAGTTTGTCTGTGTGGACATCTTCTAATAAATTACCATCATGTAGCAACAATGTTTACTTTTTGTGTCTTCACTTACTAATGGGCAATTCTCACTACTCTGGTTTCCATTACTTTTAAACAGCAGGTATAGCTCTAGATTATATTGATACATTTATGCTGCTCGTTATAAATTTAAATGTATGTGTGCCAGATTAAAGGAAGACAGGTGGAGATTTATGAGAAGACTTTTTTAGACAACATATGTTCTTCATACTTTCTGGATCATCCCATTGGGTGGCTTTTGAATAGTAAAAGAGAGAAATTAATATTTTTTGAAATGTGGACTTTGGTGTTTTTCAGATACCAAGGCAGGTGGCCATGGCCAAAAGCCACCTTTAGCCTTGCTAGTGTAGCTCATCGTTGTATCTTGGCCATATTAGTTTTCTATTGCTGCATAACAAATTTACACGTTCTTACCGAATTAAAACAACACCCATTTATTAGCTCACAGGGTTTTTTTTTTTTGTTTTTTTTTTTAATGTCAGAAGCCCAGCATGGCGAGGCTGAGTTCTCTACACAGGGTCTCACAAAGCCAAAATCAAGGTGTTGGCAGAGCCGAATTCTTGTTCTGAGCCTTCAGGGGTAAAATCTGCTTCCAAGCTTATTCTTATTGGCAGAATTAAGTTCCCTGTGGCTATTGGAATGAGTTCCCAATTTCCTTGCTGGCTGTCAGCCGAAGGCTGTTCTCAGCATCTAGAGGCAGCTATCAGGTCCTTTCCATGTAGCCTGGAACCTTGTTTCTACTCTTTCTCATGCCCAGAATATATCTGACTTCCTCCTCTGCTGTTCACTGCTCTGGAGAGAAAACTCTGCTTTTAAAGACTCATGTGATTAGGTGAGGCCCACCTAGCCAGAAACTTGGATATATAGGAAGGACTACAGAATGGTGGAAATGGTAAGTGTGGGGATAAATATAGAAAACTATTTAAGTTTTAAAAATTCTTTAACAGGCAACTGACTAAAGCAAATATAATCACAATTTATTTGGGGTTATATACTTAAAGTTATATATGTGACAACAATAGCACACAGGATAGAAGGGAGTAAATTAAAGTGTAATATTGCAAGTTTCTCACATTACACATGAAGTGGTACAGTATTAAATAAATATGAGCTAAGGATGCATACTATCATCATGAGATTATCCATTAAAACATTAAGACAATATAGCTAAGGAGCCCATAGGGTTGATAAAAATGATTAATAAAAAAAATGGATCCAAAGAAAGGAAAAGAAAAGAGGAAGAAAGAAACAAAGAACAGATAGGACATATAGAAAACAAATATCATAATGGTAGACGTAAGCACACAACATAAATTGTTATAATTAAGAAGCAATAATTTAAAATTTCAGAATCAATAACAATATTCCATATAAATGGTTCTAAAACTTAAAAGGCACGGATTATTAGAGGGGATTTTTTTTTAAATGCAAAACTTAGTCATATGTTACTTAGAAGGTATCATCTTAAGTTTAAAAAATGAAAAAACGTATTTCATGCAAATACTCGCTCAAGAAAGCTTTTATCGCTATATCAATGTCAGACAAATTAGGTATTAATATAAAGAGTATTACAAGAGTTTAAGTGGAGCATTGAATAGTGAAAGAGTCAATTCATCAAGAGGATGTAACAATCCTAACTGTGTACGTACTTAATGATAACAGAGCTTCAAAGTACCTGAAGCAAAAATTGGCAGAATTAAAGGGATAAACAGACAAATATTGGAAATTTTAATACCACTCTATTAGCAATTGATAGAAAAAATAGACAATAACACAATAAAAATGAAAGTTTGAACAATATACTACAAATTTAATGTAATCCCTATCTGTAGAACACTATTCCCATCAATGGCAGAATACATATTTATTTTTCTAAATTAATGTGGACCATTTACCTCGATAGATCATATGATGGGCCATATGACAAATCTTAATAATTAAAATAATGGGAATAGTACAGAATGTGTTCTATGACCAGAAGTAAATTAGAAATCAATAACAATGATGTATGAGAAAATCCTAAAACATTTGCAAATTAAGTAACACACTATAAAATAAGCCATGGATCAAAGAAAAAATAAGTGAAATCAGAAAATATTTTAAACAGCATGATAATAAAAACACAACATATCTAATATGTGGGATATATCTACAGCAGAACTTTGAGATAAATTTATACCTTTAAATGCTTATATTAAAAAAGAAGGAAGATTCAAATTAAGAAGCGAAGAAAAAGAGTAAATTAAGCCCAAATAAGTAGAAAGAAGGATAAGCTAATCAGTGGGAAATTAATGAAAGAAAAAGACAAAAGAGAAAAATCAATAAAGCTAAGAGTTAATTCTTTGAATAGAATAATAAAATTGACAATCTTGTAAGGATGATCAGAGATGATGATGATGATGATGATGATGATGATGATGATAGACAGAGAGAGAAAGAACATAGGAGAGAAAAGAAGAGGAGAGGAGACAAATTACAGTAGTCCCCTCTTATCCACCATTTTACTTTCCATGGTTTCAGCTACCCATGGTCAACTGCGATCTGAAAATATTAAATGGAAACATTCCAGAAATAAATCATAAGTGTTAAATTGAATGCCATTCTGAGTGTGATGAAATCTTGCACTATCCCACCAGTTCTGTTCAGGATGTGACTCATCCGTTTGTCCAGCCTACCCACACTGTATACACTCCTATTAGTCACTTAGTAGCTGTCTCGGTTATTAGATCCACTGTTGTGCTATCACAGTACTTGTGTTCAAACCTTTATTTTACTTAATAATGGCCCCAAAGTGCAAAAACAATGATG
This sequence comes from Rhinolophus sinicus, assembly GCF_036562045.2. Classification (NCBI taxonomy): domain Eukaryota; kingdom Metazoa; phylum Chordata; class Mammalia; order Chiroptera; family Rhinolophidae; genus Rhinolophus; species Rhinolophus sinicus. Next base: position 140,438,206 of record NC_133751.1, on the reverse strand, counting down.
TTGGCAATTCTGATGTGCCAAAGAGAAGTTGTAAAATGCGTTTTTTATGTGAAAAGGTATATATGTATAGGGAAAAAACATGGTACATATAGGGTTTGGTACTAGCCATGGTTGCATGCATCCACTGGGGGTCTTAGAACATATCCCTGGTGGATAAGGGAGGACAACTGTAACTAACAGTATCAGGAATGGAAGATCCTGCAAGGATGAAAAAAGATCCTATAAGAATGAAAAGTTTAACAATGACATACTATGAACAATTTTATGCAATGGTTACATTCTTTGAAAATCACAATGTACCTAAATTGACACAAAGAAAGAAAAAAAAAGGAAATATTGGTAGCCCTATATTTCTTTTAAAAATGAAATGCATAATTAAAGATTTTTTTCTGCAAAGAAAACTCCAGCCCCAAATGACTTCACTAGAAAATGCTGCCAAACATTCAAGGAAAATATACAAATCTTATCCAAAACCTTTTGTAAACATTAGGAGGAGAGAATACTTCCTAACTCACTTTATGAAACCAGTCTAAACTTAATACCATAACCTTAATGACAAAAACATTACAAGAAAATAAAATTACAGTCCACAAATTGATTGTATTTCCAGATGTGAAATATTATCAGTCAAGGATGTAACTTTTATTCATGACAAATAGTTCTTATTCGAAAGTCAGTGTTACTTGTCGTTGCAGAAAGGCATCTCATTGGTGAATTCAGCTCAGTGAATAGTCTTCTCTTGTTGATCAATGGGTTGTCTTCTCAAGGACTGTTTTTTTTTTTTTTTGTGGAAAAATATGGCAAAATTGAAGTAGGCCCTGGAAGGTTAAATCGTGTGTGTGTGTGTGTGTGTGTGTGTGTGTGTGTGTGTGTGTAGGAGTGTACTAGATTAGGACTATGAGTGCCTTGTTTAGAACAAGTTGACTATCAGAAGGATAGTAGTAGTCTCTTAAAATGGTGACATTGAAAGTTCTCTCTCATTTTGCTCTGGGTTTATGATATATTGGAATTGTATCGTAATTTCTGTAGTATTTTTATGTGAGTGCTCATTCTGTGTTGGTTCATACATTGTGAAAATACAGTAACACCCAAAGTCCAAAAATCAAGGTCTCTGTGAAGCATTGGAGAATTTCAAGGATCACAGAAAATTTGAATTTAGTACATTCTGAGCATATTCCCTTTTTTAAAAATGAATCTGTTTTTAGAGCAGTTTTAAGTTCACAGCAAAACTGAGCAGAACGTGCAGAGTTCTCATGTACTGCCTGCCCCCACACATTCATACCCTCCTCTATTACCGCCATCCGCTACCTGACGACAGGACTGACATTTGCTATAATTGATGAACCTACACTAACACATCATTATCACCCAACGTTCATAGTTTACATTATAGTTTACTCTCAGTGTTGTATGTTTTTTAAATTTGGACAAATGTATAATGACATGTACCTACTGTTATAGTGTCATGTGGAATATTTTCACTTCCTTAAAAACCTTCTGTGCTCTGCCTATTCATTCCTTCCTCCCTCCAACCCCTGGAAACCATGGATCTTTTTTTTACTGTCGCCATAGTTTTGCTTTTTCCAGGATGTCATATAGTTAGAATTATACAGTATATGTAGCCATTTCAGATTGGCACCTTTTACTCAGCAGTATGTATTTAAGGCTTCTCTATATTTTTTCATAGATTGATCGCTCATTTCACTATGAATAACGTTCCACTGTCTGGATATATCACAGTTTATTTGCCTATTTACCTACTGAAGGACATCTTGGTTGCTTCCGAATTTTAGCAGTTATGAATAGAGATGCTATAAACATCCATGCACATGTTTTGTGTGAACATAAGTTTTCAACTCCTTTGGGTCAAAATAAGGAGCATAGTTTCTAGATCATGTGTTAAAACCATATTTGGTTTTGTGAGAAGCTGCCAAATTGTCTCCCAAAACGGCTTTGCTATGTTGCATTCCCATTATCAATGAATGTGGGTTCCTGTTGGTCTATATATTTGCTAGAATTTTATCAGCTCTTTTATCAGATATGTCTTGTGCAAATATTTTCTCCCACTCTGTGGCTTGTCTTTTCATTTTATTGACAGTGTCTTTCACAAGAAGAAGAAATTTTTAATTTTAATGAAGTCCAGTGTATCGATTCTATTTATCATGGATTGTACCTTTAGTGTGGTATCTAAAAAGTCATTGCCAAACCCAAAGTCATCTGTATTTTCTCCCATGTTATCTTCTAGGAGCTTTACAGTTTTGTGTGTTATATTTAGGTCTGTGATCCATTCTGAGTTAGTTTTTGTAAAGGGTGGAAAGTCTGTGTCTAATTTACTTTTTGCATATACATGTCCAGTTCCATCACCATTTTTTGGAAAGACTATCTTTGCTCCATTTTACTGTCTTTGATCCTTTGTCAAAGATCAATTAACTATATTTATGTGGTTCTGTTCCTGAAATCTCTATTTTGTTCCATTAATCTATTTGTGCATCTTTCACCAATACCACACTCTCTTGATTTCTGTAGCTTTATATTGTCTTGATGTCAGCTAGTGTCAGTCCTCCAACTTTGTTCTTTAATAGTATGCTGGCCATTATGTTTCTTTGCCTCTTCATATAAATTTTAGAATTGATTTGTCAATAGTCACAAAATAGGATAGCTAGGATTGCTAGGATTTTAATTGAGATTGTATTGAATCTAGATCAAGTTGGGAAGAACTGGTATCTTGACAATATTGAGTCTTCCGATTCCATGAACACTGAATATATCTCCATTTATTTAGTTCTTTAATTTTATCAGAGTTTTGTAGTTTTCTTCATAAAAATCTTGTACATATTCTTTTTTTCAGACGTATACCTGAGTAGTTCACTTTTGGGGATGTTCATGTAATGGCATTTCATTTTAAATTTGAAATTCCACTCATCCAATGTTGGCATATAGAAAAACAATTGGCTTTTTTGTATTAACCTTATATACTACGACCTTGTTATAATCCCTTGTTAGCTCCAGGAGGGATTTTTTGTAGTTGGTGGGGGTTCTTTTGCATTTTCTACTTAGACAACCATGTCCTCTGTGAACAAAGACAGTTTTATTTCTTTCTTCCCAAACTGCATGCTTTTAATTTATTTTTTTGGTCTTATTTCGTTATCTAGGACTTCCAGTATGATATTGAAAAGGAGTGATGAAAGAGAACATCTTTGCCTTGTTCCTAGTCTTAGAGGGAAAACCTCTAGGTTCTCTCCACTACATATAATGGTAGCTGTAGGTTTTTTGTAGATATTCTTTATCAAATTGAGGAAGTCTTCCTCTATCCCTAGTTTGCTGAGAGATTTTTATCATGAATAGGTGTTAAATTTTTTTCAAATGCTTTTTAAAAAAAAATCTATTATAAGGTCATGCTATTTTTCTTGTTTAGCCTGTTGATGTAATGCATTACATTAATTGATTTTTAAACATTGAACCAGCCTGCTTATCTGGAATAAATCTCACAGGGCTATGGTGTATAATTCTTTTTATATATTGTTGGATTTAAGTTGCTAATATTATGTTTAGGATTTTTACATCTGTGTTTATGAGAAAGATTGGTCTGTAGTTTTCTTTTCTAGTAAGGTCTTTGTCTGCTTTTGGTATTAAGGTGATGCTGACCCATAGAATGAGTTAGAAATTATTTCCTCTGCTTCTATCGTCTCGAAAAGATTGTAGACAGTTGGTTTAATATTTTTCCTAAAATATTTGGTAGGATTCACCTGTGGACTTATTTGTGCCTTGTGCTTTCTATTTTAGAAGGTTATTAATTAATGATTCTATTGCTTTAATAGATATAGGACTGTTCAAATTGCCTATTTCTTCTTGTGTGAGTTTCAGAAGATTGTATCTTCTAAAGAATTGGTCCATTTTATCCAGGTTAGCAAATTTGTGGGCATGGAGTTTTTCATAGCAGCATGTTCCTCTTTAGGTAATTATTATTTGTGTGTCTGCTGCAGCAATTTATAATTGATTGTTAATAACCTTAAATAACATGATTAGAGAATGAGTGTCAGTGAACCAAACTTCCTATTCATAAAGAATAGCTAGGAGAGTTTTCATCTTGGACTGCGTATCACTGTGAATGTGTGATATCTACAGATATTTACCTTACCACTAGGTATGTCCATTTATTCATTCATTTATACTTTAAAGAGTAAACATCTTAGAAGGCCAAGCTGTATCCTAAGGTTCAGGGAATCTGTGATAAGTGCCAGTGAGTTGGCATAATCTACTAAATACAGATTATTCATTAGAAGAAATCAGTATTTTTACCTTTGGGCCAAAATATACATTTGTCTTTTTCAAGCAAGCTTAATATAGCCTAACCTCAATGAAACTGTTGTGTCTCTTTTAAAAAATATATATAGCACTAAGGAATTAAAATGTTTTGATGCCAAACTAGTACTGTATCTTTGCCTTATTTGAGCCATACGTCAAAACACATACACGTACGGGTGGTGGAGAAGTTTTCCTTGAAGAGAATGGAAAATTGTTAGTCTTGGATCAGGAAATAAAGACTTCCATGCTGGCCTTGCACTGAAGGGAGAAAAATCATTTCTCTTCTCTTGGAGGCTTGGAGGTAGATTGGCCCAGATCTGAGGAATTGGGATGACTGGAACATTTCTAGTGATAGAGAGTGGCCGAGACGGGTGATGCAGGTGGTTAGCACATTAACTGAGGTTGGAAACAAAGGGTGGGCTGGCCAGTAAGAACCTCTAGAATGGATCTGAGTTCAACAGGAGTTTCCGGCTAATCCATTACCCTTGAATCTTACATAAGGTCTTTTTTTTTTTTAATTAAAGTTTATTGGGGTGACAGTTGTTAATAAAGTTACATAAGTTTCAGGTATACAACTCTGTAACACATGATCTGTATATCACATTGTGTGTTCACCACCCAGAGTCAGTTCTCCCTCCATCACCATATATTTGATTCCTTTTACCCTCATCTATCACCCTCCTCCCCCATTACCCTCTGATAAGGTCTTGTTAAAAGTTATAGCCCAGTCTCTCCTATGCTGAAGGTATTTTACAGAAGGACTGGTATAGATTTGGAGAAATAGATAAGATAGCATTGTTTTCTCTTCTCTCATCTATTTTCAATATTACCCACTACTTATGCCCCTTATATGTCATGGCACCCAGCAGAGAGCTCGCGAGGGTCACCTGAGGCAATGGGGTGGCAAGTTAAGGAGGCTGGATGGAAAAATCTGATGGACTCATTAGAGAAGACAGTGCCTTGAAACCTCTAATAAATAGCTGGGGAAAACATCAAAGGGAGCTAACTTCAGGCATAAATGCAGAGAAGACTTGTGGCATATAATTTAGATTATACATGCAAATACGGAAACTCAAGGAGTATATAAACAGTGTCGCTGGCACTCAAAACACCATCACAGTGAATTCTACTCAGTGAGTTGTTACTTGCATAGGTTTGGTTAGGAGATGGCCTGTCTGCATATAATCTGTTCTGTCATTGTCTTTCTTTTCCTAAAGTATTATAATTAAAAAATATATATGGTAATTGTTTGCCTTTCATCCCCAATTTACCAAATTGAAGGTTGATATTTATAGAGAAAGAAATACAAAATAAAAGAACTAAGAACTTAATTGTTACCAGCTTTTCTTCCTTCCTTCCTTCCTTCCTTCCTTCCTTCCTTCCTTCCTTCCTTTCTTCCTTCCTTTCTGTTTCTCTTCCTCGTTTCCTTCCTCGCTCCTCCCTCCCACCTTTCTCCCTTCTCTTCCTCCTTTCCTTCCTTTCAGCCTCGTTTTCTTGCTCTCTTACTGTCTTCCTTAGAAGAGATTTCCCACGTTTTAAGCATGTACCATATGCCTAGTACTTTCATAGACATTTATTAAGTGCTGACAGCAGGTTAATATAACAAAGCATAGTGCTTAATGGCCTGTACTAAGCAGTCAGCTTGATTGAGTTGAAATCCAGGTTCCACCCGTATTAACCACTGTTGATTATGGCACAGAGATTGCTACGTTTAAGTTTCATTTTGGACAAAAAGAAAGACTGCATGATCTGTTGCAACTAGATGGTATCCTGTGACTAATTTTAGCTAATAGAATGTGAGCAGGAGTTATGTATATGGTATCTCTGCAACTGCACTTAGAAGAAAGCTGCCCAGGAGAGCTGCTTACACTTTCTGTGAGAACTAGACTTTGTATGCGAGAAAAATTCACCTTCATTGTATGAAGCCACTGAAGTTTTGCAATTAGTTTGACTTTAATTAATACGGATTACCTAGACTAATGCACAACCTTGAGCAAATTCTTTAACGCCTCTAACCTTCAGTTTCCTCATCTGTAAAATGGAGGCAAAATTAACACTTACTTCATAGAGTTATCACAAAAATTAAATGGGATGTAGCCACTATTGTCTTAATTACAATAATTTTATGAAACAATAACTTTTATGTTTGGTTTTACAAATTGGAAAAGAAAGACATAAAAATAGTAGGTAAATTGTGTTAGGTAAATTTTGGTGGTTGGTTAAGCAAACACGTAATATTTTGGTCTTATTTACTAGGAGTTTCAATGGGTGAACCTGGCTTTTGGGAATACCTAGATCTAGATATTTAAATAATGGTATAAGAGCTCTCTATCTCTCTCTTTATCTATTCACCTTTGGCGGCTTCACTCGCACATGTACTCTGTCCAGTAGCAAAAGCAGCGACCATCAACTTAGCAACGGTATGGACCATAGAGGGTACTGTTTTTGGCCTTGCCTGGTTCCCAGGCTCACCCTTGGATCTGTCACTGCCTTGCAGAGAATGTCTTACAGATATTGACCATCCTGGCTTTGTACTCAATCTGTGGCAGGGAAAGTTGGAATATAAAATGCGTAATATTGGGGTGAAAGGACTTTCCAAAGGAAAATGAAGGCTGTGATCCAAAGACAAGATATGCAGGTAAAAACAATTGATGTGCACTGTAAACACTGTCAAAAGTCTATGAGTCATAGTAAGGATTTCAACCTAGGTTTATGTGATTCTAAGACCAAGCTGCCACAAACAGGCATTTCAGTTGGTGACAGACTAACGTTTTCATTGGTAAATATCTTCTGAGTTTGTCTCCAATACACACCTAAACGTTAGATTGAAAGGATGGTACAGTCAGACATTTGTTTGGGTTTTAAGTATTCAAATTGATGCCCTTCCTGATAGGATGTCTGCTTTGTCTTAACTCCACTCTAAGATTATAAACATAATTAGTATTGATTTATTCATTGCTTCCTACTGTTTATAAAGTGAGGAATACAGCTTATACATATTAGTTTCCTAAGATGCAGCCACCTTCTTTAAGTATAGAAGATTGGTTTAACACCTTTGGCATGTATTCCAACCAACAGGATATACCCTAATTAGATCTGCAAAAGCTGTTACCTGGATTACCAGATATACTAATTATCCCATCAATCATTGATCTTATAATTACAAAGGAAGATGCTGTTATTTTCAAATGATCTGGACTAAAGTCTGCCCCTGAGTTTATGGGCTCTACCTGAGATGTTTACACTAGTCTGGTACACAGTAGTTAGCTACATTTCTTTATCCTCAAGGCTTTACAATTAAGATACTTTTTGATCATACCAAGAAAGATTCAAATCACCAGTCCCACCACCTTAACATAACAATTTAAATTTAAATCCGTAAATGGTATGAAAAAGAATTATATTTAGTCTTTCATTAATTAAATTAGCTTAATTTCAATCAGTAGACAATATCTGTAGATTTTTCTTAAGACTATCACAATTTGCACAAAATGTTGTACAAAGTGTTGTTGGTTCAGAAGATAATAATCTTTATTTTCCCTTATATGGGCTTGATAAAGACATGTATTTAACTGTATTATGCTGTGTACTTGCTTTTAGAACATACCACACATGCAATCACTTTCTGTAGGTATAGCCTCTAATAATATTTTACCATATGCATGGATATGTACAACAATCCTAGGAGAAATACATTGTAATTGCTAAATAAGTGATAGGTTTATAGACGTGTCAACTGGATACGATGGAGGCAATTTGAAATGTCTTCTTTTGATCAGATATTCATGGCTTATATTTCTGTATTGTGTTGTCTATAAATTTGGGTCATTTTGGCCTTTGCTTTCTGTAGGAATGAAACTACCTATCACCCCACTGAAGTACTTCTAAGATGGGGACTATTGGTATTACTTACTCTCTACTTTCATAACATACCATTAAATGAGAACAAATTGATTTTCCTGGAACAAATAGACATAAGCATGGTCCTATGTATACTTATATTCTTCAGATACATATTATTAAATAGGTCAAGCCGAAATGTCAATTCAACTCAACTCATGTGACCTGAAATCCACTAAGTGCTTTGAGGTTCACAGAAGAACTAAGTGCTAGAGATATTCTGTATGAGCTAACCCAGCTCACATTCATTCTCAACTCACTGCTCCCTTGCCCACCTCCACTACAGAACCTGCAAAAAGCTAAATACTCACCTCTGTAGCCTCCCTTACAGACAGAAGAGGACATATGGCACATTTCTGGTCAATGAGATGTTAGTGGAGGCCTGATGTTCACCTTATAAGGAAATTTTCTTTTCCCGACAAAAGAAACCAAGGCTGCTAAAACAGACCAATTTTCTTTTCTTCTGCCTTGAACTTGAGACAATGGCAGCCACATTGCAACCATGGGTCTTCATGCATAAGAACGAAAGCCAGCACACAAAGCAAGAGAGGCTGCAAGAAATAGAAAGCTTATATTACTGAAAGCAGCTGATGTTACAGAACATCCAGCTTTTTCTCATTGGCAATGTGGCTACAACATTCTCTTACATCTTTCAACATTCTAATGGAAAGCACAATTCCCTCTCTATAAATTGGGTTTCCTCTTATTTAAAATCACAGTAAGACATAACTGTTCAGGGAACATGGGAAATAATGGCTTTTCATATTTCTTTCTTTTTTTTTTTGGGGTGGGGGGAATTCAGAGATTTTCTTTTCTTTTTTTTAAATTAAAGTTTATTGGGGTGACAATTGTTAGTAAAGTTACATACATAGGTTTCAGGTGTACAATTCTGTGTCATCACACAACGTCATTTTCATATTTCTTAATGGCCCAGGCAATGACAGTGGTGTAAATACAAATCTACCAACTTTTCCTCCAAAGGGGGGAAATCAACAATAAGAAATCAAAGAAAACAGAACTCAGGTGTTCAATACAAATAAAGACAGAAAACATGTAAACTTCTAATTAACTCTAAATAGAAAAATAAACATCAATATTCAACAAGCTGCCTCATACACTTCTACACTTTTGCTGCCAGCCTTCACAGAGAGCTAGGACAGTTTGGGTAAATCTGTACTGAAAAGATGAGAGGAAAGCTATCCCAGGGCTAAGATTGTTAATAAAAGAAAGTTAACCCCACGATTAAAAAATTGTGCAATAGATCAGAATACTACTTGACAGGATAGGGACCTAACAGTATAGGTGAGGAGGCAGTCTTAGGAAAGGAATCTTCCAGGTGAGAGAAGCAGGTTTCAAAGAGAGAGAAGTAACTTTAAGAAAGGATGTAGTAAAGGAAAAATGAAACAAAGGAGGTGGGTAGATTTAGGACCCTGCAAAGTAAAATAAAAAACAAACAAACAAACAAAAAGGCAAAATATTTATTGCCACGCAACTTCTTCACTCAATACTCCATTCACCCATAGGCTTGTCTCACCTGTTAAAAGAAAAAACAGTAAGGATACAAGACAGAGAAATTGATATCAGACAAGTAGAACTCAAGTCACATAGCGTTTAAAGTGATGAAGAAGGGTACCTTTAATGGTAGAAGTACAATTCACAATAAAAACACAATTAAACATATAAACAGTTATAAACATATATGCACCTAATAACAAAGGGATCCCCTTTATAAAACAAATAGTAGAAAGACACTGAGGAACACATTAATAATAGGAGAATTTACACACCACTAGGTACAAGACAGATCAGATGGACAAAAAAATAAATAAGGATTTAGAAAATCTAAACAACACAATGAATGAGGTAGATCTTCGGATGCATATTGAACGTTACATACGGTAATAAAGAAAACGACTTCTTATCAAGTACACACGGGAAATTCACAAACATTCATCATATTCGAAAAAAATTCCAGAAAGTTCCACAAAGTAAAAATATTACAAAAATTATTCTTTATCAAAAGGCAATAAACTATACATATTAGCACAGTTTTAAGAAAAGGATTTTTCTAGAGAAATTTAAAAACCTTTTGATAAACAGCTTTTGGGTATGAAAGCAGAAACAAATACCAAAATTAAAGAATTTCTAAAAAATAACAATATTGAAAACATATTAAAATCTATATGTTAGTGATCACTGAAATTTAATAGCTTTGAATACTTTTTTAATATATGTTAAATAATTGAATTAATGTCTCAGAATAGAAATCTAGAAAAAAAATTAATTAAACCAAATGAAAGCAAAGAGAAAAAATAATAAAGATAAAAACACCAAAATGAGAAGAGAGTAATAAAGCAATAAATCTAATCATACATCAAAATCTTGGTTTCTTTTTAATTAAAAAAAATAGGCAAACATTGGTTAATTTAATCAAGACAAAGTGCACCAATATGCAAACTAAGAAATGATAAGAGGGGATAACCATGGATACAGAGGACATTTTTAAAAATTATGAGACTGCTTTGCAATACTCTTCATAAATAAGTTTAAAAAAAATGGGAAATTTCATAGGGAAATAAAGTTACCGAAATTGATCACATTAAAGACAGAATAATTATACAGACCAATTTTTCTAGAAAAAGTTATCAAGGAATCAACTTGCAAAATACCACCAGGCCTGGATGATTTTGCTATAATCCCAAAATGCCAGAAATTGTTTCAGAGAATTAAAGATGAAAGAAAACTTATGAGTTCTGTTTTATGAAGACAGGATAATATTGGTATAAAAAACTGATAGTATGAAAACAAGAAATTACAGAGTGCTATCACTTATAAATATTGAAGCAAGTGTTCCTAATAAAATATTAGTGAATGAAATTCACAACACACCAAGACATTAATATGCCGTGACCAAGTGAGATTTCTTCCAGAAATTGCAAATTTGGTTTAACATTTGAAAATCTATTAAAAGCTATATTAATAGATATAAGGAGAAAAATCATATGATCATCTCCATAGACACTGGAAAAGCCTTGGACAAAATTCAACACTTCTTTTTTGGTAGGGGCATTGGTTATCAGGGATGCAACCATTTTTAAATATATATATATATATTCTAGGAATGAGCATAAAAGTAAATATACAGTGGATGATGGGAGCCAGGTTTTCACTATCAGAGGAGTTACAAAAAAAGAAAGAGGCAAGATAGAAGGAGCCTTGTGTAATTGGATTATAATTGTAGGTATCAGTGTGAATTCACGGTTTTTAATAGATTCATCAATGGTTCTCAGTTGGGGCCAATTTGGCCTCCTGGGGGGAATTTAGCAATATCTGGAGACAGTTTTGGTTACCCCACCTAGAAGGTGGAGTATGCCACTGGCATCTAGTGGAATGTTGGTAAACATCCTACAGTGCAGAGGACAGTACCCCCAGAAATTATCTGACCCAAAATGTCAATAGTGCTGAGACAGATTGGTAGATACAGAAAAAGATGTGCACGTGTGTGTGTGTGTGTGTGTGTGTGTGTACATCTATGTCTTCACTCTGTCTCTAAGAGTGCCTAAAAGTAATGACCCACCTACAGTCCAAATCTTGCTTTCTAAATAGAAACCAGGGCACTGAGAGGAACAAAACCTCACTTCCATGATATTCCTTACCCCACATGAATATGCTGAATTTAATCAAAAGCAAACATCAGCCAAACCCAATTTGAGGTTTTTGCATTCCTCAAAGGTTTTGCCTGAGGTTTTTGCAATATTTTGCATTCTCCAAAATAGTGTGACTGTACTATTCAAAAATATCCATGGAATGAGAAAAATTTTTTCTGAGAAAGAGGATTAAAGTGCCAGATTAAAGAGGACTAAAGAGATCTTAAAACTGAATGTAATGCATACACTGAGATTCTCTTTTGCTATTAGTAACATCATTGGGATAATTGATGAAATTGAATGAGTTCTATAGAGTATCTGATAATATTATATCAGTGTTTATTTGTTGGGGCATGGGTTACTATGATGCAAGACAACCATCTTGTTTTAGGATATGCATATTGAAATATTTAGGGGTAAATATTATATTATGTCTGCAACTTACTTTTAAGCAGTTCATATCTATGGATATAGATATAGATGTAGATGTAGATGTAGAATACATATAAATATATAATATATAGAGAGAGTTGGAGTGATAAAGCAAATATGAACATTTAGAAAATCTGGATGAAGGGCACATAAGAATTCTAATGCTATGTGCTATTCTTGCAAACTTTCTGTAAGCCTGAATTTATATCAAAAATGAACAGAGAGAAATCTTGCTTTTCTGTCTGAAATTATCTCAACAATGCCTCTATTCTCTATGTGTGAAAAAAGATAAACAAAATACACGTTTTCTAATGCATACTTATAAAATGATAAAATATATGTGCATTATCAATATCCAATCATTGCAAAGAGCAATTTAAAAAATGTCATTATTAAATAATATTCATGTTATTATTTTAATTGCATCATTAAGGCAGGACTTTATTTATTGCTTAATATATTTTCTATCCTCTTGACTCAACACATTTATGGTTTCATTTTATTCCACAGCTTTTAGTGATAGGTATTGATATTGGGTCAAAAATCTATGGGTTAAAAAAAAAAAAATCTATGGGTTTTTTTTCTCTGAAAACTCTAGACTCTATTTTGAAAAAAAATATCAATTTTAGTGCCAAGGAAGCAACTGGATTGCGTGGTTGTTAAATAATCTTAATGAGATGTCAACAGCAGAAAAATATTCTCAATCCTCAGCAAGGTCTTCAGGTAATGAAACATTGATTTTTTTTTTTAAACTGCTAAAGCCGTTTTGCTTACTGTACAGGAAGTAGATGAAAAATAGTTATTTGTTTCCAAGGGCACAATCCAGTTTCAGACACTTAATTTAATGTTTAAAATTATTTATAATCTCTCTACCTTCATTAGCTATTTGTTGTTTTCTCTGTTGCCTTTTTGAATGAACATCCTCGGTTCATTCTCAAAGCAAGACTCTGACTTGACTTAAGTCATTAGAGAGGTTATGCTTGTGAGAAAGCATCTGTATTCTAGTTAGAAAATGCTTCATGAAATCAATAGACATGATAGAAGAATATATTGTCCTAAATTATTCATTTTTATTATTTTATTTATTTAACTATTAATACAATTGAAATTATGTTGATTTTTAGCTCAAAGGTCTACAGTATTCATGAGAATTATTCAGAATCCAAGGTCTCTGTTCATCCAACTTGAATTCTTTCGACTCTGTTCTAATCATTGAAACAAAACAAAACAAAAATTACCCATTATTTAGTAAGTTGGAAGAATAGTAGTCATTTATTGACTATACAATTGTGTTAAATAAAAATTAAACACCCTAAGCTGAGGAAACAGTAGTGTGATTCTAAGTGAGAGGTGCAGTTTAGCTAAAGTGAGGTATTTCCAGAAAGGCAAGGAAGCTCTGGTCTCTAAACAGAAACATTTCCAGAGTGCCCAAACTTTGGAAATTACTACATCAGGAGGGATGGTGAGTTTTCTAAGCAATCTCAAACAAAAATGGAACATTTTCGTCTACTCTTGTTGCCAAATGGAAAACATTTCCTCTGTGTTTCAGGATGATAAGCTTGTCAATTTAAGACAGTGCAGTTTGGACTTATTTTGCACTTCAGAAGAAGTTCCACATCCATTAATTTCAGCTATGTCTTATTCCTGGATTTGACAATAAAAGCCCAATGGGTCAGTTAACTATTGTTGAGTAAGAAGAACCATTTATAATCAACCCTGTGTCTGTAGGACTTGGGGAGTTTGGCCGATGTAGGCTGTGCTTGCCTGGCAGCTCGTCTTCAGATTGCAGGGTCTGGTACCACACTGCTTCTCCTTGTTCTTCTGTGGGTCAGCGGGGGTGATTCTGTTCTTACCCCCGTCTCATCTTCCTTACTGGCAGAGGGTAACCAAAGCAAGCTCTTCTTATGGCAATGACAAAGGTACGAACGAGCAACTGGAAAACTACCTTTCTCCTCGTATCACATTGGCCAAAATAAGTCACATAATCAAATCCAAGGTCAAAAACAGAATTGCAAAAACACATGACAAAGAGTATGGATACTGGGAAGGATGAAGGACTGGAACCAATAACGCAACCTATACTAACATGAGGCAATATCAGATATATTGTTTTAAAAACTGTTCCTCTTCCACATATCATTTCACGTCAGTGCTTTTTGATGATGGAAATAGTGTCGGCTCACCAAGTTATAAATATATCACCTTAAGAGGGCCTTAATAAAAATTATGAATGTCTTTTTTTAGAACTATGAGGTATCAGACTATTACTTAAATCTGAGACTGATATGATGGCCAAATTTTATGAGCGATTCAGTTTTAATAGTTTTTAGAAGAAAGCCTAAAATCCATTTGGGATGACGAATATCAACAAGTGATGAATTATCAGGAAAACGATCAGCTCTGCATAATGGAAATGGTAGAAAGCACGAACTTCTAAGAAAGCTTTGTCTCCTTACACTTAGAACTCAGAAGGCCTGGTTCTGATGATAAAAATGGTCTTCCGTGTTATGGTGGGAGAGAAAAACGTTCACTCCAAGTGAAAGACAATGACAAAGTGAAATCACTTGGGACAGCAATAATTCTGATGGTTTGCTGTCTATGGAGAAAGAATAAAATGTTTCTTTCAAGATTTAGTTACTATTTTCAAATTTAAATATACTGCAAAGCAATTTGTGTAAGAGTTGTAAACATTCTCTTTTCTGTTTGATAAAATGTTATAAGTGCCAGAGATATATTTGAATTTTTAGTAAATACTTCTAAATTATTTTTATTGCTGAGAGTTTATATGCTTCAGATGGTCTGGATATGAACTGAATGCTTATGAGCTTGTTATAAACACCTGAAGAAATAGGGTTTACAGGGACAACACCTAAGCGAGGTCTTAACGAAGGAGCTGATATTCTGCAGTGACAAAGAGCATCCATTTCCAGCAGTTGTGCGGCAGTGACAGTTTGAGTTCACGGGATCTGACTGGGTAACTGCGAACAAGCTGTCTGTCAAATCTGAGTCACAAGACATTGACGTCTCTCTTGCTGACAGAAGCATTTAGCACTTTTCTCTCAGGATGGGTCTGGTTTAAGCACATATATTATATCCTGATTATACTGGAAATCAAGAACTCTGGAGGTGGGATCTATTCTTTACTCTTCCCATAGCTACCTACATGACCAGTGACAAGTACAGTTTTCAGTTCCTCATCTATCTAAGGCGAAGGTGGGAAAAGGTCACTTCTTGGATCACTTCCAGCTCTAATAGTCACTGCATCTACTGTGCTGTCTCCAAGTTCACGGGCATTCCCTCTGACCTACACAGAAGAACTTCCATAGGCCGTAGTGCTTCCTCAACTAATAGGTGCATTAGGATAAAACCATAATGCATACATGGGTTTCACTGTCGTAGAAATCCCATGAAATGAATGCTTCCAATATTTAGGAAAAACATGAACTATATTTCTATTTTTGAGAAAAATACAAGTGAATTTTCTTATAGTCTTCGAACAAGAGTTTAATAGAGGCAAAACACCCTCTTTAGTGACCGATCACAGAGGGAAAGATTGAAGAGTCACTGAATTTGAAGATCAGCCAAATCGTTTCTCATTTTGTGATGAATGAGAAAGGCAGTAGCTATGTAGTATGACTCCCTTTGCTAAAATAGAGAAGAGTATCACTTGTGTAACTGGTGTTTAGGACTGGCACACATGAGTGTGCAGGTCGTGTGCTACATCACTATTTTTTAGAGGATTCAACTCCCTCAGCCTGTGACGTGGGCGCCTTAGTTGTGCAGTGCAGAACTTGTATAACTGAACGTGGAGGCCCTGTCGGGTGATAGCTTAAAAGTGGCATTTCTGTGTGTATGACCTCACAAGAATCTATCGGAGTGGCATGGAAATGGAAGCAGAGCCAGTTTTGTGGGCATGTAATGTGCTGTTGCAAGGGCCCTGCACTTAGAGGGGCCCCATACTTATCAACAGTTTAATGCTCTGCTGTCAGCATCTTGAAATTCTTTTATCATTTTTAAATAAGGAGCCCCATCTTTTCATTTTGCACTTGGCATAAAACATTATGTAGCTGGTCCTGAATGGATGTGGGAGTGGTTTAATGCTGTAATCACAGTAAAGAGGAAGAAATAATTACTTTTCAGCTTCTGACATCCAAGATAGAGTTTTTACAGTAAGGCAATTGGCTTGAAAGCTAGGGTTTATTGAGACAGTAAAATAATTTTCCACTTCCTTTTAGTATATCAAAGACCGAAGCTGCAGGATTCAGATTATACAGTTTTTCCAGAAATATAGAGGAAATGCTCCTTTCACATATAAGCAAATATTTATTGTTAACATTTACAACTGTTTTATTTCGTTTTTCAGTGTAAGTTGTGTCTTTCTTGAGCCAGAGAATACCTTTGGCACAAATTTACATAGACTGATGTTCCTGCCACCTGGCCTAGTTAAATTAATCCACAGATGTCAAACCAAATACAAAATTTTCCTATGTGATTATTGTTCATATTCAGAAAGTATGTGTGTTTTTACGTGAGTGTACAAAGAAACTTAAATCCATTTTCATGGTTGGGTTCAACATTTTCCTTGATTTTTTTTGGACCTGAAATAATCTAAAAGTGAAGACACTTAAATTGATCATATTGAGTTGCATAATAATATATTAATATGGCCAGCTCAAGTAATTATGGTCCAAAGTGGATTTTTAAGCTGGAACTATTCCCTTTACTTATCTTAATCGTTCAACTCCCAAGAAGTGTGAATACTAAGAGATTTAAGGAAGGGCCAGTACTAGTCACATCTCTAAAGAGGAGTTAGCTGTGATTATGACATCTGAGTTATTCTAGCTGGTTAATGAGTAGTCAGTCTATCTCCCATACTTGGATCTAGGGAGGGAGGGAGGATGGGAGGGTGAGAGAGAGAGAGAGAGAGAAGAGAAAGAAAACTTGAAGATATAGCCCCCCAACAAAGTGAATAATTTTTTTTCTTAGACTTAGAAAAGCAGTAACACTAACTATGCATAGTTACCTGAAAAAAAAATTATTTCCCCTACTTCTATTCATTCAAAGTCTTTAACCATTAGTTTGCCTTTTGATTAGTAGTATTATCATTAATATTTAGGACTTGTTATTAATTACTGTTGGTTCTATGCTTCTCTGATGTTATGAAAATATACTGCCTAGGTCATTTAAGAAAAAAAGAGAAAAAATCCCCCAGCCAATAAAGAGAAGAAAGGAGGTGTAATATATATCCTTTAAGCTTTAGTATGAGTTTTTCTATAAAAATTTTCAATGATTTTATCTGTGTGTAGGAAACAGTTGTACATCACTTATGTTATGGGGAAAGAGTATGTATCTTAAATTATCTAATCACTTACTGTGAAGTATTTGAGTAGCTGCTTCTGTCCTATGGAGAAAAATACTTTCAAAATAGGTATCCCAGGGTACTGCAACATAATTATACAAATATTTCAGAATCAGACTAAGTAAGGCATGCTAGGTAATATAACTTGTTTCAAAGTTTTTGTTCCTTCTCATTTTATTTATTTTCTTCATAGGATAGGTTATTCTTAAATGATGTTTTACTACATATCTAGAAGCTTGGTTAAATTTTTGTTTTAAAACATAGAATAAGCTTCCTGGTATATGAAAGATACTTCTCCATTTTACATGTAAGGAAAATGCAAACAGGGAAGTGAAGAGATTTGCTTACATTTGCAAAGTGAGCCTGGGAGTTCTCTGCCAGCCTGAAGGTGCATATTAAGGACCATTCTCTATTTTCAGCATCACCACTTTGGCCCTTGCCTTTCTGGAAGCAGCATGAGAGCAGGACAGACTTTATCACTCTCCACTTGATCAAACATTTAGGTATCCATTGCATTTTATGCTTTGTATCAGACCGTACTGTCTACAGTTAGGGTCACATAACTAAAACATCAGGAAGCTGAAAGGCCACAAGTAACTACATTTGATTGAAAGATTAAAAAACATTTCATTTTGGAAAAAAAAAAGGAAACTATCACCCATACATGCTTTTACTTAGTATCTTCAGGCTACATTTTACAAAAGGAAGAAGTAAACACAGCAAATGAGAAGTCAACAGTTCTTTCCCTTATTCCGGCATTAATACATTATGTGGTCTTAGTAAATCATTTATTCTGGAGTTATCTCCATTCTTCAGTCTTGTTTCCTCTGGAAAAATTTCTAAAACATGATCACCATCAAACTGCCCATGAGTGATAATCTCTAGTGCTGTTGAGACTGTGGGAAAAGACACATTTTCATTCACTCTTGGTTGGACTTTAAAAGACCTTCTAAGAAAGTTCTCTGGCACTACTAATGAAAATATAAAATATATATGCCTCCCTGACTAGCAATTCCAACTACTTATTTACTAGATGTGAAAATACCAGTATTTAAAGACATATGTATAAGAAATTTATTGCAGAGTTTTTTGGCATCCAGTAACTGGAGACAACCTGAACAGTCAACAGTACCAGGATAATTCAACAAATTTCCCTGTTTCTCCGAAAATAAGACCTAGCTGGACAATCAGCTCTAATGCTTCTTTTGGAGCAAAAATTAATATAAGACCCATTATTACATTATATTATATATATTATTATATTATATTATATTATGTTATGTTATATTATATTATATTATATTATATTATATTATATTATATTAAAGACCCGGTCTTATATTATCTAATACTGGGTATTATATTATATTATATAAGACCCGGTCTTACATTATAGTAAAATAAGACTGGGTTTTATATTAATTTTTGCTCCAAAAGATGCATTAGAGCCAATTGTCTGGCTAGGTCTTATTTTTTGGGAAACACAGTAGGTAATTCATATTGTGAAATACTATGTAATACTATCTTTAAAAAGATCAGAGATCAGTATGAATTGACTTGAAAAGATATCCATCATGGATTTAAAAAGTAAAAAAGCAATTTACAAAATGTAATATAGTATTATGCCATTTGATATTAAATCCTTATGTGTATATATATATATACATATATATATATATATATTATGCTTGTGATAAGCAAGGAAAAAATATGATTAACACATCCCAAATTAGAAGTAGATAAATCAAAGAAAGAGAGAAAATTATTACTTTTTCTCAAGATGTATCTATATTGTTTGTATATGTGCAGGAAGCATGTTACTTGTAATGAACAATATTTTTCCAACATTTTGTTATGAAAGGTTTCAAACATACAGCAAAGTTGAAATAATTTTAGATACTATGTGTAGTCATATACCGACCACTTGGATTCAACCCCATTGACCTATTGCTATAGGTTTATCACATACCTATCCATTTGTCCCTCTTTCTATCCATTCCTCATTCCATTTTATTTTCTTGATGCATTTCAAAGTAAATTGCACACATCAGTCCATTTTCTCCTAAGTACTTCACCTTGTGTAATAAATGACACTTTGGTTGAAATTTAAAATAATATATTTAAAGACAGTTGCCACAGGAGCTCTCCTTGTGGCTCCAATCATTAGGCATCTTGGATCTTTCCTCCCTGCCATCAACATAACAGATCTTTCTGGAGTCTATGAAATGAAGGGTTATTGGGTACTAAGGTTTGAGATAGGATCTTAGAAATACTAGAAAAATGAATACACTTTCTTTCACTCTTTGGAGATCCATAGCTCTTAATATGTGCTTTTTAGAATTCAATGTCAGTTGTATGTGCATCATGAAAATGTAAGCTACTAGAAATCTCCAAGGAGATTTCAGGCTTTGGGAGATATAGCAGGTGTATTGCTTAGAGTTCAGTTGCCGAGAACAGAATCCACTCTACCTAAGCAGGCAGGAAGTTATCACATAGTATTGTGTGACTTACAGATCCACTGTGAGGGCTAAAGAAAAACTCTATGTTGAGATTCAGGAAGCATTTCCAAATCCATGGAACAGAATGACACCTGCTAGTTCCAGAATGACACCTCAGCCTCTGCCAGGAATTTGCCAAAGGAGGAAACTTCTGTGGAATCAAGAAGTCACTGCTACAGTTTCTGTTCCAGATCAGGCTACCTTTTCCATAATCTATACCAGAACATAAAAGCTCCTCATCTTGCTTCTCTCCTGAAATGAGTCAATATTTAAACTAAGATAATATCTGGAATCTCCGTACATGGAGTCTAGGAATTGTTTTATGAAAAGTCCTATTAGTTGCCTAAAGTAATCAATTTTCTCCTTCTTGAGATATGGACCTATGTTTCCTACTCTCCCCTGCAGTTGTATGTGGCTATGTATCAATGTTCTTGCATAGAGAATGTGTGTGGAATATACATATACCTTAAGACTATGGTCATATCTCATCCACATTGTTTCTCCTTATTGTTGGCTGAAACCTGACCCAGATTCAACCATGAGAATGACAACAATGCTAGAGGGTCTAGTGCTGTATCGCCACCCTGGATTCCTGGATGACTTTGTGAAGTCCATTTAATGATTTTGGATGATTACATGAGTGAGAAGGAAACTTGAATCTTCTTTAAGTCACTGGATTATTGTTTAGTCTTTTGGTTTTTACAGCCCAGGCCTGGCCTAAGGAATGCCTGTGGATTTCAGCATTTCAGCCTCTGTACCTAGAAATGTTGATTGGGTTTAATGTTTAGCAAACCAGTCCACAGTGCCCTCCAAAACAGGGCTCCTTTCTTCTCCCTTCAGAACACAAACCCTTACTCTCTTCTTCTCTCCTTCATATCTCTTATTAACGCAACTGAACGCGCGCGCGCACACACACACACACACACACAATCTTATTCATTGTCACTGCATAACACAGTACCTGGTATATTATAGTTGTTCAACAAATACTTGGTTAATAAATAAACAAATGACATCTTCACATTTTCAGGTTCTTATGAGGACAGCATATAATTCTGTCTGACATACTTTGGTGAAAGGTGAGGTTTGAAATCTTGAAAACGATTTTAACATAGAAGGGGTAAAGGACATTCTGGGTAGCAGAGTGGCATGTTCGAAGTATGACAGCATGAAAAGGGTGAGGGCATCTGTGAGCCTGCCATTGTATGTGGTAGGAAGGCTGAAGAGAAGCAGTTTGGAATTGAGGTTGGATTGAGATTGGGCAAATTCTTTAATGCTATACCATGGCACTGGTAATTCTGTACACCAAGAAAACGTCAAAGGTGTGTTTGTTTCTATTTTTTATTTTTGATGTAGTATTGTACTGATATGCTTGGATCTGTCTTTTAGAAAACAAAGTGCTAGCGGTGTGGAGGAGGAGAAGACTGGAGGTGAGAGAGACTAGAAGCCGAGAGGCCAGCTAAGGGGCTATTTTAATTTCCCAGGAAAGAGTGATGGATGTTTAAATTAGGCAGAGGTGGGGGACAAATCTGTGGGACACTTTGGAGATAAAATTAAAAGAACTGCGTGACTTATTAGATGACAAGTAGGGAGAATCTCTAGTTTCTGGATTGAGTTGATAGTGCTATTTTGACTTAGGACAGGAAATACAAACAAGGAAGTAAATTGTGTTGGGGGGGGCTGACGTAATAAACTTTACTTTTTAGACTGCTGCATTACATTTTAGGGAATGGAAACATTAAGTAGCTAAATGAAAATATAGGTAAGGAAGGCACAAGACTTATTATTACACTGTTTTTTTTTTTGGACTTGGAACTCAAAAGCAATAGTGGTTAGCATTTCTCACGAGGTGATCTGAGAACATTTGCAGCAGAGATTCTTGCCTTGGGGTGCTTGTAAAAAACTGAAGTTTCCTGGGCCTTATCCCAAGCATACTCAGTCAGATTCTCTGGGGGGTAGGGCCCAGGAATCTGCTTTTCTAAAAATATTCTTGGGTTATTTTAATGCATTAAAATTTTTGAGAAGCACAGATAAAGGTGATAGCTAAAGCCTAATGGTAGATAAGATTATCTGGGAGAAAATATAGCGTGAGGAGAGACTATGGACAAATGGACAAGAATGGTACCAGATTACAAAAACTGCAGCTTTCAACAAACTGTTCAAAGAGGATGAAAACATATGAGACTCTTGAGAGAATAGAGAAGCAGCCGTGGGAAGAGAAATGTTTTAGGGAGGTGAAGTGGTAGGGGCTCTGGGGAGACCAACATCATATTCCGTAACTCTTTATTCTGTTCCCTAAAATGAGACAGAGAAAGGGATATTGGCCTTTCCAATTTGTTGGTCATCACTGACCCCGGAGGCAGCAGTTCCAATAAACTGATGGAAGTGGAATAATGTGGTGTTAGTAAAGCATTGAAGGAACTGAGGATTCAAGGTAGATGATTTCCTTTCATAGGGGGCAATATATATAGTTTATAACTCAATATAATTTCTATTTCAAATTGTAATTCTTCTAAGGAAGAGAAAATGTAGTGTTAGTTGGGGATTGACCGCTGTGCCTTTTTCTCCTAGGATGAGCCACCTCTGCTTTGTGCTCAGGTAGGTGCAAACAGATTATTGCTGAGATGTTTCTGGGCCCATCTTCAGTGATCCTTCCAGCTGACAGCTTTCTACCTCCAACTGGGTCATATTCAAGTGTGTGTGTGTGTGTGTGTGTGTGTGTGGCGGGGGTGGTGGTTATGTGGATCAGGCATGGCGTGCTGTGCATAGCTGCACCACACAGACATTTTGGAATAAACCTTCTTTTTGGGGTTTACTCCTGAGTATCAATCACATGCCCATCTTGGAGTTCCCTTGTGTCCCAGCGCTATGGGATGAAACCTCTCAGACACCAGTGCTGGGTACCTGCTTCTTCCCTTGAAGCCTTCTTCCTCCTCCCCAGATGCTGTTCCAAACGTGTTACACACACTATATGTACACTATTTGCTTAATCCTTTAAAATAATACAAGACAGTTACTATTATTGGCAACTTACCTGTAGCAGGGTCACAGCTTGAGCCTAAGTGAGATTTGAAGATTGTGTGTAAGGAAAATGAGATGTTGAAAGAAGCTTCTTTTCTTGGGGAAGATGAGTATGAAGAGAGGAGATCCTTCAAAGAAAAGAGTCAAAAGGCGATTTGTGGAGCGTATACAGGAAAGATTCCAAGGACAGCTAGATGTCTGTCTGATGGTCCCTGGTTCAATCCCCATGCAGCCCTGCCATGTCCTAGGAGTTAAGTAAATTAAGAGTCATTTCTCTAAAGTCCCCGTGGGACACAGGCAAGCAAATTGTCAATAGTGTTGGGAATCGCTGGTCCCTGTCAGAGAAGCAGTAGTACAGGCGGTAGTAGATTGACCATGGTGATGGCAGTAGCATTAGAGACAGGCATCCTGATTGTTGATGTCTTTCATGTCTTTGGCTTTAGCAATGAGAAGACTTGCCACAGATATGGATTGGATACGCCTGAGTCTTGGGCATTGGAAACCTTACAGCCTCTGGAAGGCAACAGTGGGCAACTCTGGCATCGATTCCATTTTCAGAATCCTTAGAAAACACAGACACCACTCTGGTGGGCTAGAGTAGGAAAGGAAGTGTGTGGTTGCATGTCATGTGACAGGTGGGAGGAAGAGCTCTTGGAGCAAAGTGCAAAGTATTGAAGGATTTTTGGAAGATTTGATAGGGAGTGAAGCTCCCACAAAGCAGGTTAGCGTGTGGTCATAGGGCTACTACTTTCTATCAGTTATTTCTACTCTATTTTTTTTTTTCAATCTGGTGTAATGAATAATATAGATTAAACTGTGGAGAAAAACCGAGGTTCAGAGAATTAAGCTAACTGGTACACAATTCTGTATGTGGCTAAGAGGGTGCAAAACTTGATCACTCGTGTTGCTATCTTCCTATTTGGGCAAAGGAGACGATGCCAGGGGAGGGGAAAAAAAAGATTGTAGTTATATAATGATAATTAATGGCAGGTCCTGGGATAAATTAGGAAAGGATAGGATTAAGAGTATAGCTGGAGGAATTAATTAAAGACATTTAGAATATGGGATGTAAGAAACACAAGCAGAAGTATTTCATGCAAAAGATTATAAGCATGTGGAATTAGATAATAAGAAAGCTAACTGAATCAGCATACAAACAAGTAATTAAAGAAAGACATCTGGAGAGAAATAAGGGAAGCAGAGGAGATAAAAAGTAGGTTTGAGATAAACTAGAGTACATTGGTAAAGCCATATGGGTGTTTTTCTACTTTTCTTGATACACATTATGTCTTCTTAACCACAATCCCAAACATTGCACATTTCAGCATGTTATATTTGTTTCTGGAAATACCTAGGATCTATATAAATATATCTACCAAAGCAAATGTCTCAAAGAAGATCAACATGATCTGTTTTTCATGGCTAACTTAGCATGCGTCTACTTCCCACAAAAGTCTAGATCTTATATTTGTGATTACATGTTTTGCCACAAAAAAAAACAAAAAACCCAACAGAAATGGCTATTTAACATGGTTTTCTGTATAATAGGAAACAATATCCATGAAAGTACCACCACAAATGTCTTTCACCATGTTCTTCTCATCATGTTAAGACCTGAAATAAGGTAATTTTGTTGATGAGGGAGGGAAGTGTATTATTCTTTTTTCTTGTTACTCTGGAGTAATCACATCTGTATGAAAGATGAGAATATCTCATTTTACATGGATTCCTCTCATTTGTGTTTGAAGTGTAACTCCAGCCTGTGGAATGTCTTTGGTCCCTGCCTATACTACATAGTGGTGTAGATGGCTGCTGATGTGATGTGATTGGGGGGAGACACCGAAGAAAGGCCTACTTGCCCCAAATATTTGTCCCTCTGACGGGCCAGATTTTGGAATCACGGATGGCTGTCATTTTCAGAAAGATAAGCAACTCATTCAATGAATAGATTTTAGGATAAACTATACCCTTTTTGCCTTGTTTAAGAATATATTGTTTACTCACAGGGAACTTGGGATACCAAGTCCTTAGATGGGAACCTTATGCAGCTAAATTCCCTCTGGCAAAAAGAGAACAATGGTGTGGTGTGGTATCACTCTGGCCAGAGGAATAGCCTCACAACAAAAAGAGCTGTGGTTGTGGGCTCTGTCATTTTCAAGGTTTACATCAGTGTAAAGTGTGTGTGGTGCAACTGGCTATAATTCTGAGCAAGCTGTTGTCCTCAGATTGGTTTTTCAGAAAACATATCTGCTCAAAGCATCCTTTTATGTGGGTTGACACAAGATTGTTTTCTCTTTAACCTCTCAAAGACAGGATATCTTTGGAGATATAACAGGACCTCACATTCACATTATTGTAATCATGTATTTACTCTGTGAGTATTTATAGAGCAATTCCTAAGTGCCAGACTCTATGCTAGGTAATGAAAACATAAGAACAACTAATCTGACATTCCAGTCTCTGGAAATCTCAGAGTTTAATGAGAAAAAGAGGACAACACAACCCCTTAAAATAATAAAACAAAATAAAATAATAAAGCCGTATAAGCAGTACCATAGCATACCTATACAAATTATTGTGGGAGCACAAAATAAAGCTAATTATTTCTAGGTGGTATCAGGAAAGGTTTAAAGAAATTACATTTGAGTTGAGTGAGTTTAATTTTTCAAAGGAGCAGAGAAATGAAGAGTATTTTAATTCATAAGAGGAAGCTCCAGCTCATTACGATAATAGTACTGCGATGGACTGAATTGTTTATGTCACCCCGTCATTCATAAATTGAAACCTAATCCCTAGTGTGATGCTATTTGAAGGTGAGGACTTTGGGAGGAGATTAAGTCATGAAAGTGAAACCCTTGTGATGGGATTAGTGCCCTTCTAAGAAGAGACATGAAAGATCTTGCTTCCTCTCCTTTTCTCGTCTCTGCCATGTGAAGACACAGCAAGAAGATGACCATCTACAAGCCAGGCAGTGTCCTCGCCACACACCAGCTCTGTGGGTGCCTTGATCTTAGACGTCCCGTCTTTCAGAACCACAAGAAATAAGTGACTGTTGTTTGAGTCCCCTAATCTGTGGTATCTTGTTATGTACAGCAGCTCAAGCTGACTAAGGCAAGTACTCACTAACCCATTCAAACGGATGGTGTAAATCAGAGTGTGGCTAAGCAAAGGCTGAGATATGGACACTCAAGAGATAAATTTTGCTGGGCTAGAGCGTGAAGCATATTCCAGGGAGGATGGTCCAGCATTAATGGAGGCCGTAAACATCATGAAGACATTGGGAAAACTGGTGGATGATCAGGTGGCCTGGGAGAAGGATAATGATAGAAAGATGGGTGGAGGGCAATACAAATAAATTTTGCCTTTTTAATTATTTTTGTAGCATCAGTTCTAATCAATTTTCGCCCACCAGAGCCTGTATATCCAAATCAAGATGACATTAAAAATATGGAAAAGATCAAAATCAATACCCACGGCTCTAATAAAGAGCTGAACTCAGCATGTACCATAGAGGGTGTCAAGATCTAACTCCAGGTCTTTTAAATTCTGTAAAGTGATAAGCTATTAAAGCATGCTGCGTCTGCTCCAGAATTTCAAGTAACTATTTGCGAAAGTCAAAGCACACTCCTGTCACTCCATGTTTGCATAATTTCCCACAGAAAGTGTCAGTTTATGAAGATATATGAGTATTTATTTATTTATTGCTGGCTTTGAGGTTTTTGGATTGTATCTGCCTTACAGATTTGAAAGGTCACATTGAGGTCACAGAGATTTTGTCTTAGAAAAGCAGCCACTAATGATGGACAGGCGCTTAGAGAAAGTCTAAATAGTAACACATTATTAGGGTGTCATTAGTCATCATAAAAATACACCCCAAAATCTCTACATTTTAAAAGTGTTAAAAGTAATATTGCATTTCCTAGAATCAATAGATTCGCTACATGCTTCTCTAAGATAATAGATAAGTGTGACATCTTAAAATTAAAACGTTTTTAAAATGAGAATTTGGCTATGTATATGGAAAGGAAATGAAAGTATAAAACAATTAATAGTTTCACCAGAGGTAGGCAGCAAGAAACAGCTTCTTATTTGCAGAGGCAGACAATGAATCAATATTAACAGTGTCCTGTTTTCTGAACAATAGAATTTCTGTGTACCTTGGTATACAGGGGAGCTTTGACCAAGTTATGGAATCGATCTTAGTTTCTGATAAAGGGATGTCATGCTCTGTTGAGGACTCTGCAGAGGAAAGGACTTTCCCTGGACTTTAGAAATTACACTATAAAGGCCAAGCCTTTTTCTTGAATCCTTGCAACAATCCTATTCTACATGAGAGGACACTGAGGTCCTGAGGGCTGGAATAACTTGGCAGAGGTAGATTTGAACCCACCTCTGGCCGCCTCTGACCCTCTGCTTCCTTACCCCATCTTGCAACTTCTCTTGATGACTTACTCTTCTGTTTAGAACCTGACCTGACGACTTCCCAAGCCCACGTCTGGGGAGTTGGGATAGAGAATTTGAGAAGTGACAAGCAAACTTCTCTCCTGTGGTTGAGGACTGTGAGAGGTTCTTGAGGCACATGTCAATGTGCAATATTTCAAATACTTTACATATGTATATTAACTCGATTAATCTTCAGCCAACCCCATAAGGAGGTACTACTAATATCATTCCCATTTTAAAGATTATTTTCCCCAAGGTCGCACAACTAGTAATTGGTGGAGGTGGCATTTGAAACCAGGTAGTCTGATTCCAAAGCATGTGCTTTTCACCATCATGCAGTACATATATACGTATACATGCTCGTACAGTATTTCTATTTCTTGCACCTATAGTTGCCTAACCAGTTCTCAATAGTCTAGAGATTGGTTGTCTGTTTTATGGATTGTAGCATCATCTTGCTTTTCTTATAGCACTTTTTTTTTTTATTATTAATCTCATGAAAATTTCATCAGAGCATATATTATTTAGACACATTTTGGGGAAATTTAAGGCCATTTATTTATCAAAGTTAATGAGCACCTACTCTGCCCAAGGCATTGTTCCAGGAAATAACAACAAAAAATACACAGATGTGATATCAGAGTCTCTGACCTTGAGTTACTTAATATCTAAAAGGAAGATTAGATAAGAGGTAGAGTCTGAGAAGGGCTAGGAAATAGTATACAGAAAGTTTAGGGTGGATCAAATGAGTGATCCCATCCAACCGCAGAGATTAACAAAGGGCTTCCAGGAGGCTGTGGTGTATCAGACGATTATAAGGAATGAGGCCAGATCTGCTCTTTTCTGAACTGAAGTCAGAATGGAAATTCAGGAGTTGGCTACTGCCACTGTTATATCACTTGCTATCACAAAGCAAGCATAGAGGGAACAGGAAGTAAAGTTACATGAATTATTCAATGATTCAGAGGACTTAGGAGACTTAATTATTCAATTATTCAGAGGGCTTAGGAGAATACTACAACTGTCAGTTTTATCATTTTCATTGATAATCTTCCCAATACCATTTGTGAGTTAGAGTTGTTTTCTACTTATAAAGACTATTTGCTAGGGCAAAGTTTGCAGAATGAAAGTTCCCTTATATACATATATACAATGGAATATTACTCAGCCATAAGAAAAGATGCAATACTGCCATTTACGACAACATGGATGGATCTTGAGATTGTCATGTTAAGCAAAATAAGTCAGACAGAAAAAGTAAAAAAACCACATGACTTCACACACATGTGGGCTATAAAACTGAAAGCAACAAATGAACAAGACAAACAAAGAGAAAAACTCATAGACACAGAACAGAGGGTAAGGGGGCAGGGGAGATGGTAGAAAAGGGAAAAGGGTATCAAATATATGGTGATAGAAGGAGAACTAACTCTCGGTGGTGAACACACCATGCAATATATAGATGATGTATTATAGAATTGTACACTTGAAACCTATATAACTTTACTAACCAATGTCACCCCAATACATTTAATAAAACATTAAAAAAAAAGAAAGTACCCTTATAGGCACTGAAAATTGCAAATGGTAAGGCTGTGTGCATATTAGGCATTTAAAACATTCCTAGAGAAACTGAAGACGTTGAGGCAAATTTATGTGAGTAAATAATCTAGTTTGAATCAGAACGCTGACAGTGAACATGGAAAGGAGGAAGCAAAATGCAAAAATGCTCATTGAGACAAAGCAGGCAAGACGGAATAATATGGGAAACAGTACAATGGTATACTATTGCCAAATGGTATAACATGGAAAACAAAAGATTTAAAGGATTAAAAAATGATTGTAATATTTTGAGCCTGGAGAAGGTGCTAACATTGATAGGAAATGAGACAAGAGGCTGCTGAAACCAGGATGGCACAGATTGAGTTCAAGCTTGTGAGGAGCAATCCAGGGATAAATGTCTAATAGGTGGCTGGCAATGTGACTATAGACTGGAGAGAGAGATTTTTTTCTGTAAGGAAAATAGAGAGCTTTAGAGAAGTCGTGGGAGGAAACTGGAAGTGACCTGGAAGTAGCAGTTTAATCTAGATCATTTGATGCCATCATGTTTAAAAGGAGTGAACAGCTTAAGCAAAAAGCCGATAGCCTCAAATCTTGCAGACAAATAAGGATTTTGTGGGCTTAGAAAACTTTGCTGGATTTGATCACAATAAAAGAAACCAGACTGTCAGAGGTTAAGGAGTAAACATCAAGGCCTCAAAGGCCATAGGTATAGATTAACTTTCAAGAATTTGGACAGTGAAGGAAAAGGGAGTGCTATGGTGATTGCTTGATGGGCCAAGCCCGTAGAGGGAAAGATTTTAGATACAGAAAATTTAAATATGTTATAAATAGAGGCGGTGACTCTGTAGAAATGAAAAAAAGAAAATTCAAAATATACATGGAGAGAATTATTCATGAAATATTGCTTTAGAATTGACATTCAAGCAGTAAGAGGAAGACCAATATTCACAATTACAGTAGAGATGATTCTTGACTTCTGAGTCAGGAAGCATGAGATAAAAATGATAGAAGATACAAAAAGAGTTTGCAGAGGAGAAAGGTATTATGAAAAAGTTTGAACTGAATTATCTATTAGAAAATGCCTACCTAAATAATAAAACCAATGAAAACAACATCTTGCAATTATATACATTACACTGACATTTAATATACTTCATTTACAAAGCAGGTAGGCTTAAATGGCAGCTTGCAAAAGGATACGGAATAATTGTTCCCCAATTTAAGTTTTAAGAATTATTTTGTATCATTGTGGACATTTTGTTTTTCCACAATCATAAAGAACATCAATTTGTGATGCAGTTTAAATATGTATTTTTAAATACAGAAGTTACAGCATGTGCCAAATCTGAAAATATCTGTGTAATCCACACATCACAATTCTAAGGTCTATAAAGTGAGTAGCTGGAGTAGTAGTAACAATACTTTCCACATAAAATGGGACCTCATCACCACCACACCCGCTGTGTACGGAGTCAATAACTAAGCAAGGAGGCAATGGTGGGCCTCTCAAATTACAGCAACATTCTTTCTGTCCACTTACATTTGCTCTTAATTCATGGCATAAACCCCATTGTGGAAGCAATCTTCTTTTGGATGGATTGAAACCGAACTTGTTCCACACTGATTCTCAGTAAGAATCTAAGGATGTTGCTTTTCTACTGCATCTGACTAGTACTCTTAAAAAGACCAGCACCATCAGTGTTGGACATAAGCACCCTGTAAGTGATGCACTTTAGACTGAGCTGAACTGTTACTTATGGTTCTGCAGATGGTCATAGCAGACATGTGGCCAAACCATTTGTACAATCAGCCTGTTATATTTCATGTGCTCCTTATCTCCCCTGAGTAGCTTTGTGGTAATGAGTAGAGACTTTTATAAATAATGTGATTATCAGTTACTTTTAAATATTGTATCAAATACTGATGGTTACTCCCAAAGCTCTAATTGGGGGGTTGATGGTTAACAGGGTAGCTCAGCTTCTAGCAGGATGACAGGTTGAAGCCATATGAGTGAAACACAGCATCTGAAACTTCTACTTTAGCTTCACTTACAATTTTTACAATTCTGATTATTTTGACATTGCTTACTTAATAGATCTGCTCTTCCACTTGTCTAAATGTTCTAAAGGATGGATACCAAGAAGAATCGATTTAGAAAACAAATGCATTGAGAGAAAAATTATCTTGGCTTCCATTTTTCAGTATCAACATCATTTTTCAGTTTCAATTGTTTATAGAAATAATAGTCTCAGTTACACAAAATCCAATAAATTTGAATAATAAAAGTGATGTTTTACAAAAGTAGCTGTAAAAGTATTTAATGCTGTAGTTGTACTGCTGAAATTTTGCCATATCAAAAAAAAGAGAAATATTAGTTAAATATTTCTCTAGTTGAACTTATGTGCTGAATTAATAAGATTTCCTGTGTAACTCAAAAAGTGAGTTTTAATGAAGGGTTTGGATAGGCTTCTGAAAAGACTATCATTTTAAGTGTCCATTATTTCCATGATTTCTGAAATCTCCTTATAATCGTAAGCTATATGACACACAATATGTTTTTTTTTTCAAAGTTATTTATCTTCTGTTTTTGAAAATTCTACAGAAACTCTCTGTGTTGAAATTGTAGCTGATTTACTTGGCAATGTCTTCTGCACCACTGAACATGAAGATCCCAAGGTCCTCATGAGGGCTGTCCTGTATTTTCATTTAGCTTAATGTTTTGTTGAATATTCAGAAAGGACCTTAGTCATTCAAGAAAATCTAGCTCATGAGCTGAATAATTAAGACTTAATTTTATTACTGCCTTGGGTGTTTATTTGAAGAAGATGGTGGCTGTATCAGCCTCCAGAAATAGAAGAGTAAACATGAGAAGCAAAAATAGGATGTACTTGACATTTCAACTCATCCATTATTCACTCACCAAATTTATTTTACCAAAAAGAGATAGTAACACCAGGATGATAATCTGGGTACTGTTGTTTATAGGCAAAAAAATAAACAAAACAAAATCCTTTGAGAAGAAAACAGGTAGCCTAACACATCCATAGGTTCTTTTTCCGAAACAGCTCTAGAATGAATGAGAGAGAGTAAGGCATCTAAGGGGAGACACTCAGAGAGTGACGTACCGACTTTTGGTAGTATCTTATTTTTTCAGACCATGAGAATCAATGAAGGAAAATGTACTTTTCTCTTTCAGTAAGCAATGCCTTAAGTCAGGGATTGGCAGACTTTTTCTGTAATGTTTCAGATAGCAAATATGGTTCATTTTGTGGCCCATACAACTTGCCAGTACACAACTCTGCCATTACAGAGTGAAAGCAGCCATAGACAATACATAAATGAATGGTGTGACTCTTACAATAAAACCATTTTGGGACTCTGAATTTTGAATTTCATGTTATTTTTATGTGCCACAAAATATTATGCTTCTTTTGATTTTTCTTTCAAACATTTAAAAATATGAAAAACTATTCTTAGCTCACTGGCTGTATAAAAACAGAGTACTGGATTTCAGCCTTGGGCTATAGTTTGCTGACCTCTGCCCTAAATAATAGTCTTATTTTTAAAATCCTATATACATTTATACATATACATACATATATAACTATATAAATATATATATGTATGTGTGTATATATATGTGTGTATTTATTTCTAATATTATGGTTTTGTCAAGGGAGTCAAGCCTAAATTGTACTTCTGTTTTCATCAAATCCAATGCTTGTGAATATGTCCAACTCTCAGCCCAAATAAAGAATATACTCTTTCCACATATGTGACGGAACCCTAGACGAACACAAAGCAATGGATCAATCTCATGTTCACGGTCTCCCCAAGCCCAACCATAAGTTTCTATGTATTATACATGAGCTTTATTTGTGATTTCATTTAGAAATTTTTAGTTCATTAGAGTCATGTTGTATAGTTTCCTAACGTCTCTACCTCTTTCCTCCCCATTCTCTCTGTCTATACCCTCTTTCTTTCCCTACTTATGTCATTTTTAGGCTTCACATGACAAAAGCTATTTTAATTTGATTTGGCACAGCAGAGAGAAGAGAACCAGTGGGACCAGAAGGGTGAGAGATGAAAGGAAAAGAGAGAAACACAAAAAGGAGGTAGTTTTTTATTTGAGTCAGGAAAAAATGTGAGATGAGAGGTTGAACTCTATGTTCCCCACGCTTTTCTTTGCCACTTATCCTCCTCTCCCCATTTTTCCTGCCTCACCCCCAACTTGCTCAATTGACCTGCCGATTCAAGGCATTTCCTGTCTGCATCTGAGTTTCTTCTTCTTCTCTCTGAATTTCTTACCTGATTCTTTCTTTCATTCTTCCACTTTTACTGTTTTCTGTGCAGCCCTAACCGTGGGCTCATCTCCTTGACTATGTCACTGCAACTTTCCTGTCACCTCGTTCTGCTTCCAACCACTCCAGGTAACTATTGCTAAAGGCCATATGCACGGCCTCCGTGGTGTGAGCTGACCCTGCAGAATAGGATCAGACACTCTTACAAGTAAGTGCGGGCCTGCTGTTTGCTGAAGCATCATGGCTGCAGCGTGAGTTCCCCCCCGCCCCTGTGCATTTGCAGAAAGAAATGGTACAACTGAGCTTGTACCTGTACAAGTCAAATAGCTATTCTGGCTTCATTAATTTACTTTTTTTTAAGTGCACAACTTAGCTTTTATCACCCTTTCCCACATACTTTATTGGTTTGCCTGAGATTGGGGAACTTGCACCTACTTAATGATACCACTTTAGAACTCAAATTTTTAAGTTCAGTTTTACTATTTTTTTCTAATAAATGGAGTCAGTAATGAGGAGAATTAATTATCTCATTGTATTCTTGAGAAGATGAGATCTGAGCCAAGAACAGAGGTGGTGAGGGGACAGAGGCAACAGGTGCTTGAAAAGAATATGTCTCAAGCAGAGAAATCAGTAATGATTCTCTTTATGTTCCTGGGTTAACATTTCGGTAGAGCAGATTTCCAGATGTGTTCTAGCTGGGTCAAAGGCCATTTAAAATGTAGCTAATGTAACTAATTTATACCTCTGTCAGCTATGTCTTTTTGTGACTCTTGCCAAAACTCTTGAAAGCAACTATTTTGGTGGAAAAATATTTGTTAAGACTCTTAAGGAGGAGATTGTACCTCCAAATGAACCTGCTCTAGATAAAATCGATGGTCTCGGAATTGTTCTCCAATGAGATTCCATTAGCTATTTGAAAGGCTTTTATTGCTTTGTAGTCACTTTTTGTATATTTTGGAAACCAAAACTTCATAATTAATATATATGCTGCATTATCCATGCATGTGATATTAAGTCCCCACGGTGAAGCCACAAGGTGGACGTATCCTGAGTTCCTGCATTACATCATGAGAGCTTCCTGCTGACCAGCGACACTTCCTCTAAACTGAAATAAACTTCTTCTCCTTAAAAAAAAAAAAGAAAGAAAGAAATTATCTCATTGCAGAAGTTATTAGGCTTCAAGTAATATATGTGGACTGTTAAGAATTTAGAGTATACATATGAACAAACAAAAGTAAAAAAATTACTAAAAAGTCTATTTCTCAGATATAACCACTGATATGTATTTTGGTGTATACTAGAGTTTTATAAAAACCTAAACATGGATAGGATTGGATAGGTATTTCAGTCATAATTTGATCAGAGAAGCAAAACCATTTAGATATACATAAAATAAGGGATTTTACCTTTCACAGTCATGGAGCTGATTAAAGACTCTCTCTAATGTTGATGTCTGTATATCTGGTATTGGTGTATGAAGACCTTTTATCAAACTAGGTGAGATCTCTGAACTTTAATTTCCTCGTTTTTAAAATGGGAATAATACTACTTACCTAATAAGGTTGTTATATGTATTAATATCATTATTAAATGAAATAATGTAGGTAACATGTTTTTCATAGTTCCTGGTTTGCAGAAAGCGCTCAATAAATTTTAGGAATGATTATTATTATTAATTATGGTTGTTACATTTTCCAGCATTGAAACTTACTAGCTATGGACAAGTTGTGTAGATTTTTTTGAGACTCAGTTTCATCACCTGTAAAATGCAGCTATTAATATTTACAGAGTGCAGTTGTGAAAATTAAATGAGAAAGTAAATCTAAAAATGCCTAAGACAAAGTCTTGCATTAAGAGAGTACGCAGTGAACGTCTGTGGTTCTCCTCTTGCTTAGATAGTTTTAATGTTCATTAGCAGCCATGCCGTGTCATCATCTCATGTTGAGCTTGTCACCATGTAAGTCCTTGAAGTTTTTTTTACCTGCATGGTGAAATGTCTCTACCATACCATACTTGAAAAACTTTGTTTATCCAGCTCAATATATGACTTTACACTTATCGTTGTTATCTTCCGTTGTAATAAATTTCTATCCCATATCTCAGAATGCTCAGATTTCTTTCAAACTTGATTCTGGGTCCAACAAATTATTTTCAGGTTTTCACGATCTCTACAAATTCATCTAAAATATTAGTCTGAGCCTTTTAAAGCTGCTGTTTTTGTAGGTCAAAATGGGTATACATTGTCCGCTACATATGGTTCAATCTAATATTTGTTACAAAGTTGAATAGAATAGAAACAAGGACATGATTGTGAACTCACTCTTTATTAGTAGTCTTGATGTTTTAGGTTATGAATCTCTGAGAATCTAATGAGAGCTATTTATTTCCTCCTTGGAAACACACACACACTACTTCATTCAATCTTTTTATTGAATTGGATATTCATTTTCTTCATGGAGACAGAATATAAAATTTAGTTTTAAACAACAACTCTTATTCTCAACTTTAATGTGAAAAATGTTACTTGCTTTAAAATTATAGTAATATAAATTGTGTATAAAACTAAAATGTAAACCTTAATCATGCTCAACTTTAAATTTCAATGAGAACACAGCTAATTTTGGGCTTGAATAAGAAGTAAACATTGTGGAATGAAGTTACATGGTTCTGTAAAAATCATCTTTTGTTAATCAATTTTGAGTTTTCTTTCCTGTGCCTACAAATGCTGGAAACTCCGACTGGCAAATGTCTGTAACAGCAAAACACATGTAATGAGAACTCCCATTACCAGTCTTGCTAGACTAGAATAGGCTTGTTTCCAGGAGCAGCAGAATTTCCAAGGTCATCGGATGGAATTTGTATGGTATCATGTCCTTTGCTTTCAAGTCAAGGAGGTGAACTTCCATCGGGCCTACAGGTCAACAAAGTGAGGATTATAAGTCCACATCTCATTTTCAGGTCACCTGAGGAGAATAATTTTCTAAAAAATTATGTGGTTTCCAGGAGTATGTAGATTCTGGTTTGCCTAAAAATTGACAGGGCTTTGTTGCATTTGTTTTCAGCCTACAGATTCATTTCCTCTAGCAAAGGAGAGTTTTCAGAGTTGATTGTCTCCGATCTTTTGTCCCAGAAGGTCTGTTTGGCTGAAATGTCTCCTGGTTTTAAAACAATATCTATAATGCTGACTATAGAGTCTTATGGAAAGATTTACATGATTCCTGTGTCCAAAAATATTTGTCAAGTGAACCAATTCAGAAGATATCTTCTGTGCCAAATATTTCTATAAGTAGATTTCTTCGATCAAATAAAAAATGCGATGCTTGGGTGGGGGTTAGGGGCTCTATCCAAAGTTAATCAACTTACATATCATATGAAAGAACTCTGTATCCTCCTCCTCTATCTTGGCAAAACTTCTTGGCAAAGTGATTTGAGTTCTCAAGAAATGATGATGTGAATCACTTTCATAGCAGTCGCCAAATGTTTCAGGCTGTTGATAACGTCTCTAACATTAAAGCATCCTGATATGCAACACTCGGTTAATAACTATGGACGGGATCTATTTTGTCATTCTTTTTGTTTCCAATCTGCCTGCTCGGCATTGCCCGAAGGTCCTCAAGGACAGTTATCATGCAGCAGTGGTATTTTTTGTTCTTATTTGTTACTTCTCATAGAGAGAGAAGATGAGTATCGCTCACCTTCTCAGGTCACAAGAATGGCATAATTATTATATATCTACCGTGTTTCCCCAAAAGTAAGACCTAGCCGGACCATCAGCTCTAATGCGTCTTTTGGAGCAAAAATTAATATAAGACCCGGTTTATATTATATTATATTATATTATATTATATTATATTATATTATATTATATTATATTATACTGGGTCTTATATAATATTGGGTTTTATATTAATTCTTGCTCCAAAAGACGCATTAGAGCTGATGGTCCAGCTCAGTCTTATGTTAGGGGAAACACGGTATATATTATAATACTTGAAAGATAAGCGGCAACAAGCATGTTCCAAATAAATATCTCTAATTGATAAAACATGATCACATTTAATTATTATAACAAATTAGTTCGCATTAAATACCTTATCATCATTATAGATCATCATGATTATTGGTTAAAATATAATAACAACAACTTTGTTAAAAATTTATCATTTAAATTCCCACAATAAGTGACACTTAACCAATCCCCTAGTTGGCTTAGCCTTCGTCAAGATAATTCTTCTCCCATTTTATATTCATTTTTACTTGTGATTCCAACTTATACTGTGGTTATATGTCTTATTCTAAATTCTGTCCCATAGGCTAAGCTAGTCTTAATGTGGTTATTATTCCCATTGAATTCTGACCTTTATTGGATATCTCCCATTGCATAATTCCACCTCTTCCTGGGCTTCTTCCTCCTATTTGCTCATATATACTGTTACATCCCTTCTAATCATCCCCAAAAGGGCATTGATTAAGGCTTCTATCTGGCCAACTGTCTATAGCACACTTTCATAAGATACTCTGTACATACATCACCATCCTCAAGTATGGAGATTTTTTTTGAGAATAATGTTTGATGTATAGTACTATTAATTATGCCCCCATTAATAGATCTGTTTCTGTCTAAAAATGATGCTATCCCGTTCTGCATTCCTAATCATGAGTGCCTATTACAAAGTATCAGAGTTACATAAGATGGCATTTACTTGTTAGTATGTAACATTTAATTTTAATTGCTTGAAGCACTTACTCAGGGGGTATCTTATAAAAACTAAAGAAAATTACTATCATTTTCTGTTACTACAAATCTCCTGTATAATCATCTTTATTTATATATCATTTTTATTGTTCATCATCATATTTATTTTTTTCTCTTTCCTGAAAATATTGCTTTAAAGCTTTATTAATCAACTTATCAAATCTCCTGAAAGCACAATCCCCTCAGAATTTCCTAAATGTTCCTTGTTTCTTTTCAGGGCACCAAATTCAATTATTGTAAGAATCTTATTTTCAAAAATTTTAAGCCAGGAGATCCTTATTTTCCTTAAAAGATATATTATCCAGATGCCTTACATATAAAATATATAAAAGTGAAGGTCTTCTAGTTAAAGGCTGTATGTGTGTGGTGGGGGAAGGAGGTCTTATCTAGGTGACACCTTTGTGGCTCCAGATCCCCTGCAGAGCACAGCTTGAAAACCAGTTTTGCAAGACATGGTCAAGTTAAGCAAAGTCTTTTATTTTTATGGCAATTTCTTTTTGTCTTTTCTGAATATTCATTGAGCACTCACCATTTGCCAAAACACTGTGTTTCTGGTGAAGGTGGCAGAGCAGGTAAATGCTATGCTAGCCTCCTCTCATGACCACATCAAAATTACAACTAAACTATAGAACAACTATCATTGAGAATTACCTGAAGTCTACCTGAACAGAAGTTCTACAACTAAGGACATTCAGAAAAAGCCACCTCGATACTGGCAGGAGGGATGGAATAGGCTAGTCCCAAACCCACATGTGGTGGTTAAAAATTGGGAGGGATATCTCAGCTGTGGAGGTCCCTCTGCAGGAAGAAGGGGTCCAGCCCCATACGAAGCTCCCTAACCCAGGGTTGCAGTGCCAGGAACAGAAGTCCCCACAACTTCTGGCTCTGAAAACCAGCAGAGATTGTGGCTGAATAAGATGAAGGGATGCTGGAGTCCCAGGAATTCCTCTAAAAGGGCCCCCACATGAACATACTCACTGATAGACTCACTTACTCTGAGTTCCAATGCTGGCACAGCAGCTCAAAAGTCGCCAGGGGCATACGGAGAAGAACTGAATTGTCTGGTTTAGGATGAGGACTAGAGAGGCAGTACCTCCCAGAGGTACTGACAAATGCCATTGTTCCTTTGTTGCACCCTCCTGCACCCAGCGTGCAGATACAGGCAGGTGTCATATCTGAGTTTCCATCAACCTGGCTAATATTGTCCGCCCTCCCATGGTGGTTCCCTGATACCACACGACACCCAACTTTTAGACCCACCCAAGCTGCTTCCAGTGGCTTTTCCATACACGTGGGCTGTCTTGACTCATGCTGTGGACTTTCCTACAATCTCTGAAAGGTTCACAAGCATCAAATAAGCAGCATTTAAGTTTAATGTGCCCCATATCTCTTGCTGAGCAGCCCCGAGCCCAGCATTAGCAGCAGCCAACCTCGCTTCATGGCTTGTCCTCTCGAGGCACCTCCAAGCACAGTGCAAGTGGTGGCCATTTGTGGTTTGCTTTGTGGCTTATGCCAGGTGGCCCCAGGCAGGGCGCAAGCTGTGGCTGAACTTGGCCTGTGGCAGGGCGCCTCTCAAAAGGCCTTGGGACCAGCACACCCAGTGGCTGGCTTTGGACCCAGCCAGAGCACCATCCAGTTGCCTCCGAGGATGGCACACCTAAAGGGCCGACTGAGCAGGCACTAGAGCCTGTTCAAATGGATCCTGCTCCATAGGGTCAGCCCCTGCACAACAGCTCCTCCACTGTATTGATGGCCATTCCTCACAACCAATCAGCCCAGGGTCAATCCCTCCCATTGAAGTGCAAACAGCAACCAAGGCTCAACTGCAATAGGAGGGAACACACAACCCACACAAGAGACAAACCTGGAGCACCTGGCTCAGGTGACCAGGGAGACTGTGCCACTGGGCCCCACAGGACATCTACTACATAAGGCCACTTTAGTAAGATTGGGAGACATAGAAGGCCTACCTACTATATAGAAACAAACACTGGGAGGCAGCCAAAGTGGGGAAACAAAGAAACATGTCCCAAATGAAAGAACAGAACAAAGCTCCCGGAAAGAACTAAACAAAAATGAGATAAGCAATCTATGAGACGCAAAGTTCAAAAGACTGTTTATAAGGATGCCTAATGATCTCAGGGAGATCTTCAACAACGAGATAGGACACTTAAAGAGAACTAGTAAGAAATGAAGAATACAAAAACTGAAATGAGGAACACATTAGAGGAAGTCAACTGTAGATTAGAAGATAAGGTAGCAAAAAAACAACAACAAAAAAGCAAAAAAACAATCAGAACAGCAAAATGAAAAAAAAATTCTTATATCCAAAAATTGGTGAAGTTCAGAGATATTTAGATTACACTTATTTTATAGAGAATGAAAAGCCTTTTAATTTACAATTATATAAAAAATATTTTAAATGCAAACATCCATTAAAATTAGGGTACAAATGACTGATATAATTATATATGCACACTGTGTGTATTACGTGTGTCCATGTTTTTTCCCTCAAGAAGAAATTTTAAGAGGGCAAAGCTGGCTAACCAAAAGTGAGAGAAGACAGAGAAGAGAAACAAAATGGGTTTCCTGGGGTCTCTGAAGAAAACGAATGAATCCTATTCTCCAGTTTTAACTATGATTGCTTATTTTGGTGAGCTCTACTGCATTTTGACTTAGCACTCTGCCCAACTCTCCAAAAATTACAGACTGGCAAGAAGGAAGGAAACATGCTTTGGCCCCCAAATTGAAAATAGTTGTTCTAAAATTATGGAAATAGTGAGACCATAAGGATGACTATAAGCAGATGTCTCTAAAAGAGGTGCAAAACCCACAAAAATTTTAATTTTCTTCTATCACTAGGACACTCCCTCTTGGTTTTTAGACAGCCAGCTTTAGAGGGCCAATTGGACTTGGAGAAATGGCTAACGTATATAGATTTTCTGTTTCTGTAAGTGCAAGTATTTGAAAGCTAGTCAATGTCTGGATCATCTCTAAATCATCTTTCACCCAATAATTTTTTTGGCTCAAGTTAAGCCAATGTCTGCAGTCCACTGCCATGTAAGTTATTTCTGGCCCTGAAATTTTATTGAACTATATGGATCATTTTGCATTTCACAATAAAACAGCAATTTATTATTGCCTCATTCTTCTCTTTGATGCAATCATTTTGGACACATTTGGAAGGGACTAACTTAAATGAGTGTTAGTTATATTCTTAGGTG
This sequence comes from Rhinolophus sinicus, assembly GCF_036562045.2. Taxonomy (NCBI): domain Eukaryota; kingdom Metazoa; phylum Chordata; class Mammalia; order Chiroptera; family Rhinolophidae; genus Rhinolophus; species Rhinolophus sinicus. The sequence goes on along the minus strand of NC_133751.1, from coordinate 140,396,757 downwards.
ACTGCTCTAACAAAATACAATCATAGAAAGATGTCTAAGCCAATAAAACCATCTGGGGCTTTCATGTTTTTAAGACTCAAAATCTTTCAGATTTGTGAATTGTGCCAATAAATTTCAATCCAGTTGGATTGAACCAGGGAAAAAATGACCTGTGTCTGGGTCACTTTTTTTTTTTTTTTTCAGTATATATTTTAAGCTACAAATACTTGAGATATTTTTCCCTGAAGTAAATCTTATTTATGGCTCCACTGCCTTTGATATTTGCACAATGAAGGCTGATGTTATTTAAACTCTGAAGGAATAAATGATGATATAAGTATGTACTAATAAGTTTTAGTGGTATTCTGATTCTAATGGTCAACAGTTCTTGGAGTTTATCTTGCTGTTGGGGCCCCAGATGAGTGAAAATGCTCTTTCGATATCGCAGTACTCAGTTTGAGTTCAAGGTGGTGTACAGAAGTGTAGATGGGAGGGTGTGGTCATGCATCTTCAAGGAACCAACTGTGTACTTAATACTCAGATAATGAGGTGCTTTTAGCAAGTATTACTAGATTCCTACCAAACAGCCACTCCCAATTTCTTTCTTGCTGATGCAGTCCCAGGTCTGCTTGTTCTCCACGTATTCCTCAGAACAGGCAAGGAGAGCTGACTAAATTCCCATTTCTGCAGGTAATACTAAGCTCCTTCCTGAGGTCATTTCCTCCACAGTGATTGGATCGCCACAGGCCTGGTATGCAGATTGGTCTAATGTGACATTAAAAGATTTCAGCCAATGTTGTGGAAAATTAGACCACAAACTAAGAATTTAGAATTAGACCTTATTGTTTACTAAGAATTCATTGTGGGAAGGAGGAAAGGAAATGCTAAACCAGCCAGTAGTTGGGTGTCCACCAAGCCCCACTTCTTCTAAGAATTGCCTGTGGTCAGTGTGGGAAAGGGGCTTTGTGACACTAGGAAGAGGAAGCAGAGATCCATGGTAGGAGAGATGAAGGCAGTCTTGTAGTGGTAGTAAGAAAACTTAGAAATAATATTTGAATAATGTGATTATAAGCATGTGAAAGGGGTTACAGATGGTCCAGTAAGAAATTAAGAATCAATTATTGTAACATTTTAAGTGTGTTTCTCCAACTACCAACCTGTCGTGATAGCTGAGGGTCTGATCTTTTTCATGATAGGGGCTTATAGAAAGAAAAAGAAAATCTTTGCTTTTGAAAAGAAGCCAAAGGAAGACCGTTTTTCCTCCTCTGTCTTTACCATACATGTTTGTGTCTGCGTGGCACACTTGTGACTGTGCAGTCAGCTGGTCTTGACAAAGCAGCACTACTGAAGATGGGAGAACAGAAAGATGGAAACATTTCAAGTTGTTGATGATATTATTGAGCTGATGAATTAATCAGCCCTAGATTCATTAACTCTCAAGATTTCTTGCTTTATGAGTTGAAACATTTTTCCTTAATTGCTCAAACCACTGTGAGTTGAGATTTCTCTTAACTCACATAAACTCCCTCACCAATATTTGGTTTAATCCACATTTCTTTGTCTATTTAATGGAAATAACAATACCTATCTTAGCATAATTCCTGGCATATAGAAAATATGCATCAAATGAGACTAAACATTTCAGGAGAACAAATTATTTTCTGAAGAAGCAGGTAAGGTGTGTGGGAGTGTAATAAACTTTTACAGCAACTCTGTATTGCCTTTGTATTAGACAAATATTTCCAGAAATATATGGTTTAGGGTGTTAATATGCACTAATACCCTATTATCCAGAAATTCCAGCATCAGTCAAATAGAGTTAGTAAGTAATAGTTTAAAAAACTTAAACACGTTTGTGGGAGAAATGCTCAGAGCCTAGAATGAGTTTATATATTCTTTGAATTTCCTAGATTAAGTATGATATGCTCAATTTTCCCATTTTAAAATCAAAATATTTCATAACAATGTTACTATAGGAAAATAAAACTACCACTTTCGTTTAGGGAAGAGGATGAAAAATATCTAAATATATAAAGACACAGCATCTGTGCCCACTGGGGTTACTAAAATAGCAGCACCCTGTTTTTTTCTGCCCCAATTTCATCTTTGGTCTTATCTATTCAGAAAAGAAGTTTCTGGAAGAACAAGTTTGTATGCCTCTTCATAATGCTGTGATAGGGAGTAAGAAAAATCGGGATGGCTTTGGGGACACTCCTGTCTCAGGCTAGAAGAGATGTAGAATCTAGCAAGCTTCCCCTTCATTGGATACAGGACTCCAGAGAACTTTGTAATATTCTGGAATTTGCTACTTTCTCATGTTCATCCTCTGTTTTCCTAAACTGAACAGGATTTATTTGCTTATGTTCAAAGTCAGTGATGATGTGGAGGATGCTGAAATACTGTGACAGAGTCTGTAGCCAGTTTTGAGAAAGGTCAAAGCCAAGGGACAAAGAGTCGATAGGAGCAACTTTGAGGAGGGCAAAAGAAAAGAACAAAAGCAGGGACTGATTCCATTGGAGGGGTTGCCCAACACGCTTCTCAGTAGAACAGCCTGTGTGGTTTCTTGAAGAAAGTCATGATGTGATTTCTGGGTTTATCAGGGGAGATACAAGGGAGAAAGCTAGATGTCTGGGACCTAGAAACTATGTGCTCGTAGTGCTCCTCAAGAGTTATCAAGGAGTGGTGTAGAAAGTCACACCAGCAAGGAAAGGGCTGATTTGTGCCAGTCAATCAAAACAGTGTGGATCCATCTGGATGGAGGAGTGGGAATTCTAAGACCTTGACATCTCAAAGCAGTTCTAGTGCTAATAATTTTGTCTGTGTTCAGGGTAAATCTTTATCCTTCCTGGGTCTCAAGTTTCTCCTTTATGAATGACAATGTCTCCAGGATCCTTTCCAATACCTAATGGTCTATAATGCCCCTATTTGCCTTAAAACAGCAGTTGACAAAGGGATTAGGAGGGAAAAAAAACCAAAAACAAAGACAAATGTCTGTGGAAACACAATTACAAAAATTATCCTGGAGACAAAACATTTTCTCTCTCCCTGTTCAGACTAAGATTGCACTTTAATGATGGAAGCAAGAAATAATTTAGAGGCTGCTGTATGCCGCTTGATGAAGCAATTTGGGGCTGCACAATGGCAGTTTGCTTTAGGGAGGGATCAGAAGTTTCCATTTGTGAGGGGTGTTTGTGCATGTTTTTTTTTTTTTTTTTTTTTTTTTTTTGCTTGTTTGGACAAGGCAACCTTGGAATTTTAAGATGTCACACCAGTCACCTTCTCCTGGTTCTTATCATAGATATAAAAAATGGAGAGACCGGTCAGTGCTGGGGAAAGGGAACAAAATCAACTAATGTATGTGACTATCTTTGACTTATGATATATCTTCAGATGTTGGTGTATGACTGAACCAGGAATTGGTAGGGTGGATGGAAGAAAGTCAGATCACTCCATTTGTCTGAAAGAATCAGGAAATGTGACTGCAGAGCAAAGGTCCCTGCTGGTGGTCTTCCCTGGGACCTCTGCTGGTACTCCTCATTGACATTTCAGTAGAGATTTCATTTTTTTTAAAAATTGTGGTAAGAACATTTCACACGAGATCTACCCTCTTAACAAATTCTCCGGTGTACAGTACAGTATTTTTAGCTATAGGAACACTGTTGTACACCAGATCTCCAGTACTTACTCATCTTGCATAACTGAACGTTTATACCCATTCATTAACAATTCCCAATATCACCCTCTCCCCAGCACTTGGCAACCAGCATTCTATACTCTGCTTCTATGTAGTGTTTTGTTTGTTTGTTTGTTTTTGGTGGGGCCGGGGAAAGGGCGGTTCACCTTTAATTTATTATTTTCTCCAATTTTTTTTTTCTTGACATTTTCAGTTAGAAGATCCAATGCATTCCTTTGGGGACAGGTTTAAGGCCACTTCCTACTGGAAGATTCCTGGCTAAGACAGTCAGTACCCTTAAAGCCTCTCCAAGTCTTACAGAACCAACCCAAAATGTGTTAGCAGCTCCCAGAGTTGAATTTCTCCCTCGTCACCACTTTATTTCTTAATCCATCTTCAAGTTCCAGCTGGTGCATTTTCTCGCAAGACATTGAGAGGTGGACTGGCTAATGTCCACTGAGCTCAAAATGGACAATGTGAACCCTTCTCTGGGCTGTATCTCGTTTATTTGGTGTATACTATTGATCTGCCTTGGAAAGTGTATTCCTAGGAGAACAGGGTTCTTGCCTTTCCCCAGAGCCCAGCAAAGGGCCAGGTGCTGGGAGGGAGTACAGTCAGGTATACTCAGGTACAGACTGAGTGCTGTTTTTTTTGGTGTTGTCACCTTATCCTGATGTCATTTACCATTCTGGTTTGAACACCATACTTCCCTTTTCTCTACAATCCCCACATTTAGCCTGGTAACCCCTTATTGGAAGAGGCCGGGGCTCATAGTCAGTAAATGGCCAACACTTGATTCATAACTTTTTTAACAAATGGTTAACAAATATTAGGACTCTTTGAAAACCATCCCTCCTACTATCTTTTCCTTTTTAAAATTTTTTCAGCTTTACTGAGGTATAATTGACAAAATTGTAAGATATTTAAAGTGTATAACATGATATTTTCATATACATGTACATTGTTAAAGGATTCCCCCTACAGAGCTAATGAACACACTCATCACGTCACATGTTTACCCCCTTTTGAGTGTGTGTGGGGGGGTCAGAGCATTTAAATTCTACTCTCCTAGCAAATTTCAATCATACAATACAGAGTTAATATAGTCACCATATTACACATTAGATCTTCAGACTTTATTCCTATTATAACTGGAAGTTATGCTTTTCTTAACCTCTCCGTATTTCTTTCTCCCATCCACCCCCACCCCAGCCTCTGGCAATGACTTCTCTGCTCTGTTTCTATGAATTTGGCTTTTTTTTTTTTTTTTTTTCAGATTCCACATGTAAGTATCCACCATGCAGTATTTGTCTTTCTCTGTACTGCTTATTTCACTTAGCACAATGCCCTCTAGTTTGAGCCATGTTGTCAGGGTTTCCTTCAAGTCTGAATAATATCCTATTGTATATAAATGACACATTTTCTTTCTTTCTTTATTTGTTGACAGTTTGTTTCCATACCTTGGCTATGGTGAATAATGCTGCTATAAACATGGGAATATGTAATATCTCTTTGAGATAATGGTTTTGTTTCCTTTTGATACATACCCAGAAGTGGGATTACTGAATCATATGGTAGTTCTATTTTTAAATTTTTGAGGAACCTCCATATGGTGTTCCACAGTGGCTGTACCAGTTTATTTTCACCAAAAATGTACCAGGGTTCCCTTTTCTCTATAATCCCCAGCATTTGTTATCTCTTACCTTTTTGATAATACACATTCTAACACATGTGAGATAACATGTTGTTGATTTGATTTGCATTTGCCTGATGATTAGTGATTTTTGAGTATCTTTTTATGTACCGCTTTGCCATTTGTGCATATTTTTTTGGAAAAATATGTTTTCAGGTCCTTTGCCTGAATAGATTATTAATTTTATTTTTATTTTTATTTTTTTTGTTATTGAGTTGTATGAGTTTCTTGTATATTTTGGCTATTAACCCATCATTGGCTATGTGGTTTGCAAATATTTTTTCCCTTTCCATATGTTGCCTTTTCATTTTGTTGATGGTTTCCTTTTTTGCATAAACTTTTTAGTTTCATATCATCCCAAATATTTCTTATTACTTTTATGACCCTGATCTGCTTCTATGTGTTTGACTAGTTTACATATGTAATATAAGTGAATCCATGATTGTTGCATATTGCAGTATTTCCTTTTTTTTAAGGCTGAAGAAATCCATTGTTAGGTATATATCGCATTTTTCTGTCAATTGATGTCTGGTGGCTTCCACATCTTGACGGTTGTGAATAAGACTGCAATGAACATGGGTCTTCTTAGATGACAGGGATAAAACAGGGCACACACCTTCACTCTCTTGCTTATCACACTGTTGCTCAAAGCCATTAACACAGAGGACACCTGCGTTTCATGGTGCTGCTGCTACAATTGAAACAGAGACCTTGAACTTGCTCCCTGTATAATGTTTTGTTATAAGCCATTAATGCAACTGAGAGTAAAACAAATGACTTTTTTCATGCTTCATCTCCTATGAAACAACCTTCATCCCAAATTAAACACTTTTTAAAAGGAAGTATCTAATTGCCCAACCCCAACCTCAACCCTGTCCAGTGAATGAAATCCAGACTGTTTTGAACACCAAAACAATGAGGTCTGGGGATCAACGGGCCAGAAGCTATACAGCAGACTCAAGGGATTAGTGTTGGAGGGGATACAACGTTTTGGAGCGCCCTGTGAATACTTTGGCATCCTCTGCGTTGAAGCCTTGCTATAGTCAAAGTACAGGAATTTTCCACGTAATGTGCTTCTGATCCCATGATCACTTAGTCTCTGGTGATATGTCCTTAACAGAAGGGGAAGTTTTCAGCTCTGTTGGTCAACTGAATTAACTGAAGAACAGTTCAAGTATATATTTTCCAGTTTATTTTAAGAGAGCATTTTCTAACACTAAAATTTTGTGGAGGTGGGATGGCCCCTGCTATCATCTTCTCAAAGTCATACGATTAAACTAGACTTCCATTTATATGTATGCACAAGAGACTGAATGAAAACGTTAATCTGAAGGCATTCAAGCTGAGGTTGTACCATTTATCCCTCTTGTGTAGAGAGTATTTGTGTAACCAATAAACAACAACAACAACAGCAGGGAACAAAAAACAGGGAACTCACACCTATGATGTGCTTCAAGTTGGCTAGGTATTTCATATATTATACATTTAATTCCCACAGAAATCCAGTCATGCTAATATTATCTCCACTTTCCTAAGAAGAACTTAGGCTCACTTGCCCAAGGACAGAGATGGAATTAGGCAGAGGTCTTTCCAACTCCTGGAACGATGTTCTTAATAAAAATGAACATTTAATCAAATTGTTCATTGAAAAATAATTTCTTACTAGCAAAATCAGTATTTGACTCCAGGCAATTTAACTGCACACTTTTAATCATTAGTAAATACTGTCTTAATTCTATACCAGGCTGCTTGCTGGATTCTGCTACGGTGATAATTTTTAGCATATTTTTCTAGCAAGTGGTACATCTTCCTATATCAGCCTATTTTGAAATAAACCCAAATTTATTCACAGAAGAAAATTTAAAAACCCAAAGTAATTATAAAACCATAATTCATAAGTTCTAAATAACTTCTAGTTGCAATGATTATAATTAGAAATAGAGTAATGGTATCTTAGGGTGAATTGCTTCAGAAATAAGGTAGTCCTTGAGGTACATGTCATTCTGAGTCCTAGTTGTACCTCTAACTCTTTCTTTCCCAATAAAGAAAGCATATGAAGTTGCTAGGAAGAGTGACAATATTATAGGGATAGCCTTGCATTCTTAACAAGTTATTCGGAAAAAATATTTATAAATTTCTGTACTTCATTATTGGTAATATCATGCACATGCACGCATGCCTGTGTGTGTGCGTGTGTGTGTGTGTGTGTGTGTGTGTGTCACACAAGTTAAAACTAAATCAAGGTATGCCATGGTCTTGCATCCTCCAAGAACTCTTCCACTATAACATTTGTGACTGTGTGTAGCAGATAATGCTGATTCTCTGCCAAGATCCTCTGGGTTCCCATTTTCACAATTTTTGTTTCCCCATTGGAGGATGTCCTGTGGGCTCCTGGGGCCCTCTTTCCCAGGGCTGAGAGCCAGAAGTTCTGGATACTTCCATCCTCCAAGGGTAGCCTTTAACAGTGACTCCCAAGTGTGGGAGTGTGAAAACCCAAAGCCCCTTGACTTGGGTTGGAATTATCAGAGGCAGAATTAACAGTCCATAGTTTTCTGCAGGATCAGGCTGAAGCTAGCCTCTGGGAGGTTTTGCTGAGAAGACCCCCTTGTGTGGCTTCTTCCTCTTCCCTGTTCTGCTTCTCCCATTCCTTTTTCTACTCTCTTACTGGCTTCCCCTGGAAAAACTTTGTTAATAAATCACTTAAACTGGCATCATCCTCTCAGATTTGCTTCTCTGGGTTCATCTAACAGGCTTCATGTCCTAGCAAATTTCATGGAAATTTAAGTTTAATGTTTATGGACACATTTATCAGAAGATAAGAAAAGAGGAGGTAAGGAAGGAAGGGAAGAGAGAAGGAACAAATGAACAAAAGCAGAAAAGAAGGAAGGGAAGGAAGTAAGATTTAGGAAGGATGGAAGTTAGGAAGTTAGAAAGTAGGGAAGGGAGGAAGGAAGGAAGAATGGTTTCACTCAGTGGGGTACAGAGATGAAGCATCACTTTTTCCCCATCACTGCTTGCAGCCATGCTCTATAATATCCCCCCCTCTTTGCCCTTAACAACATCTTGGAAAGTTATCAACAACAAGTCTAGTTTAAAAATGAACCTCAAGCTTGATTTAAAATGAATCTCTTCACCGACCTCCAGGACAGTCTTCAGATGGGATAGTGACTACCTGGGGAGTGTGTGTGTGTGTGTGTGTGTGTGTGTGTGTGTGTGTGCGCGCTTCTGTGCAGGCCAATGGATGCTTCTGAGACACATCTTCCACCCTTTCCTACAAAGTGTTAGTGAGGACAGTGAGAGAAAACAATGAACATTCCCAGACTCACCTAACTCCTGTTGCGGCCCTCATTGTGTAGGTAACTACCTCTTCTCTGACTACCTCTGACCAGGTGTCATAGCTATGGCAAAAGCCAGGTCATGTTGGTTTCACGGACACAAGGATGAGTTCCTCGGAGGTCATTGCAAGCTCTCCAACTGCATAGCTCTCCATGGGAAAGCTGGCTTTAATTTTACCTATTTTTCCCATTTCATTTCCTGCCCCTGGAAGCATACTTTACAAATTCTTGCTCCTAGGTCCCAATGGAGTGTCCATGTGCTGGCTCATATCTGATTACATTCCATGGGATCCCCTTAACCATGGAAATTTCATCCTTTTTTCCTCTAATTCTCCTCTCCTGTTCATATAGGCGCAGGGAAGATCAGCAAGCCCACTGCTTAAGCAGACATCCAAACGGGAAATGCAGTGCCCCTTTTTGGAGGTATTTTCCTATGTCTATGAGAGATTCTCTTGGAGTCTCCATGCTCAGACCACCTCCCTCACAGAAATAATCTCTGAAGACTAATATGCCATCCCCCATGAGCCAAGTCCAAAGATGCTGTTGGTTCCCTTTCTCTTTCCATGTCCGAGCCTTTAGATAGGTAGGTAGGTAGGTAGGTAGGTAGGTAGGTAGGTAGGTAGGTAGGTAGGTGTTAGATAGATAGATGATAGACAGATGGATAGATGACAGATAGATAATTGAATATATTTTGCTCCCTTTAATTGAGCCCTGAAGAAATGAGTCTGATCCCATTATTATTGGTGGCTCTTTTTACAGGGGTACTGACCACATGTTGTTTTGTATGCTGTAGAGCACAGATCAATAAACTATGGCATGTGAAGTAAATATGGTTTGCAGCGTGGTTTTGTATGGCCTATGCGGTAAGAATGGTTTTTAAAGGATTGTAAAAAACAAACAAACAACAAAAAAAACAACAACCCCAAAACATCAACGATAAAGCCTAAAATATTAACTAGCTGGCCGTTTACAAAGTTTACTAATCCCTGCACTAGAGCCAATTTCAAGGAAATAAGAAAAGTTATTATCTAACATCCCACTACCCATTTTTTCCATTATTCCAAGTGAGGAGAAGAGGAGTAAGGATTTAGCATTGCTCTTTTGCCCACACAAATAGATTAATTTTAATAACTATTTATTAAGCCCATACTGTGTAATTGGGATTGTGTTTGATGACAAAGAGGTACAAAAAAAATATAAGTGATAGGACATTACCTCAAGGAATTTGCAACCACAGGAAAACTTAAGTCACACATGTACAGTGTTAGTTAATAATAGAAACCACTATGTAATTAAGTATCTAAAGAAATAGCACTAACAGTAATCGCTGCAGGATTAAGATGATTACAAAGTCTGCGCTGGTTGAAATAACCAATAAAGAGTAAGTCTTGATTTAGACTTTAGAGAGGAATCAATCCCAAAGAATTGGGGGGCCAAGATTGCGACTTCTTGGCATGTGGGAATATCAGCTATCCAATGATATGTTCAAATAGGATACCACTTATTTAGGAGCCTCAACTCCTGAACACCTAAACAGTGAAAGTTATTCTGAAAGAGTTTTGTGAGTGATTTTCAGCACTACTACTTAAATCATGATTTGCTGTAGTTCATGGTGTGATCACCTGAACTGTACACACCTTTCGGTGATAGTGCAGGGGCCCAACCCCGAGGCCATAGACAGGCCTCTGAGGATTATAAAGGATGATCACAGAGCTCTCAGGTCTTCATATGATGTAGGAGAGTAACAACTGCTTTACAATGTGTAATACTGGCGAATCTGTTCATCTACATGAGAAAAAATAGCAATGATTCAGTGCATCCACAAGATGCTAGGACTGTGTGGAACCTGTTTTAATCCCATGATGGATAAAGTCAGGTCCTAGATATGCTCAACAAAAGAGCTCTCATTCTCCTTAACTGGTGGCAAGCTTCAATAGCTATTTATATCAGTTTTTCAGCATGAAATGCGTACTTTCACACATTTGTCTAGGTAGGTGCTGGGAATGACCAGCACTTGTGATCTGCCAATTGAGTAGGACATGAAAATTGATGGCGGAAGTGTTGGATGAAAAATAATTGTCACTGCATGCCTTCATCACTTTTTATTTTGTCTCATATTAGGGTACAGGTATCCTGACCGACTGCTTTTTCTACTGTTGGTCTCTGCTTGTAAATTGAACACCCAGAATGCCCCCTCTAACGCTCAGGGACCATCACGGAAGAGGTGGGCATGTTAGATTTTAAGAGCTGGATAGGAAGAGCATGATGGGCAGACAAATCTGACTCCATCTTACAAGCTAATCCTCCCTCTTGATTGAGACTGAAACTTCCCTCAAGATTGAGGGATGAACAGAAAAACGGGGGAAGGGGATTGTAACAGGGTGGAATGCTTTTGCTTCTTCCCCATCTGACTTTTACCATAAATTCTAGCCTGCCTTCAGGTAAATAGTTCCTATTGTAGATATGCTGATTGATTACAGGAATTCTGCAAAACAACCTCCTGAATAGATGGGAAAAGAAAGGCAAAGCCAAGACTGTTTATTAAAGATTTATAGGAATCTAAGGTCTGGACTCAGATCAAGAACTGACTGGAGAAAAACTGATTTGGAGATTCCCCCACCCCTTCCTTGGATCCCACCTCTTGCCCCGCCCATTCTCTCTTCCCCTGACATAAAAGAAACCTGAATTCTGGGTTCTCTTAAGATAGATTTGAGGCACCATTAGGTCTCCCATCTTCTCAGCTGGCACCTTCTCGACCAATAAATCTTTCCTATTCCAAGAAAATGATAGAAAGAAAAAGAATTGTCAAATACTTCCCTGTACACTTTGATCGCTGTATATGTCAACAAAGCAGTTGGTGTATGGGTAGCACTTGATGGATTCATCATCTCACTGAGGTTATAGGATCCTTATTCCAGGGCCATTTCATCCCATACATGATCTGGAGGTCCTTTGTATAGACCCTAATAGAATCACCCTTCATCATCTTAAAGCAGGTGCATGCTTGGCTAGTTTAGACATGTAAGTACTGTTCTTTTTGAAAGCAAGAGATGAGTTCCAAATTATTGGATCCATTTGTGTGTGTGTGTGTGTGTGTGTGTGTGTGTGTGTGTGTGTGAGAGAGAGAGAGAGAGAGAGAGAGAGAGAGAGAGAGAGAGAGAAAGAGAGATCTGTATCTGTGTCTAACTCTAAATTGCATTAGTATCTAAATCTGTATCTCTACTGCTATCTGCATCTATATCTATAAATATATAGATATTATTTTAATACTGTTTCAGCAGTGTTTTAGATTTTTGAAAGGTACTGTAGTATATAGTCACTTAAGATAACTTGGAGGAAATTTTTCTTTTGGCCAAATATGGATTTTTCTAAGCCTTCTCTGGAGGGGAGTAGAGTATTACAACCAGAAACAGTCGCTGGCAAATACAGCCACATCTGTGTTTCATAATCATTTTGAGCCTGGATTCCAGTTGTAAGAATTTTTGTCTATTCTGTCAAGGGTATTAATATACTAACTTCATGTAAAGAAAAGAAAAAACACAAAGAAAAAAAACTAGGCAAAGCTAAGCAGACTAGTTTTTTTTTGTTGTTGTTTTTTTCCCCTTCCTTTTTCTTTTAAAATATTCTTCTGAAACCCTGGATTGGCTATCGTCTTATTGGGTTTGCAAGCACAACTGGTTGAACGATGGTGTCCTGTTAGCACAATTTCAAAAAAGTTAAAAAAAGCCAGTGAAGGGGATCAGAACATCCACCCCAAAACATGCTGCTTTCACCTATTGATTATGTTGAGCTGAAGACACTTGAGATACAGTTGATGCGGGAAGGGATCTCTGACCTCCCCCTTCTACCTAAAAGCAGGTTGATTATAAAATTTCCCATGAGAAAGGTATCCGCCCTGTACCCGAAAGAGAACAACATTGTTATCACGAGAGACTTGGAGTTGACACTGAAATGGACCTGTACAAACACATCTACTAAAATAATCCTTATCTTTTCTGTTAGTTTCCGTCATGCATTCCTAGTCACTGTCCCACCATGTACTACCCCCAGCCCAAGCCCTTTGTCCTGTCACATCCCCACAATTTGTTTTGTGTGAGTTATGAGTGTGTGCGTGTGTGTGTGTGTGTGTGTGTAAAAGTATATACGATTTGGGGCATAATGGCTTCTTCCAGTCTTCATTTTCCTTCTGAGGACACTTATATACACATAAAAATATTAAATAAATGTGTATGCTTTTTTTTCCTGTTAATCTGGTTTATGTCAGCTTAATTCTTAGGTCCAGGCCTAGAACTTAAGAGGTTAGTGAGAAGGAAGTTTTGAGGCCCTTACGCCAGGAACACTTCAAGAATATTCATTTGGAAAGCTATTGCTTACAGCAGTGGATGAGCTAGGCACCCAGTTTGTATTGGCTAATCACCAAATCACAGCACTTACGGAAGCACAACTCAGCACACTATACGTGATATACAAGATATTGACATAATGCATGTGAAAAGGGGTTCAGAAATCAATCCTACATGTAGTTCCGAACAAAGGGTTTGGTTTCTTAATTTAATGCAGATTTTTCAATAGATTTCAGTCAACGAAGCCAATAGAATGAAACATATATGGGTTTTGAAATCAGACGTGAGACTGAATCTTGTTTCTGCTATGTATTTGCTGTTTGCCCTTGGGCAAGTTATTAGACTTCTCTGATCTTATTTCTTCCTTTAAAAAATTTGGGTAATGGTCTTACCAAGCGGGACTGTTACATGTTGAAGAAAGAATGTATGTGAAAATCTTAAGGCACAGCAGATACTTAATAAGAATTAGATTCTGTCCTCTTCCTCCCCCAAATTATTTGCCATAAATAGTAAATTTATCTGGAACCAGTGCTCAGAATACGTCTTAGATTTTATCCATGAGCACATATATATTTCCAGACAATTTATACATTTAATTCTGCCATCCCTATGCAAATGAATTTATCTTCAAACTAATATAAATAACAGAGAAGACTGGCAGATCATCTGGCTTTTGTTTTAAAGAATTCTTTCTTTGTTTATAAAAAGGGTGAATCTTAATGTCTGAAGCAGACTGGAAAAGAAGCAAAGACTGTGAGTTAGGCAATTCTTTGTTGCGGTTCCTTTGGCCTTTCTGTCTATTGGGATTAATATCAGTATAATAGTCCATCTGATGTATGTAACATAATTTACTTAACGACATCCTTACTTTTGACATTTAGGATGTTTCCAAAGAAGTTACTTTAGGGATTGTGACAAATATTTCTAAATACCCAAAAGTATTTTATATATATATATATATATATATATATATATATATATATATATATATATTAGAATCAACAATGAAAAAATAGAGGCTCATTTAATGACAGAAGTGGAAGGGTCATCCAGGGCAGCCACTTACATAGGTGGACCTCTAGGGCCCTCTGGTCTAGGGTCATCCCACCTCTGATTAAGCACTTCCAGTAGGTGACAAGGCTCAAGTCCAAGATGCAGTCCAGGAGGAGAGGGTGTGATGGCTTCCTGGAGCCGACTGTCTTCCAAATGGCATCCATAGATATTTCACCACACGTGTACTTCTAAGGAACGGTTGAATTCTGCTGGCTGTTTTAAGAAAATAAAGTATTTGGTTGTTGAGGTTTTTTGCCTTTTTTTAAATTTTTTTTTTTTATACCAAGGATACTTATTCTCTCTTAATTAGCAGTTTCCATAGTATATAGAGCAGGAGTCTCCAAGTGGCAGCCCAGGGGCTAATTATGGCTACATATCTGTTTAGTTAGCCCAAATAGGGTTAAGATTGTATATTAAATTAGTTGCCAACTTTAAAAAAAATCAAGAGATTTTACAAACAGACCCAGATTTTTTTTTCTTTTAATTTTGAATAATTGGAGGACCTGGTAACAAAGAACCTGTGTTCCTATTTTCCCAAAACAGTCTGGACCTGATTAGTGTCTGTGTCTCAAAAAAAGGGACATAAACTCTCCATTTTCCCCCTTTTCTCTGGCCTGCATCATTTATTTAAGTTATGTGCTTGGCCCCTGTGGCATCTGAATTTGCGACTCTCTTGTGTGGGACATCTTTTGCCTTTGTGTCTTTTGTATCTGCACAAAGATAGAAATACAAATGAGGTACAAGCAACAGGGACACAGATTGATTTTTCAGTTAAGATAGAGAGCTATTTAAAATTCATAAGCAGACTCTTAGGGAATGCAGTAGTCGTGTGTGATCTTTCCAAACACAAAGCATAAAAGAAATATGCTGAAGGTGAAAGAAAATAATACGGAGGCACAACTAAGACATTGACTCAGCCCTAAGCCAGAAAAAGTTTATCATTCTATAGAGAGAAGGGCTTTATGGTCAAGGTGGGCAGGTATTTGTCTGTACATCTAAATTAGCATAAAGAGATTTGCTGAAGAATGCTCATTGTAGGTAGGACTTCGCTCTTCTCAATTTTTCCCTCTATTTTATTACTTTTGAATTAATCTCTACTCATGCATTCATTTGTAGGAAAAGAAAAAGCAAAAAATAAACTGGTATCAAGTCACAGATGGTGACAAAATTGGCACCTTAATGGAAATATTGGAAACTGATGTGACATCTTTACTAGGCTTTATTAAACTAATCCTAACAACAATTTAATCAAAACACTAGGTTTAACAGATGTTTATGAATTTTTTATATATGTGCACAAAAAAAGTATAGAAAATAATATGATGAACTCCAGTGTACCCAACTACCCAACTTAAGAAATAATCCATTTAAAAAGCCTTTGAAGTTCTCTGTGCACCCTTCATCCACCACATTTTCTTCCCTTCCCGACCCCAAGGTAATGGTTCTCCTATATTTATGTTTATTACTTTTACGGATGACTTTAGATAGTTTCACTAATCAAATATATTTCTTCTTCTCACACTTTAAAAGTAATATAAATGATATCATACTTAATATATTCTTCTATATGTACCTTGCTTTTTTTTCACTAACCTTTTGAGATTCAACCATGTTAATACTTGGTGTTCTAGTGCATTCATTTTGGCTGCTGTGTGGTATTTCATTGTAAGAATATATTTTTTTTCCCCATTTTTTTTTACTAGTATAAATGTTTCTGCGTTGACTATTTTTGTACTTTTTTTAATGCACTTCCTAAACCTAGGAGGCCAATTGCTGCTGAGTCAGAGAATATGTATCTTTTCCACATCACTGGATTTTGCCAAATTCTTTCTTATGCGGTATATTCATTCACGTTCCCACTAGTTTTGTTACGAGTTGTTTTGCTATAACCTTGTCAATACTTTTTTAAAAATTCTATTTAACAAGACTGATGGGTGGAAAGACATTTCAATGTTGATTTAATTTGCGTTATTAGTGAAGTTTACCATATTTGATATGTTTTGGGTTTTCTCTTTTAATAGTTGCTTCAAACCCTTTGTCCATTTTTTTTCACTTGGATTGTTAATTTGTAAAAGAGTTTAAGAATTTTAAAAACCAAATGACATATTTTATGCTAATAAACTAGCTCTGTGCACTGACATAGTCTCAATTTCCTACGTCACACTTTTTGAGAGTGATTTCAAAAAACAAAATTTAGAAATACATATTTGATGTCATGAACATCATAACATCTAAAAGTGAATAGGTCTGGCTGCCAGTTATGTTTCCTTAAGATTATTACTGAATTCTCTTCATATTTGCAAACACAACCCTGACTTTTTAAACTGGTCTCAGGGACATTAAAATATCTTTTACCCAGTTTGCTATTGGAAATTTCTAAAAAAGAATTGCAGTTTAGAGTGATGTATGCAGTTATGTTAAATGCATCAAAAAGTCACTTGGATTTATCTCTGGTGGTTTACAAATTATGTCCACATTATGCTCATGTAAATTAATACCTCATTGGGTCATAGATGGAGATAGAGCTCTTTAAATATTTGACATCTGCTTTCTGTGTCAACCAGTATTTCTAAAGAGCATTTCTTGTATCATAATTCTCTATTTTTGACATAGATTAAAATTTCTTGTTTCTCTTTTCTTTCCTTTTTAAAAATCGTGTAAGACAGTGCTTGCCATGATGGATACATTTTTCTTGATTGTGTTATGCCATGTTTGATAATGTTTCCTGATTGTATTCTGCGTTTCAGTAAGGCCATTCAGCTTCAAGAAGTCATAAATCACCTCAAATTCTTTCCCTGATGTAATTTTGAATGGCACAGACACAATTTCTATTCATTGTTGCTGTGTATATACATAGCCGAGAGGCAGTTTGGATAAGTGCTGGGTTTAAACTATTTTATTTGTTTTTAGGTACATTCTGAGACAGAGTTTATCTATCATGATCTTCTTGTAAGTAGGACTTTAGGAACTACCAAATGCTAAAATTTCCTGATTTTTATGAATAACAAGGACAATTGGAATTCAAATCCAAAGTAAACATGATCAAACATAGACAGAGGGAATATTGAAAAGATTATGAAGCAGATGTGAAAGCACAGGTTTGTTTTGGAGACAAATCTAAAACAAAAAATGTACAGACATCAACAATAGTTAGAAAATTAACAGGGGCTTCACCAGCTCTTGGGTCTGGGAGAAAGCTGCCCCTCAAGCCCTAGTCCCGAAGCCACACAATTCAGCTCCTCCCCGTATGTCCCTGGTGCCTTTCTAGCTGTTGTCCCAGCACTGGAGTGCAGAGTGAGTGAGTCCATTAGTCAGCAAGTCTGTGTGTGGACCTTTTAAAAGGAAAGAACACCTGGGAGTGCAACCTCCTTCATCTCACCCAGCCACAATCTCTGCTGGTTTTCATAGTCAGAAATTATGGGGGGCTTCTCTCCCGGGCACTAGAACCTTGGATTGGGGTCTGGCATGGGGCTGGGACCCCTTGCTCCTCCAGGGAGGACATCCACAGCCGAGATATCCCTCCTGAATTTTAACCGCAGCAGGCAGGTCCTGCAGAGTGCACGGCATTTTGCTCCGGAGGAGATCACTCGGCCAGTCTCAGAAAGGTCTTAAACTACAAAATGCATCCACAAGAAGAAGGCAGCATGTGTGCTATGTGAGCAAGCAACACCATCCTGCCATAAAAGAGAAATGGACAAGGGAGCTGAAGGTTCAAAGCCAAGAGGGAACAACATGCAAAGGGGACTCCAGGCTGTCCTTCAAGCTCACCAGGGATTTTGGGTACAATGCTTCTGAAGGTCACTGCGATGTCAGATACCCTGAAGGTGAATCCGTGCAGAGAACGCCATGGCACTTTGCACAAGCCCATTCTCTGCTGGACCAAGTCCTCTCACCCAGGGTTTCTTGCACTGCTGCCACCTGCACTTTGCATCCAGCCTCTGGCTGGTCTCCCCCACCATGTGGTCAGGCTCCCTGGACCCCAGCTTCATCCAGTTCAGCACTTAAAATGCAGGAATCCCAGCTTGACCTCCCCGGAGTCTAGTTGTAGCCCTGTCTTGGCCCTCCAAAATCTAAAGGGGCTTTACCTTATTGCGTTTGCAGTGCCCCTTCTTGGGCGGCAGACAGCAGAACTTTCTTAAGAACTTCAAGCACCTCCTAGCCACCCTCCGCCGGCCCTGACTGATTCCCTCTGGGTTTCCACTCCTGATGTTGGTGCTGTTGCTGGAGGAAGAGTCCCCAGGGCAACACTGGGGGGCTGGGCTAAGGATGGGTCCTGGATCCGGGTCTGTGCTCGGGAGTGGTGGTCCTGGGCCCAGGGGTGGGCCCTGGAGTGGCGGTGCTGTTCTCCGGGCTGTGCTCAGAGTGGCGGTCCTGGACCCCGGACTCGGACTGGAAGTGCTGGTACTGCGCTCCAGGATGACTAAAGGACTGGCAGACTCTTGGGCCTTCTGCCCTGACTCATGGTCCATGCGCTGCTGCTCTGCGTGCTGGAAACTGGAGCACTCTGGCTGAACCTCCCGAGCTGGGGAGGGACTACTGCTCTGGAGCTCTGGAGGATGGTAGGGCTTTACCTGGATGGTGTGACACCGGACTTCGGTTTTTTGTGTGTTTAGGGTTTTGATTAACAAAATGCCCTGATGTCTTCCCCATGAAAGCCTAGATTCAGCATCTCCTCTGTCACCCAGGGGTCTATGACACCACTGGGGGGCTCAACGTAAGGCTTGAGTTCTTCCTCCTGGCCAACATTTAGCCAAGGATCCAGCATGAAGTCTTTTAGATTTTTTTCTCTTCTGGGGATTGAGGGTTAGTAGCTTTTTTAGGGTTTTCCACTTCAAAGGATAAATGGCATGGCACGTCATACTCCCCACTGAGTACCTTCTGCTCCAGATCTCTCCAGTTCGTTCCCTCGAAAGGAAGGGTGTTCGTAACCATCCTGTACAGCAGCACCGCCAAACTCCATATGTCCACGGCAGGACCATCATATTTTTGGCACAGGAAGAGTTCTGGGGCTACGTACGCAGGGATGCCACAGAACATGCTCAGTTGACGTCCGTTGAACGATGTGCCAAGTCCAAAGCCTGCAAGTTTAACTTTTATCTGAGTGTCAAACAGCACGTTTTGTGGCTTCAGGTGCCTGAGAACAACGCGCTTCTCGTGGCAGTAGTGCACTGACACCAACTGACACCAACTGCCGGAAGGTGCCACGGGACTCGTTCTCTGACGTGCGGCCCTGGTCACGCAGGTAGTCCAGCATGTCCCTCTGGGAACGAGCTCCACGACTAGAAAGAGTGATTCCGTAGTGTTGATCACGTGGACTAGTTGGACGATGTTTGGGTGCTGCAACACTGCCATGCCATGGACTTCTCGCAGGAGAGGTCTTTGAAGCCTGTAGTAGACGTGTTGGTTGATGATTTTGACAGCCCCATCTGTCCCGGTCAAAATGTGCCGGCCCAACACCACCTTGGCAAAGCCGCCCTTGCCAATGGTTTCCAGGAGCTCGTAATGGCCACTGTGGGGCTCCTGGTCAACAGAAATGTCTGCAAAGTCATGCTACATGGTGACCTGCTAACTACATTCACTGATGATACTAACTATGCTCAGCAACTGTGCTAATAAACAGTAACTGTGCTATAATAACTACACTCGCTAAATATACTAACTGTACTAGCAATACTAAGAACACTAACTAAAAAATTTGAAGAAAAAAATGAGAAAAAATAATGAAAAAGAAAAAAATTGAGAAAATTAAAGGAATGAGGGAAAAAAGAACAAAAGAAAATGGGTAAAGAGAGAGAAGAAAAACAAGAAAAAGGAAAATACTAAAAAAGAAAATAATGAGACAAAGAAAACAAGAGTGAAAGGAAAAAATAAAACGGGAGAAAAAAACAGGAGAGAACAAATTAAGAGGTCCAAGTCCAACAGGCCACCACAAATCAGCTTCCTGGGCTATAAAGGATGAAAATCTCAGCCCAGCCAGGGCCTTATACAGCAGTTTTTGGTTAATTGCATCACACTGGTGCTTTATGGGCTCAGAGCCAGAAACTGACCAAATATGGCTAAGGATAAAGTACAGTGGTTTTTCTCCATTTTAGGTTTCAAGGCCCTTTTACTCTGAAAAAAGGAGGGAACCCCAAAGAGCTTTTTGTTTACATGGGATATTAAAGATTGTTATTTATTAGAATTTAAAGTCTGTAGGATGCTTAAAAACAACAACAAAAAAGACTTGTATTAGACTGTTTTTCCAGGAGTGGGGTGTAGGGCGTGGATAGTATTGCAATTTGAAAAGCCCCTAAAATATGATATGTTTCCACTCCCTCACCTAAGAAATGGTGCTGCCCTTTGAGAAGCACTGCTTGGGTGTATAATAAACTATCTTTTTATGTAAAATGTTCATTTAAAAGGTATCTACAAGCAATTGTTCTTTAAAACCACCTCGTGCTTATTAATACCATAGGTTAACTGAGTAGTTCCCTCAGAAAATACTTACAGGTATGTATTCATTTTGGATACCTTAAGTTTTTGTTTTTTGTTTTTTGTGTTTGTTTTTTTTAATAAATGGAAACTTTTTTTTTTTTTTTTTTAAAGTAGAATATTAGAAAGGAGCTGCCTGAAGTCATTTTCTGGAGCAAGACACAAGATGCATAACTATAACTCAATCAAAGTGTATCCTCAAGATGCTAGAGAGTTAATGATTAAGAATCATAATCATATTGCTGCTGAAAAACAGACAAGGTCCTTCTGATCCTCTAGGAACCTTGTCTAAAATCACTGTGCCAAATGATGAAGGGAAATGATGAAGACGAAATGTGAATGACAGAGACCTGCAAATCACAGGCAGTCTGAGAGCTTTTGAAAACAAAGGAAGAATTCCATGAAGAATTTCTACAATGAGTCAAGCTTTCTGGTCAAAG
Source organism: Rhinolophus sinicus (assembly GCF_036562045.2). Lineage (NCBI taxonomy): Eukaryota > Metazoa > Chordata > Mammalia > Chiroptera > Rhinolophidae > Rhinolophus > Rhinolophus sinicus. Next base: position 140,375,770 of record NC_133751.1, on the reverse strand, counting down.
ACAGACAAATAGGATATGACTGTGCTTTACGTACATTATGTCAGAGGAATGATTTTTAGTTAGAAATTTGCCATATACATTGACGTGACATAATAAAGAAGAAATGTTCATAGGGTATCGGAGGATCAATGTGGGAATATTTCTATTAGCATTAGCAGGAGTACTTAACCATTGGAACAGAATTTAGTGCAAGTAATTGAGATATTATTCCTGAATCTAGATGGAAGTATATATTTTTCAAACATCAGGACAGGAGAGCTGACCCAAGAGACCTTAAGAGATCCTAACATCTGTAACTAATTTTATGAAACATTAAGCAGCTCTTTACCACGTCTCCACTTATAAATTAAAAGCCTTTGCATTTTGCACTTATGCTCTCTGTAAAGCTGCATTTATATGGTTCCTATACATTATCTCATTCTCTTTCTTTTGCTTTTAAAAGAAGCAGTGAAAACAAGCTTTATATGCCCTTATCATGGTTATCATCCTTGAACTTGAACAAACATGTCTCTATTAATCTCTAAATAAATATAAATGTCTTCTGTACTTTCTATCTGCCATCTGATAACACCTAGTATAAGATGGACAATCCAGAATCAACACAGATCCTTGGGGAAGGGGAAGGAAAATGGTGCCTGAAGAGACCACCTTTGCCTTAACATTTATGTGAACTTTGTTTTTTTTCCTGCAATCCACCAATGTTTGTTTTAACATTACAGTCTATTTTAAATGATTTACAATTGGGTAAATTTTGTGCTTCAGTGAGGGGCACATACTTATCCCATGTTGTCTTGTTAGCCAAAGCACATGTGGCAAACCCCTAGAGTCCTGCCTGCACCAGTTTGAGAAGCACAAGACTCAAGGATGTGGTTCTGCTGTACAAGATCATTCACTTCATAAATCCTTAATGAGGACTGACTACTAGATAAGGTTGGGAATGCAGCCATGAACAAGAAACAAGACTTAGACTAGTAGCAAAGAGTTTGTACCCACAAACATCTCTTCCCTGAGTATAGTTAAACCTTCATGCAAACAGGTCAATAAGTGTACTGACTACTGGAAGGCATGAGGGCTGGTTGGAGAAGTGGAAGAATAGAAGCTTAGTGGCTTGTTTGTCTTGTTCGTTTGTTGCTTTCAGTTTTATATCTCACGTATGAGTGAAATCATATGGTTCTCAATGTTTTCTGTCTGACTTATTTTGCTTAGCATGATAATCTCAAGATCCATCCTATTGTCACAAATGGCAGTATTTCATCTTTTCTTACGGCTGTGTAATAGTCCATTGTATATATGTACCACATCTTTTTTAATCTAATCATTTATGGAATATATGGTGATGGAAGGAGAACTGTTTCTGGGTGGTGAAGACACAGTGCAATATATAGATGATGTATTATAGAATTGTACACTTGAAACCTATGATTTCACTAACCAATGTCACCTCAATAAATGTAATAAAAATTAAAAAAAGAAGCTTAGTTGCATATTAAACTAAGCGTGTGGGCATTATTTACTAACAGGGTTGATACTGCACAGCATGTGGGTATTATTTACTAACAGAGTTGATACTGCACAGCAACTCCTTTTAGAGTTTTAAGATTCTCCTAGCACTAACTTCTCCTGTTGGACAGTGTTATGGACAAAATGGAAAGATTAAAGAGGTCACCAATTCCGTGCAAGTTCAAGATACTTCAGGCCTAATTTCATCAGGTTTCAAGGCCTGAGAATAATCCTCTGTGACATCAGCTCTATAGTTCTCTGCATCCGTGGCTCCACCTATAAGGTCATTTTTCCTTTTTTTTGGTGGGTAGCACATGTTTGCAGCTGAGTAGTTTTATCAGCCTGTTTCCTGCTTGTACAGTTTTGGATTCCAACAGCCCTCTTTCATGTTGTTTTATCTCTGTTTGTTTCGGTCCAAGTTGACAGCATTTTTCCTGATATAACATTCTCAAAAGCCTGCTTGGTTTTCTGTGTATATTATAGATATTCACACTATTAAACAAGAGGGTCCTCCACAGATCTTTTCAGGATAATCCCATTTCAATTTCTGGTTTCCTTGAGATGACTGAGTGAATTCATGAATCGCACACCTAATCTCTTCAGCTAAACATTGTCCAACTATATCTTAAGACTTCTTTCCAGAGCATGCTTTCCTAACTGTGAATCTCCTGAGTTTTTTGCTTGTTTTGGCATAACAGTTCTTTCCTTAATTTATCTCTTTCTCTCTCATTTTACTATAAGCAGCAAGAAGAATCTAGGCCACACCTTCAACATTTTGCTGAGATATCCACATTTATCACCTACAAATTCTGCTTTCTCTACAATTGTAGGATGCAGTTCAGCCATTTTTTGTTTTGCAACTACGTAACAAGTATTACCTTTCCTCCCATTACAATACGTACCATGCTCCTCACTTCCTTCTGAATCCTTGCCAGCCTGGCCCTTAACAGTCATATGTCTACCAACGTTCTGTTCATAAATTATTATGATTCTCTATATGTGTTCTCTAATAGAAACCTTCTCTACCTTGCTTCTCACTTCCTTTGGAGCCCTCACCAGCAGGTGCCTTTAACATCCACATTTCTACCAACAGTCTATTCAAGGCAATATAGGATTTCTCTCTCTTGCACCTCATCACTTTAGCCTTCACCCATTACTGAATTCCAAAGCCACTTTCAAATGTTTAGGTATTATTACAATAGGTGTCAAAGTCTGCATTAATTTCCTGGAGTTGCTATAACAAATTACCACAAACTCGGTGGCTTAAAACTAAAAGAATTTCTTCTCTGCAGTTTTGGAGGCGATCAGAAGGAGCACATTGCCTACAAAGACTCTAGGGGAGAATCCATTATTTGTCTCTTCCAGCTTCTGGTGGCTGTCAGCATTCTTTTTCTTATGACTATGTGACTCCAATATCTGTTTCAATTGTCTCTTCTCCTCCTTTGAGTATCTGTGTCTGATTTTCTTCTGCTTCTCTTTCAGGAGGACATTTGAGATTGCGTTTAGGGCCCACCTGGATATAATCTATCATAAGCTCTATCTCTCAATATCTTTAACTTAATCACATCTTTTGCCATACTAGCTCATGCTTTCTTCCCCCATATAAAGTAATATTTACAAGTTAGGAATTAGGAAGTGGATGTATATGAGTACTGGTAAATGGTGGTGGTGGGGGTAGGGACAGGGCATATCTTCAGTGTGTACTATATAAATTTTCAGCCTACCACAACCTGCAAGATTATTTACCTTTCAGGGGCAAAGAGTTTTTTTGTAAGACTATACCCCCAGAGGTAGATTCTACCCACCTGATCAGTTAGCTCTTGTTTAGAGGAGAGGTTTTGATACTAAACCTAAAAGATAGTCTCCCCAGATTGTAATAGAATAGGAGAGACAGGAAAGCATGGTTATTACTTCATGATAAGGCTCATACCTGTTTATACAGGGGACGTACAAGGATTTGAATGTTGAGGAGTAGTGTAAGAAAGAGAAAAGGCAGAGGCAGAATTAGGCGGACTGTTGCTATGGTGATACAATTAGTATTTCCTTTGACTTCCCTAAGAAACCCTGCAGCCAACTTGTCTACATACAGATATTTAGCACAGTGTGAAACCCTCTTCAGTTTCCTTTGTTCAACAAAACGTATTCCCCTCCTCAGCAGAGAAGCAGGTATTGAAGTTCTTCTGCTTAGCAAAGTTCTTCCCGCTGCTGATCTTCTCTCTCCCACAATGCATAACACACACCTATACACATACACCTGCACGCCTCACAATGATCTGCTGGCCTGTAGTCTTCCATTCTCCTAATCCAGCAGTTTTAAATCTTGGGTGCACATCACAATCCCATGCTGAGCTCTTTAAGAATATAAAACAAACCTTACCATCAGGGAAGAGTACATGAGTGTGTGTGTGGGTGTGTGTGTGTGTGTGTACTATATAAATTCTGAATTCAAGTGAGTTGTGATTTTGGAATTGTGGAAGCCTGAACTATATGGAAATTGCTTGATTAAGAGATGTCACATTAAAGCAATTTTTTTTTTTCTCTAATTACTTTAGCTTACTCAGTCATTCACTTTAATGAGTTTTTCTCTGGCCTTTCATTATTGGTCTGTGCCTGTGCTGTTGGAAATGGTGCCTTGATGTTTTCTGGAAGGATAATCAAGCTCAATGAGATAACTCTGGAATATACCTCACCTCTTCTGCAATATTTTTCCTCAGGGTCCCATAATGTGACTAATGTTATATAATTATTTTCAATTTGAATGGTGAAAAATGAATTTGTTTTCCATGAAGTTGTTTATTTTGTTAAAAGATAATATATGTACTTAAAACAAATATAAGGAACATAATTACTACCCTCCTCCCTTCAGACTCCGTTTCTTAATGACAACCAACCTCCGTTTGCTTTTTTTTCTGAAAAATGTTCTCTGTCTGCTTTTTAAAAGCTTATATATCCTTAATCACACACACACACACACACTCAAATAATACAAATCAGAGCATGTATTTGCACTGTTCTGAATTTTCCATTTTTCATTAAAAACATACCTTAGAGACCTCCCCAAATCACCACCTATAGAGGGCTACTCTTTCATTCTTTTAATGGTTGCCTCTTATTCTATTCTATGTATGGACCATGAGTAATTTAAGCAAATTCCTTATTGGATGACATTCCCCGCACCCCAGTTTTTTGGTTATTCCAAATCTTGAGGCAATGAACTTCTTTGTACATATATCCTTGCACACATGTGTGAGAAGCAATCCAAGTCAGGGGCTACTTACTTACCATCCTCCTTCTGGGTGTCATTCACACCACAGACTACGGGAGTGGGACACTCTGCAAGGCTGTTCTCAGAGGCTACGCGTAAGATAATTTCCTAAAGATGAAATGCTAGTTGTAAGATTAGATATACAAAACATGAACGTTTATTCATTTTTAATGTCATTAACAGTGAGTGTTTGAGATTTCCTGCTTTCCCTATGGCTTCTATAAGATACAACAACTATCCTATGTGAATGATGGCTCCTTGGAGTTGTGCATCATATGAAATATGGTCGCCCTGATTTCTAAAAACTGTATAATCAGACTGATTTCGGTAGACTATTAAGTGAAACGTAGCATCATTTCTCATTTTAATTTGAATTCATGTAATTATAAGGGTGTTTGAGCACTTCAAAAAAATATTTATGATCCATTTATAGGTGTGTGTGTGTGTGTGTGTGTGTGTGTGTGTACGCTTTGTTCATGCTGTTTGTCTATTTCTTTTCCTGGTGGATTACAGGTCAAAATTCTTTATACATTAAAGATTTAAAGATTTAAAATAATCTATTTCAAATATACTGGGTATAATTTTTCAGTTGTGTGTCATTCTATTAATCTAAAAATTTAATGTAGTTTGAGTTAAACATCTTTCATATGAAGACCTTTTCCATTCTATGATAATAAAAAAAATTACCAGTTTCCTTTTTAATCCTTTTTAACCTTTGAAGTAATTTGAGAAATGAGGTAGATACTCAACTTTATGTTCTTTTTTTTCCAAATTGCTTATTATTTTCTGACACTTTATTGAATAACACATATTTTCTTACTCACTGAAAGTGCACTTTTACTGTATGCTAAATTCCCATGTATATCCAAGTTGGTAATACCTTTGTAACTGAACCAGAAGAAGAGCAGCATTATGCAAAATAGGATGGAGGCATAATAATGGAGTGTATTTGGTGTATGTTCATTTGAGTTGTATTTAGGACAAACAGGTAAAGAGATCCACTAGGTACTTGGGATTTCTATGTTTAGTCCCATTTTAAGTTAGGCCCGCCAGGAATTTAGTTGTCATTGTAGAGGCTTGGTCAAGCTAGATTGTCCCAAATGTTTTGTCTTCAGTTTCACCATAGTTTGTCTCTTTTGGCAGGGACTTTCAGTCTTGGCACTACCACAATTTAGAAAAATAAAATGGTTCTAACTCCAACTGAGTTGGCAGGTAATTAATTCATCCATGAAATTTTGTATTTTGATTTTCGGTAATGAGGAGGGGTAAAGAAACACACCTTTTATGAATAGACAGTTCTGTCATCTTTGTTAACAACATAGCTTTATTTATTGGTAAAATGGCTAAATTTTTTCTGAAGTCTTAACTTGTTCCATGTGAATAATCTATCCAGAAGCTCTTTATGGAGAATCTATTGAAGCAGTCATCTTTTTTATAAAATCATAGTAATTTTCATAATTCAAAGACTTGGTTTTGACGAGTTTATTTTTGTAACTTTAGCAATAAGACCGGCTTTAGCAGGAAACATTAGGAACTTCACTTCAGCCAAGAATCCTACTGCAGAAAACATTCCTTGAAGAAACCAAAAAGGTTACTGACTGTCTACTTCCAATTTAACTTTAGACTGAGTGAGGACATTGGATAATTACAATCCTCTGAAGCCTTTTCATTTTTAGGTAACATTTAGCTAAAGCTTTCTTCTGTATTTCCCCTGTCCATTATCAGGTACAATCCAATATCCAGCCAACTCATTTCTAAGTTCTAATTAGATTACCACCTGTCCTTATTACATTTGCACGAGTCATTTTGGAGTGGATGTGTACATATTGGGCCAACTTGTATGAGATATAATGGTATGCAATAATCAAGACATATAGTATTACTAGGTTATAATTCTCATTTGTACTCACTTTTTCCAGGCATCTAAATTTTATGACTGTGTTTTAGATTCAGCCAAGAGGGATCCCAATCCATGAAAACTATTTGAACCTAAGTACATAATAGGATGGGATGGTATAAATTATGGTCAAAACTCAAATGTTTAGAAGACGGGTCCCTTGGCAAAATATTAGAAGGTTATGAATAAGCTCAGAATGAAACATACTTAGGTCATTTTTTTAAGGCACTGGCAAAAGAAAATATTTTAAACAGGCTTTTGGGCCTGAGACACAGAATTCTAAAAATAAGTGCAAAACATTAATTTTGAAATTGATATACACAGCCTGGGACTTAATTGGATTAATAGATTTGTAACTTATACTAGGTCTTCCTTCTTGGATATATTTTATACAGTCCTATACAATGCTACCTGAACACCTACCCATTGGGCCATCAGGCCAAGAAGAGTCTACATGAAAATCTTTAAGAATAGTGTTAAACAATGCAGTCTAGACTTGCAGTGCTAGGAGTTAGTTAGCAGCAGCAGCCATCGGAGCAATTGGACCTGCAACCAATAGTATACCTTTAAGGTGATTTCCATTCATGAGGTTTTATCATCTCAGGAAATGAGATAGCTTTCTGAGCAAACTGTCCATGGCCCTCATGGAAGGAATGCCAAACTTCCAAATATTAGCGTAGTCTGAAAATTAGATTGGCTGAGATTCAAAACCCTCAGATTCTTGATGAGACTTACCACTGCTGCCAGTTCATGAGCAAAGTTTTGAGAGTGGACATTGATCAATGTAAGGTACACTCTCATTATATTTATCAGGATTAGATCCTTGGTGCACTGAACTAGGACAAAGGAATTCCTTTTGACCATCTGGCTGAAGGCCTAGGCTATAGCAGAATTGGTACCACCTTGGAACATTTTGCCAGCTTGGAATTTTCTCCTAAGCCCATGTTCTCAAGCTTTCTACCACTTCCATAGTGAGGAAAAGCCCAGAAAAATCTAACCCAGGGGGAATATCAAAGAAACACATCATTTTTACCTAGTATTTAACCTGTCTATCTCTAGGTCTTCCCGGAGGGTTTTTATTTTTTATTTTTCTAAGTAAATGCCAGCTCTAAGTTTGTTTGTGATTACAAGTCATGCTAGGGAAACTGCAGGAGGCCCTGAAAGCCATATCTCACTGTTTTTTTGTGAGTCCGTTGGTCAGAGTCCTCTTCTTTCCCTTAAGTGGGCAGGGGGTTTGGTGTCAATTGTGGGACTGTCCTGGCCGACCTCTGAGGAACCACTATTGAGAATTCTTCCTGAGGTAACACGGGCCTGGAGAGCTAGTGGGAAAGCCACAGCAGAATCTGTGAACAAAGTTTTAATTAGATTTCTCAGAAGACACAATGCAAACACTAACTCCAAAGGGCCAGTGGCCAGATCCAGGTGTGGTTGAGGACACCAAGACTTTGAGACTAGGCAGAGCTCAGACCCGTGTAGTAGCTTGTTGAGAACCAGAGACGGGATCCTGAGCAGTTGGTGTAGTGGCTTTGGGCAGCTGTGGCTGATCTTAATTTGTTGCTTTCAGTGTGAGAGGGAGGTGGGACTTGTTTGAGACCTCCATGACAATGCAAAACCTGCCGCTATTATCTAGCTGGATGAAGGTCAGGAGGGATAGAGTAGTATTTTTTAAAAAAAACACAGTGATAACTAAACTTATTTGAAGCTTATTATGTGGCAAACACTATTCTAAGCACTTATATATACACATTTTATTTAATCTTCACAAAAACTCTCTGAGACTGGTATTTTTTATATCTCTAATTTACAGATTTATACAAAGGAATAGATAGAGTATGTGGCAGATTCAGTCTAAGGCCTCTGAGCGTGTACTCTTAACCACTGTGCTCATCCATTACCAAGATAATGGACAGCAGTGATCACAGGAGAATGGGTATTTACGAGTGGATTTTGATAGTCAAATACACACCCCCACACACTATAAAGTTGGTGGTGACTTTATTAGATGGCCCTGGGTAGAATGAGTGGATAATATCCCTCCAATCCTTCATTATAAAGAAATGAAGTAATGGCTGCTAAGTAATTAGAATGGGCCTGTCGGTCATTTATAAAATGTTCTTTCTGGTTACTTAGGTTGCTGGGCAGAACACAAGGGACTGGCCCGACTGTACCACTGGAAGCATTGCCTTGTTTGCCCAAGTAAAGTCCTTAGAGTCTGAACTGTTTCTACTGTCTGAATTGTTCTTTTTTTCATTTGTGGAGAACGTCTATGTCACTTTTATTCATTCATTCATTCATTCATTCATTCATTCATTCATTTGTTCACCAGCATGTATTGAGTCTCACTCTCTGTTAGGTACTATCTAAAATGCTGAGGGTGAAAAATGGAGAGACGTAGTTCCTGCCCTCATGTAATTTTAAAAAATATTTTTATTAAAAATATAGCTAACATACAATATTATATGAGTTTCAGGGATACACCATAGCTATTCAACATTTATATACCTAAAGAAGTGATCACCAAGGTAAGTCCAGCAACCATCTGACACTGTACCACACAATCACAATATTGACTATATTCCCTATGCTGTGCGTTACATCTCTGTGACTTATTTGTTTTATACTTGGACATTTGGACTTTATTTCTCGTCCCCTTCCCCCCCCTTTTAAAATTTATCAATTACAGTTGACATTCAATATTATTTTATGTTAATTTAAGGTGTATAGCATAGTGGTTAGACATTTATATAATTTAAGAAGTACTTCCTCTCTCTAGTCTAGTACCCACCTGGCACTATACATAGTTATTACCATATTATTGATTATATTCCCTGTGCTGTACTTTGTATCCCCATGACTATTTTGTAATGACCAATTTGTACTTCTCAATCCCTTCACCTTTTTAACCCTATCCCCAAACCCCCTCCCATGTATGACCCCAATAAATCTAGTACCCATCTGATACCATACATAGTTATTACAATATTATTGACTGTCTTCCTTATGCTTATACCCTACACCCCCATAACTACTTTGTAACAACAACCTTGTACTTCTTAATGCCTTCTCCTCTTTTCACCCACCCCCATCCCTCCTCCCATCTGGCAACCACCAAAATGTTCTCTGTATCTATGAGTTTGTTTCTGTTTTGTTTGTTTATTTTGTTCTTTTTAGATTCCACATATAAGAGAAATCACTTTGCATCTGTCTTTCTCTGTCTGACGTACTCCACTCAACACAATACCCTCCAGGTCCATCTGTGCTGCCGCAGATGGCAAGAACCTATTCCCTTCCCTGGTCAAGCAATATTTCACTATACATATGTATCACTTCTTCTTTATTCATTCATCCATCTACGGACACCCATGCTGCCTCCACATCTTGGCCATTTTAAACAATGTTGCAATTAATATACAGATTCAAATATACCCTTGAAGTAGTGTTTTGGGTTTCTTCGGATAAATACCCTCAGGTGAGATTACTGGGTCCTTCTTTATCACATGTTATAGCCTTTGTTTAAAGTCTATTTTGTTTGGTATAAGTATTGCTACTCCAGTTTTGTTGTTGTTGTTGTTTCCATTTTCATGAAATATCTTTTTCCATCCTTTTACTTTCCATCTGTGTGTGTATCTTTCAATCTGAAGTAAGTCTCTTGCAAGCAGTATATGTAAGGGTCTTGTTTTCTTATCCATTCAAGCCTCTTATGTCTTTTTTTGCTGTTGTTAAGATTTTATTGGGAAAGAAGAATGGGACTTTATTGGGGAACAGTGTGTATTTCCCGGATATTATTGGGGAACAGTGTGTTTTTCCCAGGACCTATCAGCTCCAAATCAAGTTGTTATCCTTTCAGTCTTAGTTGTGGCAGGCACAGCTCAGCTCCAAGTCCAGTTGGCCATTTCACTGTTTTCAATCTAGTTACAGGGGTCCCACCATTCCATGTGGGAGTCAAACCGGCAACCCTGTTGTTGAGAGCATGCACTCTAACCAACTGAGCCATCTGGCTGCCTGGGAGCTCAGCAGCAGCTCATTGTCCTCACTTCAGTTGCAGAGGGTGCAGCTCGCTGGCCCATGTGGGAATCGAACTGGCAAGACTGTTGCTCAGACCTTGCGCTCTAATCAACTGAGCCATCTGCCCTCAACCCTCCTATGTCTTTTGAGTGGAGTATTTAATCTATTTACATTGAAAGTAATTGTTGATATATATGTAGCTATTGAAATTTCATTATTCATAATTTTGATTATTTTTTTTTTTTCATCTTAAAGAAGTCTCTCTAGCATTCCTTGTAATACTGGTTTGGTGGTGATGAACTCCTTTAGCTTTTTCTTGTCTGGGAAGCTCTTTATCTGTCCTTTGATTCTAAATGATAGCTTTGCTGGGTAGAGTAATCCTCGTTGTAGGTCCTTGCTTTGCATCACATTGAATATTTTTATGCCAATCCCTTCTGACCTGCTAAATCTCTGTTAAGAAATCAGCTGACAATATTAATGGGAGCTTCCTTATAAGTTACTAGTTGCCTTTCTCTTGTTCCTTTTAGGATTCTCTTTATCTTTAAACTTTGCCATTTTAATTATAATGTGTCTTGGTGTGGGCCTGTCTGGGTTCATCCTGTTTGGGACTCTTGGTGATTCCTGGACTTGTACGTCTGTTTCCTTCACCAGGTTAGGAAAGTTTTCAGTCATGATTGCTTCAAATAGGTTCTCAGTCCCTTGCTTTCTCTCTTCTTCTGGTACTCCTATGATACGAACATTATTATGCTTGATATTGTCCCAGAGGTCTCTTAAACTATCCTCAGTTTCTTTCTTTCTTTTTTTTTTGGATTCTTTTTTCTTTTTGCTGTTCTGACTTGGGTGTTTTCTGCTACCTTGTCTGCCAAATCACTGATGCAATCCTCTGCCTCATCTAGTCTGCTGGTGATTCCTTCTAGTGCATTCTTCATTTCAGTTATTGTATTCTTCACTTCTGACTGGTTCTTTTTTATGGTTTCTATGTCTTTTTATGCTTTATATCCCTTTTTATCTCGTTGAAGTTCTCACTAAGTTCCTTGAACATCCTTATAGCCATTGTTTTGAACTCTGTCTCTGATAGGTTGCTTGCCTCCATTTCGTTTAGTTCTTTTTCTGGATTTTTCTCCTGTTCTTTCATTTGGGGTGTATTTCTTTGTTTCCTCATTTTGGCTGCCTCCCTGTGTTTGTTTCCATTTATTAGGTAGATCTTCTACATCTCCCAGTCTTGGCCGGGTGGCCTTATGTAGTAAGTGCCCTGGCACTGTCTCCCTGGTCACCTGCTCCAGGTGCTCCTTGTGTGAGTTGTGTGTGCCCTCCTGTTATAGTTGAGCCTTGATTGCAATTGGCACATCAGTAGGTGGGATTGACCCTTAGGCTGATTGGCTGTGGGGCTTGGCCACATCTACAGCTTATGGGCTGCTATGTGGGGGAATTACCCCACTGAGTGGGATTCACCCCAGTGGGCTCTGGTGCCTGTTGAGACTACCCTTTATGTGAGCTGCTTGTGAGGCTAATTAGGTGGTGCTCTGCTATGGTCTGAAGCCAGCCTTCAGGTATGTTAATTCTGGGGCCTTTTGCAAGGGGCTCTGGTGCAGGTCCAAGCAACCCACTGCCTGTGACTGGCCAGGACTACTTGGTAGGAGCTACAAAGCAATCCATGGTTGTTTGTCACCTGTGCTAAAGTTGGAGGCATGTGGGGAGGCCATGCTGCAAACTGAGGATGGCTGCCAGCAGCGCCAGGCCTGGGGTAGCGCCACAAAAAGCCAGGACACCCTGAGGCCTGCTGCCACCTGCTGGCTCCCTTAAGGTTCAGCCACTGATAAAGCCTCCTGTAGTATGTGAGTTGGGTGAGGCAGGGTCTCAGGGATTTACTAAAGTGGGAAGAGTTGTGGTCACCAGGTCAATGTAAATTCTGGTTTGGTGCAGTGCTGAGCCTGAAGCTACTCAGCAAAATTCTCAGAGCACACCAAAGCCAGTTGCCGGTTGTCTGGGGCCCCCGGACTCCAATAGTATTCCAAGAAAGACTGCAGTGCCAGGGAGGCTGGCTGTTCTCGGAGAAAGTGCCTCTAATGTTGGGATGGCTGGGTGGAGCAGGATCTCAGTGAGTCAGCACAGTGGAGAAGCTGAGCTCACCAGACCAATCAGATTCAGATTTGGCCCATGGGGGCGGGCTCAACACATTAAAGATGGCGGCTGCCTGCTGGCTGCAGAGGGAAAATGATGACGTTCCTCCAGCCCTTGCCACAAAGCTACACACCTCAGTCTGCCTCCATATGTCTTCGTCGCACTCGAGTCACCGTCCCTTTGCTGGAGCCCAAGGTGAGTACTTGCGAGGGAGTGAGTCTGTGCACAGGCCATTTAAAAGGATGTCTGGGTTTCCCACAGCCTTCCATTCGTCCCGGATGATAGGAATCCCCCCAGATGTTGTGGGGGCTACCCTTCCCGGCACCGGTATGCTGGGCTGGGGATCATGGTGTGGGGGGGCTGGGGTCACTTGCTCCTCCGTGGGGAACCTCCATAGCTGAGATATCCCTCCTGATTCTCAACTGCCACATGGAAGTTTGTGGCCGGTTTCACATCTTTGCCCCTCCTACCAGTCTTTGCATGGCTCCTTCTTTATATCTTTCGTTATGAAACTTCCACTCATCTAGACTTGAGATGGTTCTTTGTTCTATAATTTAGTTGTAATTTAGTGCTATAATTTAGTTGTAATTTTAATGTGTTCATGGATGGAAGCAGGCACAGTATTTATCTACTCCACTATTTGGGGTCTGCCCTCATGTAATTTAAATGGAGGTGAGAGAGAGGTGTCATCAAACAATAGGATGATTCCTTTAAAGATATATGCACAAGTTCAGGTGAGTTCAACAGGGAAGTGGCACAGCAGCCTACTTGGGGGAGTCAAGGAAGACTTCGGAGAGGTAGAATTTGAACTGAGACTTCAAGAATGAATGTGTTTACCAGGCACACAAGTATCAGGCTCTTCCAGGGAAAGCATGTGTAAAGGTGGGGTGAAAGTCCAGAGGTTGGTGCATTCATAGAACTCTAAGTAATTCAATATTGCTGGCTTGCAAATAGCGAGGCAAAAAAAAATGATAGATGAGACTTGACATTTAGGCAGTGGCCAGATCTTGAAGTTCTTTGTATGCCAAGTAAAGGAGGTTACAGTTTACTCTGTAGAAACTAGGAAAGCATTTTAAGGGCTTTATGCCAAGGTTTCACGGTTGGATTTTTTTCATATTGGAACTATCACTTTGGCAGCAAGTACAGAAGATGGATTGGAAGGAGCTGATAGGAGAGGCCAGTAGGAGTGTTAGGCTGCCCTGCTTTGGGGAGTTTCTTGGCATTGGAAATAGCAATGGCCTTGAATTTTCTCGATAGGTCTAGGTCAGATGACATGGAATAGCAGAGTTCAGTGCTGGGTGAGATCAGAAGATGTACAAGGAAAGAATGGCAACTCAGTCTGAGCCAAGCGTGCATAGTGTAACAGGTAGAGTTTGGAATTTGAGCCAAATGTGTTTACAGTGTGGAAAATCCACTCAACCATCCTTACACATTCAGATGACAACAATGCCATCCTTAAATGCAAATTTTCACTCTGGTAGGACTGTCATTGTCATCATGATGCCATAGACTCTGCTTAGAGGCCAAACCAATTCATAGTTTAGTTATTCTTTTACTTCAAAAATTTACTTCCATGGATTGTGTCCCAGTTAAATTTATAAATAAGATCTTAGGGAGTATGTCTGTGATGCAAATAGTAGTGTGAAATGTACTCTTGCTTATTTCAGAGAATTATTCATCAGATTATCTGTAGTTTGGTAATACTCATGCCATAGCTTCCCTGAGTTGGTCAACAGGAGGTTTATTCTTCTCTCTTAGCGGATTTTTTCATACACACCCCCACACACTATACACATCTCAAAAAGCACATCCATACATGTAAAAGATGAAATGTTGTTTGTAGGGTTCTCTACATTCTTTGAAAGGCAAAGCTTTGATTTGCTAAACTGGAATCATAATTTAAAATTTATCTGTAATAAGTTTTCCAAAATTCTCATAAGATGTATTTTCATGTGGATTCCATTATATTTGCATTTGTATTGTATTTTTTACTTGTCATCCATTTTAAAAGAGTATTTCTGCCAGAAGAGTGAGAATTAAAATAACCACTGTCAATGAATGCACCTGAAAGTTGTTGGGACCCTAGCTGGTTTTCTTGTATGACTCACCCCATCCATCAACATTCTAACGTGATGCAGCTAAATCTTAATTGACCCCCACCTCCCTGGGCACTGTAGAGGTGATACTACTAATTGGAGGATTTCTTCTAAGCAGTATGCAT
This sequence comes from Rhinolophus sinicus, assembly GCF_036562045.2. Taxonomy (NCBI): domain Eukaryota; kingdom Metazoa; phylum Chordata; class Mammalia; order Chiroptera; family Rhinolophidae; genus Rhinolophus; species Rhinolophus sinicus. The sequence continues at coordinate 140,360,761 of NC_133751.1, read as the reverse complement.
TGTCTTGATGTTTTTGCAATTGGGTTCTCTGTGTTTGTCAGCACATGCATGGGCCACATAAGAATTTTTATAATCTAGACCGCTGCCAGGTTCTATTTTCACATTATTGATTACATACTCAGGTATCTCCCCCAATAAAATGAGCCCATCTGCAATGAGGTGAGCAAAATGGAAAACATATAGGATGGCTGGGTGCCAGTAAGCTTATGTACATTCCAGTAAGCTAATGCCTCACATACGGTATTGTGTTGACTGTCACAATTCATGAGGCTCAATTGATATCATCTGGTACTGGTTTTCCTGACTGCTCTACCTCATTCATTGTCTTCGAAGCTAATCTGAACTTGTGGTAATTTTGCAATGTAATCATATGAGAAGACTGAGACATACATGTATATCAAAATAGGCAGGGAGAATTATTTTCTTTTTAACTATGTAACAAATAATGTGATTCTGATGGATATTGACTAATAGAGAACACTAAGAGTTTTTGGAGTTGGACTGCCTGGAGAGTTCAGATCCAACTTATTAATTATGTGACCTTTATCAAGTTGTTTAACTTTTCTGTGCCTCGATTTCCTTGTCCATAAAAAAAAGGTAGAATAGATCCTTTTTAGTAGGTTATTATGAGGACTAAGTAAGAATATACTTGTACATGTAAAGTGTTTGGCACATAGCTTAAGTGTTTATACATATTTTCTCTCTTACTACTCAACTGTCAGTGTTTGATTATCCTTTGGCCCTCAGTAAACACTAATGCTATTTATTTCACATAGGCTAATTCATTAACTGGGTTATTATAGATCAGGAAGGTGGAAAAGCTGTCTTCCAACGAGGGTTACTTGAACTCTGGCTGAGATAGCAACTTCCCCACCCCCAAAAAAACCCCAAAGTCCTACCCAAAGTGATTCTACTTATTTGTGCTTATAAAAGCCAGTGACTGTTAATGAAAAAACCTGTAAAATGTAAGGACTATGCAGAGAATAGTTATTCTTACAGCTACCAGGAACTAATGGTGATTGTAACGGAGAAGGGTAGAGTGGGAATTCAGGACCTGTCTTGAAGGCACCTTGTAAATATGCAATTAATTGCTCTTTTTCTAACAAAGTCATCATAAAGTACATTTTGCAAATGTGAGAAAAAAGAACATATAAACACTAAATAATTATTTCCAGGAGAGAGTGATTTTTTTTGGTTTTCAAAGTTGCAAATTCCAGCAGCTCTTGAGGCATTCATGTATTCATTAAAGAATGGTTTTACATGGGAACTAATCTCAGACAGACATAACTCAATTCCGATGATTAAAACAAAATACAAGTTTTCCTGCTGCATATATGTAAAGGGGATTTAATTTTGTTTGTGGAAATTTTGTTGTGAACTGTGTTGCAATTATTTTTCTATTCCTCATTTCACTTAAGGCATTTTTCTGAATTTTAGCAGTTGTCCTAGAAGAAAGCTAAAACTAAAATTTTACATGGCAGTGCTGCCCAAAATCTTCATAGTGTGTTTTAAAAATGAAAACTGGTATCAGAGTATATGCCCCAGATTAGAAAGCTTGTGCAAAAGTAAACTAGTGCTAATGCACATGGAGTAAAATGGGATAGATCTCCTTCACCCCTCTCAGCCACTCTGTCACACAGGGCGGCCTGCAGGGTCTCAGCTCCCACTCCCCACATAAGAATGCAGGACATGGTGAGGCCAAAAAGGAACACCCATGGAGCCATAGATAGGGAAGCCATACTACTATACTCTCACTGGTGGCTGGGTTGGAGACACAGGAAGCAGGAGCAACACAATCCTCAACCCACTGTCCACTTGTCTCTGCCAACCAACCTCACTTGCTAGCTGCAATCTGCCATGTTAACTGCAATCCCCTCTTGCTAGCTCAGCCACCATCTTCTTGCTAGCCCCTATTTCGCTGCAAGCGTAGCCACAGCAGTTATATTAGTGGCCAATGGCTCACTGGTTACAGCTGACGGCCAACTAGCCACAGATGATGGCCATCCAATCACAGTTGATGGCCATTTACTACCTGAGCCAGCACCTTTCCACGTGAGGCCGAGAGCCTGGAAACTGCTCTCCTGGCTCTGTCCCCACACACTCCCACTCCCCTCTCCAGAGGTAACTACTGTTAGAAATGTGGCCCATTTTATTTTGTATTTCTTTTCTACTTCCTCGACTACTTGATTTTGATAATTTGTATCTGTCCTCTGGTCAGATACACATTACAAAGTCCTCTGGTCCATTTTCACTAATAGTTTGTATAAAAGTGAGCAGCAATCAGGTCAAGTTTCTTATCGCTACCATCCTGTGATTTTTATATTTTCATACCTAATGTTTTTGTGTTTTCTCTGTTTTAGTTTGGTCAAGCATGTCAAAATATTTTTTACTTTATTGTCCTTTCCAAAGGACATGATCTGGGTACAATCAATCTACTATTTTTTTGTATTTTCACTTAGAAATAATAACAGTGGTGTTAAAAATATATCTGAAGAATAAATAAGTTAAGGTATATGATGACTTGCATGAAGTGAACATTTAATGAACATTTAATACTTTTTAACAATTTTACTAGTAGTATTAAACATGTAACTTTATTCATGCCTCATACTTTCAACACTTTCAGTTGCTATTGTCCTATAGAGTTTACAAAGCCCTTTTACATATATATTGCACAGTACCCTTCTGCTATGAACTGAATGTTTCTGTCCCCCCAAATTCATATGTTGAAACTCTAATCTCAATGTGATGGTATTAGGAGATGAGGCCTTTGGGAAGTAATTAGGTCAAGAGGGTGGAGCCCTCATAAAATTAGTGCCATTAAAAGAAGAGACACCAGAGAGCTTGCTTCCCCTCTCTCTGCTGTGTGAGGATATGAGAAAACAGCCACCTGCAACCCAGGAAGAGGGCTCTCACCAGGAGTCCAATTGGCTTGCACCTTGTCTTGACTTCCCAGACTCCAGAACTGTGAGAAATACATTTCTGTTGTTTAAGCCGTCCAGCCTGTGTGGTATTCTGTTATAGCAGCCTGAACTAAGACACCCTCAGAATAGGAAATATGAGTCCCATTTTCCAAATGAATGAAATTAACCAAAGGTGACTAGGAGGACAATTAGATTTTTGTGAGAGAACTTTTATTATTGGACTAGGATGGTGATCTGTCCAAGAGCATAACACCCTGACAGACTAGTCATCACGTTGATTAATAAACAATTGTAATGTTGCCCCTTAAAAAAAAATTTTTAAAGGTGAAAAAGAAAAAAATATTTGAATACAGAGGTAGTAAATAATGGCTTAGGTGATATATATGGTATAATGCTTGAATAGTAAAATTATCCATCAATGTGTATTGTCTTTCCATTTAGCATAGAGATTTAAAAAAAAAGGAAATTTAGAGGAAAAATGGTTTAGTCATGTGGAAAATGCTATCCTTTATGTGGGCCTCCCAAAGACTTTTATTACCTATGTGACCTCTGTCTAGAATGTAGTATTTCAGTAGAAGGAGTATAATTCTTGGAAAAATACATCTTTAGGAAAGACGATGAGGGCTCCTTGTTTCATTCTCTGAGTTGTTTTTGAACTTTGTTTTGAGTTTGGCTATTCTGAATAAGTTTTGATTTTTAAGATTTTGAGAATCTGACAAATGCTATGATCCCATTGCCCAGAAAAGTGGAGAGATACACAAAATGTTGCTTACTATTTCAAAAGGGTTGTAAAACCTAACCTTTGGCCACAAGATTAAGAAACACAGTTTAGATTTTAAAAAAACAAAAGAGTTTTTGTTTGTTTTTTTGTTTGTTTTTAATAAAATATCTTTTTGAAACTCCAAGCCCAGTGTTTCTGTCTATCAATTGCTCACTGAACTGGCTTATTTATAAACGGACTACTTTTATTTTTTTAAATATAACCATTCATCTATACATGAAGGTATATTAGGCTTAAATTTCTGTATATGCCAATAATTAAATTAGTTTAAACGACCTCAACTAAGCATTGACATGAGTTGATGCATATTGATTGTATCAACAACAAATATCAGTTTGTCAGATAAAGTTCAGAACACCCAATTTCATTTGAATTTCAGATAAACAACAAGTACTTTTTCAGTATAAGTATTCCATGCATTGGGAATTCCCATACAATTCAAATATGCCCCTTATACTAAAAAAAAATTCATTGATTATCTGAGATTCAAATTTAACTGGGCATTTTGAACATTTTTTTAATCTAGTAACTCTAGACTAACAAAAATTTTTTTCAATTATTGCAACGATAAGTTTACATATCTGTTTCTATTCCTATTCCTGTTCCTTTCCAAAGGCAAAGATACATTGTCTCATGTTTCACCTTCTCCCATGTCTGTTAAAGCCCCTAGAACCTAATAGTCATGAAATTTGTTAAATGAAAAAATGATGTAGTTTCTAGGTAAGAGAGACCTTGTATTTGGTTCAATATTTCAAGGGACTGTATAAGACTTTGTATTTGGTTCAAATATTTCAAGAGATTTTTAATATAGAGTTGAACTCCAACCCAGTCTTAATTTTGAATAACTTGTACAAGGTCCAAGTTGAAATGGGAATCTAACTCTTTGTAACTCCAAAACCTATGTTTTTAACCTCTATTAGTGGTTCTCATCTATTCTGTGAAGTATTTTAATTATTTGGGGCAGTGTGAGGAGCATGGGTTTAGAGAAAAAAGTGGAATTTAGTAGATGGGAGCCAGAGATGTTACATATCCAGCAACATGTGGGGATAAACCCACACAACAGAATTATTCCAGGTCCCACATAATTTCTGATATTACTGCCAGATATTCGTGTGAGGAATAAACTCTTAAAAATTATCTGAGCCTAGAACCTAACTCCAATTGACCCATATACACAATGTTTTGCATTGTTTTAATATGCACTGAATTTTCTAAGAATGAAGTTGACACGCAAATCAAGAGAAGATTATACATAAAACTCTACAGTAACTTGATAAATGGGGTCTAAAAAAACCAATAGTGTGTAAAATGCTGGGTGATATTATTGCAAATTACTAAAATGACCCATCTAAGCCTGCACAGCCAGCTAGGAAGTAATGGTTCCAGTGGCTCAAATGCAAAATCCACAATCCAAATATGTCCAGGTTCCAGGTGAAGTATGGCACTAGCTTAAGGCAGTTATCTGCTCCAGCTTAATGTTGGGGACAATTCTGGCTCCTGTGGCTAGCTGAGATTTCTAGAACATCAGCAGCAATTCTGAGAATATTCTGATTAGTTGGATATTGGTTCATGACCCCAGTAGAATAATCCACCTTTTCCTTGCAGTTTCCTTAGAAAAAATCGCTTGCTATGTCCCTGCCTGGCTTCGTTCTTGCAGTTGAGTCTTCATCCATTAACAAGAAAAACAGCCCGCCTTCAATAGAGAAGGGGGTTGGGCAGAGAATGGGAGCAAATTGCCTAGGTTGTTTTATATGTACATGTCTACTAATTAAGGACTGAGTTACCTTGTAGTTTTACTGATCTTTGTTTATTTTGGAACTCCCCTAAGAGTTTTTTTTCTATTTTAGAAAATTCTATCACTGATGATAATCCCCTGATGATATTTGATTTTTCAATTCAACACATTTGTATTTGTCAAATTCATGACAATTCTATGTGGAGGTGAAAACATCTGTTTCTTTTTGTTTTCTATTGAAATCACATTGAAATATCAATTATATTACTATAAATTACTTTCCTTCAATTACTCTTTATAATATAGATGTGATATTATATTCCTTTTTTCTTTGGCTCTAGTACTTTTTTATTATTAGTTTCAGGTGTACAAAACAACGTCATAATTAGACACACCCCTCATAAAGTGATGACCCCCAATCTACTACCCCTCTGACATCATATATAGATATTACAATACCATTGAGTATATTCCCTATACTGTACTTTATATCCCGTGACTGTATACTATATACCTAATTATATTATAGTTGACATTCTATATTATTCTACTTCAGCTTCAGTGGTCAGGTATCTACATAGTATATGAAGTGATCTCCCTGATAAGTCCAGTACCCACCTGGCACCCCACATAATTTTACAACATTATTGATTATATTTCCCATACTGTGTTTTATATCCCCATGACTGTTTTGACTGCCAATTTGTAATTTCTAATCCCTTCACCTTTTCCCCCATCCCCACCCACTCCCATCTAGCAATTATCAGTCTTTTCTCTATATCTGAGTCTATTTCTGCTTGTTCGCTCATTTAATCTGTCCTTTAGATTCCACACATAAGTGAGATCATATGGTATTTGTCTTTCTCTGACTTATTTCACTTAGCATAATATTCTCCAGGTCCATCCATGTTGTTGCAAATGGTAAGATTTCATTTTTGTTTTGTTTTAATTAAAGTTTATTGGAGTGCCAATTGTTAGTAAAGTTACATAGATTTCAGGTGTACAATTCTGTAATGCATCATCTATATATCACATTGTGTGTTCACCACCCAGAGTCAGTTCTCCTTCCATCACCATATAATTGAATCCCTTTATCCTCATCTTCCACCCCTCTCCCCCCTTACCCTCTCGTAACCACTAAAGTATTGTCTATGTGTATGAGTTTTTATTTCTTCATTTGTTTGTCTTGTTCTTTTGTTGTTTTCAGTTTTATATACCACATATCAGTGAAATCATATGGTTCTCGACTTTTTCTGTCTGACTTATTTTGCTCAGCTTAATAATCTCAAGATCCATCCATGTTGTCGCAAATGGTACTATTTCATCTTTTCTTATGGATGAATAGTATCCCATTGTGTATATATACCACAACTTGTTTATCTAATCATTTATTGAAGGACACTTTGGTTGTTTTCATGTCTTGGCCACCGTAAAAAAAAGCTGCAGTGAACATTGGAGCACATATATCTTTATGGATAAATGTTTTCAGATTTTTTGGGTAGATACCCAAGAGAGAGATTGCTGGGTCATATGGTAATTCTATTCTTAATTTTTTTGAGGAATCTCCACACTGTGTTCCATAACGGCTGCACCAGTCTGCATTCCGACCAACAGTATCTGAGGATTCCTTTTTCTCCACAGCCTCTCTCCAACACTTGTTACTATTAGTCCTGTTGATGATAGCCATTCTAACTGAGGTGAGGTGATATCTCATTGTGGTTTTTATTTGCATTTCTCTGATGATTAGTGATGTTGAGCATTTTTTCATATTTGCCATTTGTATGTCCTCTTTGGAAAAATGTCTCTTCAGGTCCTCTGCCCATTTTTTAATTGTTTGTTTTTTCATTGTTGTTGAATTGTATGAGTTCTTTATGTATTTTAGATATTAGCCCTTATCAGAGGAATTGTTTGCAAAAATCTTCTCCCATTTGATTGATTGCCTCTTTATTTTGTTAATGGTTTCTTTTGCTGTGCAAAAACTTTTTAGTTTGATAAAGTTCTATTCATTTATTTTAGCTTTTTCTTCCCTTGCCTTTGGAGTCAAATTCATAAAATGCTCTTTGAACCCAACGTCCATACATTTAGTACCTATGTTTTCTTCTGTGCATTTTATTGTGTCAGGTCTTATGTTTAGGTCTTTGATCCATTTGAGTTAATTTTGGTACATGGTGACAGATAGCAGTCTAGTTTCATTCTTTTGCACATGGCTTTGCAATTCTCCCAGCACCATTTATTAAAGAGGCTGTCTTTTCTCCACTGTATGTTTATGGCTTCTTTGTCAAAAATTATCTGTCCGTATTTATGTGGGTTTATTTCTGGGTTCTCAATTCTATTCCATTGGTCTGTGTGTCTGTTTTTCTGCCAATACCATACTGTTTTAATTATTGTTGTTCTATAGTGCAAGCTGAAGTCAGGGAGTGTGAGAGCACCAGCATTGTTCTTTTCTCTTAGGATTGCTTTGGCAATTCAGAGTCTTTTGTGGTTCCATATAAATCTGATGATTTTTTGTTCTATTTCTTTAAAAACTGCCATTGGGATTTTGATGGGGATTGCATTTCATCTGTATATTGTTTGGGGTAATATGGCCATTTTAAATATATTGATTCTTCCAATCCATGAACACGGAATGTCTTTCTATTTCTCAGCGTCGTCTTCAATTTCTTTTAAAAATGTTATATAGTTTTCTGTATATAAGTCTTTTTCATCCTTGGTTAAGTTTATTCCTAAGCATTTTATTTTCATTTTTTTTTAATGGCCAAGTAATACTCCATTGTATAAATATACCACAGTTTCTTTATCCAATCATCTATTGATGGACATGTCAGTTGTTTCCATGTCTTGGCTATTGTGAAAAGCACTGCAATAAACATAGGAGTGCATATATTTTTTCGAATTAGTGTTTTGGATTTCTTTGGATAAATACCTAGGAGTGGAATCGCTGGGTCATAAGGTAGTTCTATTTTTAATTTTTTGAGGATTCTCCATATTGATTTCCATAGTGGCTGCACCAATCTGCAATCCCACCAATAATGCACAGTGGTTCTCTTTTCTCCACAACCTCACCAACACTTGTTGTTTGTTGATTTATTGATGATAGCCATTCTGACAGGTGTGAGGTGTTATCTCATTGTGGTTTTCATGTGCATTTCTCTAATGATTAGTGATTTTGAGCATCCTTTCATATGTCTGTTGGCCATTTGTATGTCCTCTTTGGAGAAATGTCTCTTCATGTCCTCTGTCCATTTTTTAACTGGGTTGTTTGTTTTTTGGTGTTGAGTTGTATGAGTTTTTTTAATAAATTTTTGGATACTAACCCCTTACAGATGTATCATCGACAAATATCTTCTCTTATTTAGTAGGATGTCTTTTTGTTTTGTTGATGGTTTCCTTTGCTGTGAGAAAGTTTTTAGTTTGATGTAGTCCCACATGTTTATGTTTTCTTTTGCTTCCTTTGTCTGAGAGGATATATCGGTACAAATATTACTAAGGGTAATTATATTCTTTTTTAAAGATTATATATGTAGGTAAGTATATTACATGTAATTATCATTGCAGAATATTTATTAAGTGTTACTGCTTTGAGTTATCTGATGCAAATACATATTTCAAAGAGCACCAGCCAATCTGAGCAATGTCTGACATTCAGTTAAAGTACACTATGATTTACATGTTGGCAGATTAATTATTCATGGTATCAAATCTTATCTGAGAGAAAAAAAAAAAAACTATGCCAAAAAATAATAGCAGTACACAATATTTCTTAAATCAAATTTCCTAGGAAAATTCTGTACACATTTATAGAAACTATTTGCAATTTTACTTTTTATAAATATTTTTAAAGTGTTCTTAAATTAGAAAGAAAACCCCTTATTATCTCAATGCTTCCAACATAAATAATATTTGGATAAACAATACAAGAAGAGGTGAAGATTTCTCATGAGAGTCCTAAAAGTTGCATTGGTAAAATGCCAGCAGACACATCTGGGCCAAATATTATGGAGAAAGGGGATATCTTTTCTGAACAATGCAGACTTCTTTGTGTATTTTAGTAGATGCAGGATGCAAACTGGTGTGGTGACTACAAAGTTTGTGTGGAGTCAGACAGCGCTAAGTTCATGGGGCCTTAAACATTTTATGTAATCTCTCTGAGGTTTAATTTTTTTTATTTGTAAACAAGGATAATTATAGGCCACCATAACAACATTCCATAGACTGGGTGGTTTCAAAGACGGAGATTTACTTTATCAGTTCTCAAAGGCTGAGCAGTCCAAAATGAAGATGCTAGTGGATTCAACTTGTGAATTGTCCTCACTTGCAGTTGGCTGCCATCTTGCTATGTCTCACATGACCTATTTTTTGTGTACAGTATATAGCAGGGAAGCCTCTTCCTATAAGGACACTGATCCTGTTGGATCAGGGTTCCACCCTTATGACCTCTATTAGCATTAATTAACTCTTTAAAGTCCTTATTGCCAAATACATCACATTGAGGGTTAGGCTTTGGCTTATATTCCATAGCTCAGTGCTAGCTCCTTAGTAGCACTAGTAAACATTGGTGTCACTAGCATCATATGTCAAATCTAATCCTCACAATCATGCTATGAAGTGAGAATTATTAGCTACATTTTAGACATAAGAAAACTGAAGCTCAGAAGGCTTGGGTAACATACTTTAGTACAAGCATTCAGAGCATGGTGATACAAGAATAGAAACTTAGTTCAGGCTGACATAAACATGCTCATTGTATTCCATTCTATACTGCTTCTTGGAATAATGGCATTTTAATTAAGTATTAATAACTAACATTCTTATAGTGCTTTATAATTTCTAAAGTGCTTTCCTCATCTTTAATTGTTACTGCGGAGGATGTCATGAAACTGGTTAAAAGGGAAGGAAAGGGGGGACCCGGGGTGAGAGCAGGAGCCCACAGCAACAAAGCACTGCAAAAAGATCCCACTTGAAGAAAGGAAAGCTTAGATGACTTCTCAGAGCCAGAGAGGCCAGCAAAAGTCTCAGGAAGGTGGAATCAAAGAAAAGGCAAGCTTTAGGAAAAACAGCAAAGCAAGAACTGAGAGTAAAGTTGACATCACTGAGATTAGGGCCTGTAAACAGGCACCCAAATCAGCTAGATGCCTGAGGTAACGCAAATGGACTGAGAATGAATGGTTCAATATGAATGACAATTGTGGGAAGTGAAAGAGAAGTCCCTGGTTGCTAAGAGCATGGTGGTTTAAGGTGCTAGATCTGGAGGGCAATTGCCTGGGATCACCTTCTTCCTGTTTGACCTTGGGGAAAATGTAAACTTCCCCAGTTTTCATGTGGGAATGATGGTACACTTTATCTCATAATGGTGATGTATTCCATAATACCTGGGGTGCCAAAAAAAAAAAGTACACATTTTAAGAAAGGAAAAACTGTATTAAAATTGCAATATTCAATGAATACCAATAACAAAAGATGAATACAAGTCATGTGTATACATTTTTTTGACATCCCCGGTATACTGAATGTTGTGTGCTTAGCATTGTGCCTAGAACTTAGTAAAATGTTAATGATATGGTTATTGATATGGTTATTTTATCCCTAGAATAATCTCATTATGTCTAATAAGAGACCTCATGTACATTGCAATTGTGACTGTGTCTCTTGCACTGCAAGTGAGAGTGTGAAAGGTGCAGTATTTCCGTAAAATATCATTGTCTGTGTTCTACCTTCTCTAGAAAATCCTCAGGAAGACTTAGCATAGGCAGTTCCTGAGGTAGTGAAACGAGGGTCCATCAGAACTTCAGGCAAACAGAGTGATCAGGTTCATCATGGGGTTAGGCTGAGTTAGGCATCAATGATCTGGGAATGTATTAGCAGAAGGAATTCCTGAGGAAACATCTCCTACTATTCTGTTTGTTGTCCTAGTCCACCTGTCCACACACACTTACTGCAAGTCGCCTTTCTTGGGCCAGGAAGTAGTGACTGAATGTTTCCCATAGTGAACCCCATACCGCCCTCGGAAATATTGGTCCAAAAGTGAATAAAAGAGCAAAAAAGAGAGTACAAGAGTGACAAGAGGAAAGAGAAGGAAGAAGAGGATGAGATAAAGAGAGTTAATAAAGCAGAGAACATCTCTCAGATTCTCACAACTGGCACTCTTTGAGAAAGGTTAGGATTCCCTTTTTATAGCAGTAAACGCTGAAACATGCTTCTGGTCTTGTAGCTGAAAAGGGTAGGGAATGGATTGTCCACTCAGGCCTGCTAACTCAAATTCCTTGTTCATTGTACTGAGTCCTGCTTTTGCCTCCAGAAAGTAAGGGAGTACCTACAATGCCAGATGGAACGTGGATCTTTTTCAACTACGAGCTATTGCACAAAGAGAAAATGACTGTGTGGGTGATCCACCATGGTTATTTAAATGACTAAAGGCTTTACTTGGAAAAAAAAAAAAAATCATAGGCTCATGTAATATCATCTGACAAGTAAAAGTAGTTTGTTGAATAACAAAACTGTATGATTAAATATGTTTGAAAGATCATATATAAAATAAAAAGATTAATTTCATGGCTTATCTGTTTATCTTTTTGCATATCTATTACGTAAAATTTTCTACATTTCAGTTATAGCAGTTTTCTTAATTGTGTATCAGGGAATTTGCAAACTCTGATATTTATTCTGTGTGTAATTGAGGTCAGCCTCTGCAGAAAACTGGGACATCTCAATTATATAATCTCAGTTTAGTCCATATCATCCTTATTATTTACAGCTTCAATGTTATTCTATATTGCCCATTTCTAAAGCAAGAAATATCATATGTACCTGTCTTATATGAACCTTGATAATTTATTTTAATTAAAATAATTTAAAGTGTTGATGCAAGATATTAGTGATTTCAAGCTAAGTATAATTCCTGAATAAAGCAAGCCATGAATCTTACATGAGACTATCTTTAGAAAACAACTATTTTGATCACATATCCTCTAGTAAGATGTTCACTTTTAATGCAAATGGTCAAGAAGTCTAAGTGTCTTTTATTTCTTGGAAGGATGCATATATATTTGAAATCTGGCACAACCCCCTGAATGTCAGTGCATTAGCTATAGGGGGAAGAAAAATGAAGAAAAAGAAAATATATGAAAACAGACAGATGAATTTGAAAAGCTTACTTGCCTTGAGGGAAAAGAGCAATGAAATAGTTGCTAGCAACCTTGAAAATACTGTGTGTGTGTGTGCCTCATTATACCACCTAGATTTCCAGCCTGTCACATTCAATGAGGTCTTTGCAAGCCAATGATGCTAAGGCTGTCAGCATGACATCTTATAATATGGGATGGCTTCCGCCCCCGCCATGTATAACACTTCCTGAAAAGCAATGGAGGGAGCCCTGCCAGATAAAATATTCTTTCTACCTCCATTTAATAAGAGTATTTTCAGATTTCAGTAAGAACAACTCTATGCTACTGATGTGTTAGAGCATCGAGTCAGTCTCGGCACCATTCTTTTCCCCCCCCCCCCCATAACGGAGGCCTCAGCATGGAAGTTGCATTTGATTCTACTCAGAGAAACTAGCGTTATATATAGTGCCTGCAAATTTACCATCCTAGCTGCACTTTCTGCATGCAGCCTGATCTGTTTTCTCTGTTCTGTTGTCTCTCTGGCTAGATTGCCCATATCAGGCCATTTTTTGAGAGTTGAAAGAGCCTTTTTAGAGAAAGGATGCCTTGTCTAGGAGAGGGGCAGTATCTGCCTTGGAGCATCTTGGAGGTCTTCATGAAATGATGGGAATTCTGTGTAGTTCCAGGGAGAATGGTGCGTTCCTCTTCTCTCAGGGTGTACTCATTGATAGAGGAGTGAATGGAGGTGATTTCCCTTGACCCCATCCAAGATACTATCCAAGGCTTGGCTTGAGTGCAGAATCACTGACAAGGGGATCCAGACCATTCAATAGCATGTCCAGAAGTCTAGTGGGGAAACAAAGTCATTAGGGGAGTAAAGTGCTATGATTTGTCTCCTGTAGGAATTACCAGATGACATTGTCAGAACTCCTAAACTATGGGAATCAGTGAAAGAGAAATCATAGAAAGCTACCCCCTAATGAGGGAGAGGATGAATCACCTTTCTTCCTTCTAATCTCCTCCCCAAACTTTGCAACTCCTTGAGAGAAGGGCAGCCACCTGCCACCTGCCACCTGCCACTCACTTCTCTTCAAGGACCGTAGGATTGGATTATCTATTTTTAATGGACTTAGATAAACTATTTTGTACACAAAGCTCATTTTCTCACCTCTTATTTTGGCGGATGTGATGTATGTTTGGCATAGGGATAAATTGAGATTTGTATCTTTGACACGATGCTGACTGGATCATAGCAGAATAACAACAGAGGAAGGAATAAGTCTCAACACAGAACTCTAGTCATGACAACAAATTATTTTGGGAACAGTATCTTCCTTTTCCTGACTATTTTCTCACTTACTTGTGTCCTTATTTTCTTTCCTACACAAACGTTCGGATACTCTCAGTGCCCTCAGTTCATTTATTTTCCTATCTAGCCAAGAATAATTCTTTCTATTCACATTTTCCTCTTATTATTGCTTCTCTCACATCATTAAGTTCCTCTATTACATTCCAAGGACTGTTGCCTTGGTTTAGGTATATTTCCTGGGAATATTCTTCTCCCTGCTGGATCTAAGAGAAGTCTCTCATTTGCTTCTCTCTCTCCCTCTCCCTCTCCCTCTCCCTCTCCTCTCTCCTCTCTCCTCTCTCCTCTCTCCTCTCTCCTCTCTCCTCTCTCCTCTCTCCTCTCTCCTCTCTCCTCTCTCCTCCTCTCCCTCCTCTCTCCTCCTCTCTCCTCTCTCCTCTCTTCTCTCCCCTCTCCTCTCTCCTCTCTCCTCTCTCCTCTCTCCTCTCTCCTCTCTCCTCTCTCCTCTCTCCTCTCTCCTCTCTCCTCTCTCCTCTCTCCTCTCTCCTCTCTCCTCTCTCCTCTCTCCTCTCTCCTCTCTCCTCTCTCCTCTCTCCTCTCTCCCTCTCTCTATCCCTTTTCCCCTCTCTCCAGTCTAGTACAGATTCTACAATCTGCTTTCAGTCATCACTGTTGACACATCAAAGAAATATGACTTTAATTTTTTGAAGAAAATATGAATCATGTAGTGTTTCCCACACAGACAGTACCCTCCTCTGTTATCTAGCTGTACACTCTAAAATTCCGAGCTTCATTTTATACACAAGTCATGGTTAGATTATTAGGACTGTACAGTGCAGAGCACCACCCCACCAGGATATGAGCTCATCTTCTCTGAGAAACTAAATGGGGTTGAGCTGGGTCAGTGTTTGGAAGAACACATTTCCGATGAAAGCTGAGAGAATTGCAGGAAGGAACAACAATTCCCAGACTGGACAATGGACTCCTTCTTTGATAAGAACACTTCAGTTGGAAATTAAAAAGAAATGATAGGATCATTATTGTCATAGAAGAAAACCACTTAATTGAAAAATATTCCCATTTTATATGATTACCATATAAGAAACATTGACTAAATTATACAGAGAAAAGGTTCATTCATATTTCAATTTTTTATGTGTGTGACACAAACTAAATAAAGGGGAATAAGATTCCCCCCCCCAAATTAGCAATTTCTACAGTATGTGGTATGGTCAGAACAGTTTCAGCTTGCTTTCTGTATTTATAATACTTTACAGGGAGACTTGGTTTTTTGAAGAATGGCCCTGCTATTGCAAGACTTTGAATATCTTTGTGATTCACCCAGGTACCTATTTTCAAAGACTTACAGTAAAATGCAAAATATTTGTGAATCAAAATTAACTATTAAACTATTGTGGCAGTACCCAGAGTATTTGTGGCAGGAACCAGAATATTTGATGAACCAAGGCATTCCATTCTCTAGCTATTCAAATAAAAAGGAGTTTATTGTCTGGTGATGATAAGACAAAGGAAGGAGATAGGAGGTGGCAAAAAATGAATATTCAAGAGCAATATGTTAGCCTGAACCTGTAATTACACTCTGCCCACTAAAAGTTCCTGTAAATATCACTTGGATTCATCTCAATCTCTCATTACTCATCACTGTGCCCCCTTAAGGCTTGTTATCCAACACACTGTGAGGGGGATGTATTCCAAAGCCTAGGGAATTATTTCCCTTGAATTATGCAGGTGAGTGGGTGAATTTACAGTTGCAGGCATCCGAGAATGTATCAGTGACAGCAAGATTCCTGCAGGTTCATTTCAGCTGCCAAAGAAATAACTCTGCTGAATATTGATTCCGCTCCGCTTTAGGTGTTGCCCTTGGAGGCAGTCACCATTGACAAACACACACACACACACACACACACACACACAGATTCATGCTCATGCAGCCCACAAAGTCACCTGCTCATTGCTCAAATAAGCATGGGCAACCACATTTTCTGGAATCAGCTCTGAGCAGAGAACTATTCTAGATGGTGTGAGTGTCCTGATGGTGGAGAATGGAGGGTAATTACACCAAAAACAGAAAACATGTATTATTACCCTAAAGATATAGATGGCTTAATGAGAAACAAAATAAAAACAAAAATGTAGTAGTAAATATAATAAAATGGGCAATAAAACATATGCATAAATCACTGAACTGGTACAGTGAAGTCATGAAAATCTAGTATTTTCATACAAGGAGAAGGATAACGAAGGAGAAATTAAAGGGTGATTTGGAGAAGGCAGTAGGTAATATGGCAGGTCTGTGATGAATCTTAACAGATGATGGAATAGCTAATTTTTATTTATTTTTATTTTTTTATTTTTTTATTTATTTTTTTGTCTTAGAAGAGAGAAATGAAGTCAGTGTATTTAAGGCAGCTAGATGCCCTAGGGAAGCATGCTCATAATTGTTTTTCCTAAAATCCATGCGATGGTCAGAGGTATTTCTTGTATTCTTTGAAAAATAGGTTGTGGTTTCAGAAAGCAAAAGAAAGTATCCGCTCTTAGAGAGTAATAAAGAATATCAGCACCTCAAGGATTCTAAAAATTCTTTTGGTAATACATCTCTGTGACTGTCTTTAGTCCCATACACATATTTCCAAACTTATTTCATGAGGAGGCCTTTTTTCTTTTTTCATAAGAATATTGCTCTAGAAATCTTCTGCTCCACACATTTGAAGAGACAGATAGAATGGACCTATCAAAGAACAAGGGTACTTTTATCTTTCTTTCTAGTAGAGTCATGAATATACTTTACCCTACAACCCCAAGATTTTGCAAGTTTCCACGTCGTTAATTAATCACTCTATCTTTAAAAAAAAAAATTCTTTAGTGAGTCAACTTCGCAGCATTATTTGCTCTCAAAAATATAGGATCTGATTGCCTTTATCAAACAGGCTCCTATAATCTTTTAAAAACATTTTCTACTTTTTGCGCTGAGTCATCAAAGGGAAGGCAGTAGCAAAGAATACATTATTTTGTCCAGAAGCATTTTACATTAAAGAGCATGAAATCAGGAACACAGGGGATCATATTTCGAAAGACTCCTACAATGCAATTGCAGCAAAAAGTCAGATAGATTTTTAATGCCCTTACTCATGGAACATCAAGAGAAAGGCAGTGAAAATTATTTTTGTTCTTCTCAAGTCAGTATCAAATTGAATTACTTCCTTGTTTGTCACAAATTTGATAATATGCGTTCAGTCGTCTATAAATGTATATAGAGATGCTGGTTTAGGAATTGGTGACTGGAGACAAGAGTGACAAGTGACATCTATCACTAGATTTTAAGAGGGGCTCTAGTGTGTATTATCAAGCATTTCTACAGTCAAGAATACATACCATTCCATGTAAGTGAAGCGGTTATTTTTGTGAATTAGGAATAAGTTTTCTTAAGACTTTCAGGTAACATTAACGTGAAGTTTTTGGTCAGGACCTGGATAGAATTCAGTGAAAAAGTATCTATAAATAGAAAATTTTGGTAGTGAGAGAGAACTAATTTTTGTATTTATGATAATTTAAGAATTAAAAGGAACTGGAATGGCCACATTCAATGTTCTCATGCTGGTAATTTCTTTTCAGAAATATTAAGCAAACTGCTTTTATGGCAGTCAACACATTATGCAGGTTTGTTTTAGTCTTGAAGTATTTAAAGATATGTGGTAGGTAGGAGGGTTTTTCACATGAAACTTGAAAATCAAAAGATTTATGAAGAGGACAAAATTTGACTCCCTAAATACAAAATTAAAACTTCTGTACTACCAAAATAACCCTAAAGAGGATATGAAAAGACAAAACAGCATCAAAAAAAAAAAAAAAAAAATTGCATCAAATATCATAGTCAAAGAGCTAATATCCTAAATTGTTTTGTTCCTACAAACCAATAAGAAAAGACAGAAATAAAATTAAAAAGGGAGAATACAATAAGAAGTTCACACAAACACAAATAGTTTATCAAGATATTGAAAAATATTTCATCTTTTGTGGTTCAAGACAAATTAACTTAACAATTAGGTATCATTTTTACTTTATCAGATTGTTAAAAGTCCATAGTTTTCAAATGTATAGTAAAGCCAGCAAGAATAATAAATAAAAACAAACAGTTTGGAGAGCAATTTTCCATAATAAATTTATATAATATATAAACCTTTTGACTTAGCAGTTGTAATCCTAGTAATTAATTTTATAGAAACGTTCCTGAAAATTTAAATGTGTGCAAAAATACATAAAGATTTTCCCTGCAGCCTTATTTGTAATAATGAAAAATTAGAGATAATCTACATACCTATCAATTTAAAAAAAGTTGTTGAATAAGCTGTAGTTTATTTATACGGTAAGAAGAGCAATAAGCCATTGGAAGAATGAAGACCTACAGATCTTGACAAGAAAACATGTTTATGATATGTTGCTTAGTGTAAAACACAAGTGACAAAACAGTCCATATAATACGATTTCATATTTTAGATAAATACATGTGTATGTCTGTGTATGCATGCAATGTAGTTTTTTTCTTTCTTTTTCTATGCACATTTGTGGTTTTAAACTACTTCTAGACAGCATTTTCAAAATTAAAATCAAATACTCAAACAAAATTACCTCAGATGAAGTAGTGACTGAAGGGATGCCATACAGCTATCCTTATGCCTTTTAAAGTAGTTTCTCAAGTCAAGCAGTAGGCAGACTCTAGCAGAGTTAAACTATAACACTCGGCTATCAATTTGCAATCACTATGCTCCACTGACAGCTTCTCATCTTTCCCCTGGATTACTTCCTTGACCTTTAAACTGGTCTCCCTGCTGCTTCTTGGACTTATGGCAACACCCATTCTCAACACAACAGTCTGAGTAGTCTTCACAAAATTTAAATGATATTCATATCACCATCACCCCCTTCAAAGGCTTCCTATTGCACTCAAGATGAAACCCAAATCCCTACTAGGCAGTAAGGACCTGTCATCTTACCCCAGTTTTTCAGCCTCCTCTAATGGCATGCCACCCCTGCCTCACTATGCTCCAGCCTAGTGGACCCTTTTATTTGTTTAAAGGCTCCAAATTCTTTTCTTCCACAGGACTTTTGCACATGCTTTCCATTTTTCTAGAATGACCTTTCTCTGCCTCCAAACCCCCTCCACTCTTCCCCTTTTCTTGGCTAAAACAGTCTTCCAGACTCACCTTAAAAAAGTTTTTCTCATAGAGGGTTTCCCTGTTCGTTTTTACCAATTAAACTAAATCCCTATCAGTTTCTCATATCATTAAAAAGTACATATCATGCTTTTTCTTCAGTTTACCTGTCATAATTTGTAATTATATTTTATATGGTTCTTTAATGTTTGCCTCTCTACCAGAGTAAGATTTATGCAAGCAGGAACCACCACCGTAAAACAAACATCCTATAAAATCACTTTCTAGCAGGATACCTTTCTACCTAGCAACATAATACATGTTTTTTAATGAACTAACAAATGAAGGGATACCCCTAGCCCCTTTTTGTTAATACTTATTTTTAAAAGAGCTTCTTTATCCCACTTCTGTGAGCACATAAAAATATTCTGACATAAACTAGAACAGAAAAATAATCAACCATAACACAAATGTATCTTTGTTAGTGAACAAAAATACTATTCTGGGTGAGTAGAAACCTCTTTGGGTGCCACTTACAAAAATAGACTCTGCTCCTTTCATTTGCTTTCAAACTAGAGGAGAGCAGGTGTCACAACCCTGCTAAACATTTATGCTGTTAGAATCCCAATTACTGAGGGAACCCAACAACCCACTGGGTTAAATTGTTTTGTGTCAATTCACATGTTATTTCTGGTTGTTTAACCTGACCTGCAAGGACCTATGTAATTTTGTCCTCCCCAGGTTTTCAGCCCCCTCTAATGGCACACCACCCTTCTACCTTTTAAAATAGAACCACAACTGATCTGTTCCACATCCTCCAAGTTTAGAACTTTCCCTTTGAGGAAGGAGGTGATAACTTTGAGAAATGTAAGAAAACTTCCTACCAAAAATATCAGTCCTCTGGGAGGAGAAAGACAAAGAGAAATCTAATCCTGTGTTCATGAGTCAAGTGTTGCGTGCCTCTCTTAGATGAATTTTGGGAAGGGTGTTATTAATATGCAAAGTTTCTTTTCAAGCTCCCAAGTTACATTTGCCATGCTCTCATTTACCACTTCCTCTAGAAACATCTCCATTTACATTTGATATTAGTTCTGGAAGTATTTTACTCTAGGTATTGATTAAGTTTCTTTGAATTGTATGAAATAGAAACCAGAAGATGATTTTTTTTTTTAATAAGAAACTACAAAACAATGTGTTGGATATATTTTAAGACATCAAAGACAACTTGAACAATAAAGCGTTAGAAAGGATGAAGATAACGCTACTCCAAATTCATGGGCTTATTCTCTAGAGTTCCAGAATGAACACGGGTCAGTTCTTTTCTCCTTATTAAAATCTGCTAATTAAAATTCTCAGGCAAAATTATTGGACCAGTTTGAGTTAGTTGTCCACTTCAGTGTCCAATTAGGTATTACAGCCAGATCCTCTACTATGAATAGAGTGGGAAGAGAAGAGATTCTTGGAAGATGGTTTAATGGATGCTCATCACACACAGCTTATGAATTTCTGTTGAAACACTATTTGTTGATTGAGCATAAGAAAACTTGTAAATGTAGATGGATAACTCACTGAGAGACTGAAAGAACCATATTCTAATAACAGGAGTCTAGAATGACATACTTTAACCCCATCCAAATACAGAGAAAGATATAGAAAACTGGCACACAGGAAGCCCTTATATTTGGGTGTAGAGTGCTGACCTTTAAGCAATATGGCTTCACATTTCTCTAGTCTCCTATTAGATAGAAGAAAGGACATTTTCCAGTGCACATGGTATCTTAGCTTTGATTGCCTTTTCCCCTTCTCACTTGCCCAAATTCTCACCATCAGTTCTTTTTGTCTTTTTCCCCCCTTTATCTTTGTAACTTTACACTGTCTCCTACCTTATCACCTCATTCCCAAAGTTTGACATTGGCCACCATGTCTTCTTGCCGAGAGTTATTTGCCTCCTTTATTTCACCTTGCATGTGCTGCAAGAGGAATTTTCCTAAAACACCACTATTGTCATGAAGGCAATTTTCTCGAAAACATTTAATCCCCCTTTTTTTTTCTGTTTAATCAATTCTAAACTTTTCTGCTAATCTGTTTAAGTCCTTTGATAGTTTGGCCATTCTTAACCACTCTTCAGTTTCTATTCTTTCTTAGTCTGAATCCTTAGGTCAATCATTTTGGACTCCTGATTGTCTTCCTCCAACTATAGCCACACATGTTCTCATATTCTTGGCTCGCTTTTGGTCTTTTATTGCCCTAGAATGCTGTACTTCATATCTCATGTTCACCTGCTGAAATTCAGATTATTATTCTAAACCCATCTCAAGTCTTAACCTCTGATGACGTCTGCCTCATGTCCATCTTATATTTTAAAATTATTTTTTTAAATTTGTTACTTATAACCTTATGAAAGACTGTCTTGTTCTTTAATGTCTGCATTCAGTTTGTAAATTTAACATATCAAAATAAGAAAATGATTTAATACTGTCCTATTCATTCATTATTTTCAAGAAAAAATTATTATATGCCTCCTACATGCATGACATTGTTCTAGACAAAGCAGATACAGTGAGCGGACAGTAAAGACAGCTAATCTCTTGGGGCTTAATTCTTGTGGAAGATGATAGTCTGCACCTTGGACATGGTGAGAAGTGATAGGAGGTGAGATGAGAGAGATATGAGTAGGCAGGACTGGACTGCACAAGAATTTGAAAACTATGTAGTGAGGGATAATAGCCTGATGATTCCGTCTTCTCCCCCTTTTCCTTCCTCCCCATGCCCTCCTTCACTGGGGTAAATAGTATGGATTGTATCTTAAGTGCAATGGATGATCACTGATTTCTATGTAAAATGATTATAGGAGGGCAAAAGGAGAAACAAGAAATGTAGGAATAAGATGATGGTGTCTTGGGCTGGGATAATAGTAATGGAGCTGGCGGTGGGGATTGTTTCATGTGTTTATGTATGACCTTTCCTACCATATGAAAAACCACCACAGACAGACGCCATGTCTTAACCACACTTTAGGAGATATTACACAGGTAAAAGCACATAACAGATGTTCTACATATATCTGTTGGCAAAGTGATTAGATTTAATTTTATCTTTGCTTATTTAAAAAAAGAATTATTTGTGAGATAGAAAACTGGTAATATATAATCAATGAACTGGCCATTCTTTTTGTTAACTATTTCTCTTCATCATCATGATGGATACCTGTCAATTTATTGGTTAGATTTTGTAGGGACAATGATATTTAGTCAAGACAGACCCAAACTACTAAATTAAAACTCCCCTAAGCTTTTCAAATTTTAGATGTGTCCTCAATGTGTCACAATAATTTAAGGACTTTTAATAAGAAAAATCTCAAGGCAATATAAGATAGCTGAACATTTTTGTCTTCCCACAGTATGTTTCTTTATAGCCCAATCTGTTTCCATATATATCTATCTCTATCTTGATCTCCATCTCTCTCTCTCTCTCTCTCTCTCTCTCTCTCTCTCTCTCTATCTATCTATCTATCTATCTATAGCTATATCTATATATATATATATATATATATATATATATATATATATATATATACATATATACACACATATATGTATACACACACACACACACACACACACACACACACACACACCATGGTAATGTTTTAAATAATTGTATAGTCCCCAAAGTATACTTTTTGAGTAGGATGTACCAATGATTAAAAATCTATGTATAGAAATAAATCTGCTGCTTGCAAAGGCTGCTAAGTCTCAATACTATGTGTGGGTGTATAATTTATATTTCTTTTCATAACTATCTATAACCACTTTGAAAGCTATTTCTAAGTAACTTTAAAAAAAGAAAATTAGATGCCCACAAGAGAAAGACATTCACAAAAGTAAGTTTATCCCAAGATCCAGGTGATCTTCTCAAGAGATCTATGATATTGCTGATATAGAACCTGGGATAGCAGGCTTCCAGTACAGAACTCTACTGAAAAAGTTACAGTTAGAGTGACAGAATGAAATAATAGACACAAAAAAGTATTTTGAA
The DNA here is from genome assembly GCF_036562045.2 of Rhinolophus sinicus. Classification (NCBI taxonomy): domain Eukaryota; kingdom Metazoa; phylum Chordata; class Mammalia; order Chiroptera; family Rhinolophidae; genus Rhinolophus; species Rhinolophus sinicus. Next base: position 140,337,706 of record NC_133751.1, on the reverse strand, counting down.
GAATTCAAAGAATTGTAAACACATTTGGCAGTCTTTATGCGAACAGCTTCTCAATTCTTTATTCAGAATAGCTCTAAACCCTTACATTCTAACAAAAAATTTATTTGGAATGGTCAGTTAAATATCAACATTCAGTTCACCAGCCTGAACATTTTCTACCACCTCATCTTAATTGATATAAGTAATTTTCAGGGGGAGGAGCCTCTTTTATCAATGTACAAATACTATTTGTACCAATGGTAAAAATACCATTTGGAAAAAATATATATATTTCTAACCAAATGGCTCACTAACAAAATGTTTCCCAGGCTTGAGTTATGGTCCCACTGAAATTAGAGTTTCACAGAATTTTAGAGGTGGACAGGCTACCAGAGACCATGTAGTTCAATTCCCTCATTTGTCATATGAGTAGTGGAAAGCAGGTTGAGTTCCTATGACAGAGAGAGAATAGACAATTGAAAGGGGATTCACACTCTATCTTTATGTTCTCATAAAAATAAGCACGGTTTACTAACTTACCTGAACCCTTTGCAGCAGTGCTGAGAATAAACTTCAGGTCTCCTGAAGCTGAGGTCAATACCCCTCACCTATAACCTATTTATTTGCTTAACCTCATTTTATTGTATTATTGAAGCCATCTCATGAACTCAACTGTAGAAAATCAAATAAAAATGTTTCCATGAATGTATTATGTTCCAAGACCTATTGCAAGCACTCTATATCTATTAAATTATTTAATCATCACCACAACCCTATGAGATACATACCATTATCATTTTCATTTTATAGATGAGAAAACTGAGGCACACAGCTGTTTGGTTACTCATCATAAGCAACTGAGTGGTAAAGATATGTGTGTCTACAATATGGAGACTATATACATGCCCAGTACTTTATTTATGGCTATCAAAAGAAGTTAATATTATAATGAGACTTAAGAAATCAAACAAATTACATTCTTAAAAATAAACTGTATATAAAATTCTGATAATGACTACTTCTGGTTTTAGAATGATAATTTACCTTTCAGAATTAGGAGTATTGTCAAAGAGGAAGTCTGAGAGCTACTTTGCTGATATGGGGCATTGTGGCCACGCAGCAGCCTACCCGTCTTTCTCCTTGTACCTGCCCCCAAAGAAAGGAGAGTCTGTGAGATGGATCCTTTCAGGGACATTGCTTCACCTTTGTGTTTGCACCTTATGTCTCTCTGTTTGGCCCCAAAAAGATGGCTGGTCAGCCAGTGATGAGTAAGATTCCCCACGGGGTGACAACTCAAGCCAGGCGCGGTCGAGTGGGGACCAACAGGAGAACCCATGGGGTTCGGGGTTCATAGAGGTGGGCACAGCCCCCCACCTTCCCCAGGCTAAGGAGAGCCTCTGCCTCTGTGGCTGCAATCCTTCCCAAAACCTGCAAGGGAAATGATTCAATCCTGTGCTCTCCATCTATTCATATGCATATAGGTTGTGTCCCTTGGGGAAGTACAAACATCCTGAGACTTACAGTACAGCTGCCTGCAGGCAGGGTGATTGGCTTGAATCAGTTTCCTATTATGATGTATGGAATTCACAGATCTTGAGATTGACAGCTTTATCCCCACCTAACTAATAAAAGCTAATGTGTAGGCTGATTAGGCGCCCAGCCCAGTCCTTGAGGCTGCAGGTGCCTTGGCCCCACTTAACTCTATTCATGGCTACTGTCTTTTCTTAACCCTGCACCGACCTCCTTGCTCCTCGTCACGCAGGTCCCGACAGGGCATGTATTTCCTAATTCAGATATTCATGTGAAAGACTGCATCTGTTCCAATCTTTCTCTATCTCTAGTTATCAACACAGTATTGGGGACATGGTAAGACTCAATAACAGCTGTTAAATAAATGAACAATTTTCATGTGGAATGAATTACTGAATTATAAATAAGTCTCATGGGAGGTGGCAGAGCAGGTAAACACTGGGCTTGCGTCCTTTCATGACCACATCAAAATTACAATTGAACTACAGAACAACTATCATTGAGTACTGCCTTAAGTCTAGCTGAAATGAAGTCCTACGAGTAAGAATGTGCAAAATAAGCCACCTTGAGATTGGAAGGAAGGGCAGAGATGTGGAATGGGCTGGTCCCACACCCGCATGTGACCATTAAAAATTGGGAAAGATTTCTCAACTGTGAAGATCCCTCCCCCTGCCACAGAGGAGCAAGTGGTCCCATTCCCACACCAGGCCCCTCAGCCCAGGGTTCCAGTGCTGAAGAGAAAAGTCGCCATAACTTCTGGCTGTGAAAACAGCAGAGATTGTGACTAAGTGACACAGAGAGCAGTTGGAGTCACAGGTGCTCCTCTTAAAGGGGCTGTGCACAGATTTACTTGCTGATGGACTCATTCACTCTGAGCTCTAGCACAGGAGCAGCAGTTCAAAAGGCACCAACGACATACAGGGATGAATTAGCTTCAGAGAGAGGACTGCAGGGACAGCTTTCTCCTACAGCAGGACGAACTGGTAAAAGCCATGGTTTCTTTGTTGAGCCCTCCTCCCACCCAGCATTGCAGGCACAGTGGCTGCCAAATCTGAGTCTCCATCAACCTGGCTAACACCATTTATTCCCTGCTCCATCCTGGTGATTCCCTGAGACCCTGCCCCACTCAACTTTTTGGTACACCCAAGCTGCTTCCAGTGGCTTTTCCATACAAAAGCCTGCATTGGCTTATGCTGCAGACTTTCTTGGAATCTCTCAAATGTTCACAAATCCCAGATAAGCAGCATCTGGCTTTGGTGTCCTATATGTCCTGCTGAGCAGGCCCAAGCACAGCACTAACCACAGCTAGTCTCAGTTCACAGCTTGGCCTCTCAAGGCAACTCCAAGCCCAGTGTGAGTGTTGGCCATCTGCAGATTGCTTTGTGGCTTATGCCGTGTGGCCCCAGGCAGGGCACAGGCTGTGACTAACTTGGCCCACAGTAGGGCCCCTACCAGAAGGCTATGGGGCTGTCACTTCCAGTGGCAAGTTTGGATTGAGCTGGAACGTTACTTGGATGCCTGCAAGGACGACACATCCAAAGGACACACTGGCAGTCACCAGAGCTTCACTAAAGGAAATTGTGCTCTGTAGGGTCAGCTTATGCACTACAGCTCCTCCACTGTATTCACAGCCAGTCCTCACAACCAATCAGTCCAAGAGTCAATCCCTCCCAATGACATGCAAACAGCAACCAAGGATCAACTACACAAGGAGGGCACATACAACCCACATAAGTGACACATCTAGCGCACCCAGCTTGGGTGACCAGGGAGACTGCACCACTGGGCCTCATAGGCCATCTACTACATAAGTCCACTCTTCTAAGACTGAGAGGCATAGCAGCCCTACCTAATACATACAAACACAGGGAGGCAGCCAAAATGGGAAGACAAAGAAACATGTTCCAAATAAGTTCCAGAAAAAGAACTAAACAAAATGCAGACAAGCAACCTACCAGATGCAGAGTTCAAAACACTGGTTATAAGGATATACACTGATCTCAGGTAGAACTTTAACAAAGAGATAGGAAACATAAAAGTGGAGATAGAAAACATTAAAAAAAAAAAAAAAAAAGCCAGAAATGAAGAATACATTAAAGGGAATCAAAAGTAGATTAGATGAAGTGGTGGTTTGAATCAGTGATTTAGAAGATAAGGTAGCAAAAAAACACCAAATCAGAACAGCAAGAAAAAAGGAAGGAAGGAAGGAAGGAAGGAAGGAAGGAAGGAAGGAAGGAAGGAAGGAAAGAAGGAAGGCAGGAAGGAAAAAAAGAAAGAATTCCAAAAAATGAAGATAGTTTTGAGGGACCTCTGGGACAACATCAAGCATACCAACATTCTCATCAAAGGAGTACCAGAAGGAGAAGAGAGAGAGCAAGGAAATGAAAACCTATTTGAAGAAATAATAACAGAAAACATCTCTAATCTAGTGAATGAAATAGCCACATAAGCCCAGGAAATTGCAGAGTCTCAAACAAGATTAACCCACAAAAGCCCACACCAAGACACATCATAATTAAAATGCCAAAGGTTAAAGACAAGAGATCATCTTAAAAGCAGCAAGAGAAAAGCAGTTAGTTAACTATAAGGGAGTGCCCATAGGACTGTCAGCTGATTGCTCAACAGAAACTTTGCAGGCCAAAAGGGATGTGCATAAAATATTTAAAATGATGAAAAGCAAGGACCTACAACCAAGATTAGCCTGGCCTGCAAAGCTATAATTTAGAATCAAAGGACAGACAAGAAAAAGCTAAAGCATTCCATCACCATCAAACCAGTATTACAAGGAATATTAGAAGGACTTCTTCAAGACAAAAAAAAATATGAATAATAAACAGCAATAACTACATATCTATGTAGTTATCAACAATTACTTTAAATGTAAATGGATTAAATGCTCCAATCAAAAGATATGGTGGCTGAATGGATAAGAAAACAAGACCTTTACATATACTGCCTACAAGAGACTCACTTCAGATCAAAAGACACACACACAGAGTGAAAGTAAAGGGATGGAAAAAGTTATTTCATGAAAACAGAAACAAACAAACAAAAAATCGAGTAACAATACTTATACCAGACAAACTAGACTTTAAAACAAAGGTTATAATAAGAGACAAAGAAGTACCCAGTAATCTCATTGGGTACTTATCCAAAATAAACCAAAATGCTACTATGATGTGACGCATGCATCTATACGTTCATTGCAACATTATTTACGATGACCAAGATGTAGAGGTAGCCTGGGTGTCCATCAATGGATGAATGGATAAAGAATAGTGGTACATATATACAATGAAATATTGCTCAGCCATAGAAGGGAATGAATTCTTGCTATCTGCGGCAGCATGGATGGACCTGGAGGGTATTGTGCTAAGTGGAGTATGTCAGATAGAGAAAGATGGATGCAATGTGATTTCACTTATATGTGGAATCTAAATAACAAAATAAACAAACAAAACAGAAACAAACTCATTGATGCAAAGGACATTTTGATGGTGGCCAGATGGGAGGAGGGATGCAGGTAGGTGAAAAAGGAGAAGACACTAAGAAGTACAAAGTAGTTGTTACAAAGTAGTTATGGGGATGTAGGGTATAGCATAAGGAAGATAGTCGATAATATTGTAATAATCGTATATGGTATCAGATGAGTACTAGATGTATTGGGATGATAGATGGGAGGGTGTTGGGGGATAGGGTTTAAAAGGTAAAGGGATTAAGACATAAAAATTAGTAATTACAAAGTTGTCATGGAGATGTAAAGTAAAGCATATGGCATATAGTCAATAATATGGTAATAACTATGTATAGTGCCAGGTGGGTACTAAGCTAGTCAGGGAGATAACTTCTTAAATTATATAAATGCACAAGCACTATACTTTATGCCTGAAAGTAATATAAAATAATATTGAATGTCAACTGTAATTGAAAAATTAAAAAGGGGGATAAAAAGGTGAAGGGGAATAAGAGGTTTAAATTTCCAGGTATAAAACAAGTAAGTCATGAGGATATAATACACAGCATGAGGAATATAGTCAATAATACTGTGATAGCATAGTATGGTGTCAGATGGTTGCTGGGCTTACTATGGTGGTCACTTCTTTAGGTATATAAATGTTGAATAATTATGGTGTACACCTGAAACTAATATAATATTGTATGTTAGCTGTATTTTAATAAAACTCTTTAAAAATAAATAGATAGATAAATTTTATGCCTAAAAATGCTAAATAGTTTTATTAAGGCAGGTCTGGTGACCTGGAATTATTCGTGTAGCTTCCCCCAATATTGCCTAATTCCTAATACACTTTACAGATGAAGCTTAAGCATTATGGATATTGTTAAATACGTTTATAAAAAATTTACTATTTTTGTCTATTATATGAGTTGAATTGTATTTTTAAATGGGAAACATCAGAAATACGAGAAAACTGAATGTTTTAAATTAAATTTATACAGTCAGCATATTTATTTTTTCTTAATAAATAAGTTTCCTACTTTTCAAATCAAATTTAATATTATCAAACCAATTTAATCCAGAGTCAAATTTTGGCCAAGAAAACCATAAACAAAATAATACTTTAATAAATTAATTAATTTTAATGTTATAGAAATCCACACTGGTAACATAGAGTACAAATAAATACCTGTACCAGGGTCTGTTCTATGTTCTTCCCAGAATATTTAAAATTTAGTCAGTGACTGACAAAGAGCCTTCACCAGGAATTAATTCAGAACCCTTGTAAATTCTCTGAACTGAAGGTCGTATTATCCTTCACTTGATTCTCTTGGTCACAGTTTTCTTCTCCTAGCTTGGAAAATACTTTTCTGGCTTCAAAGAAACATGTGGTGTGGATTTTTTTTTTTTTTTAAAGTGAATTTCACTACCATTTCTCTTCCTCCATGATGCAGGAAAGTCTTCCCACGTTTCAGACAAAGGCATAAAGGTCAACCTAATCTGTCTAGTGGTCCTTCCAAGGGGACCTTGGTGCTGTTGACAAGTCCATGCTCCACAGACAACACCATTTTATCTTCCGTAAACTTCTGACCTGGGTATCACTGAGTTGTAACCCCTCAAAAATAGGAAAAGTGTGAACATCCTTCCTCTGATCAGCAATAGGGCACTCTGCACAGGATTTCAGAGCTCATAAAAGATGTCTGCTGGTCAGTTCATCGCAGCGTCTGTGTACACTCCATTAGCTATGCTGTAAGGAA